>NC_080421.1:85867119-86188421 GCF_029873635.1 Malania oleifera
CCTAACGGGGTAGCAATCAAGTGTTCTAACTGCACTTCAAAAGGTTAGTGGCAACTCCATCACACATTGTTTTTCCACGAAAAATACTTTTTCAAAATACACATCCATTTTTCCCAGTTCGCAGCTGCACCCATATTTGCCGGAGTGGTCTCTGGTAGGGTCCGGGACGTCGCGACAAGGAGTTTTGGAATTTTTGAAAATTCAGGGTTTGGAGTGTCACATTCTGAAAAGTGAGGGAGCGTTGTTGGACTTTATCCTATAAAAAATTACATTTAAAAATAAAGATACTTTTGTCGACAAATTAATTTAGAAATATAATTTTTATGAGTTTTTCATTTTTTTTGTGTAAACGATAAGGATATTTTTATCCATAAATGTTTCACATTGTCAATACTTTTATATATAGTATAGATAGATGTATTTATGATTGTATCGAAAAATTCTATCGCTACCATTGAGCTATTTGTTCGTGTGATATTTGAGTGCGAGAATCTAAAATGACTCATAGCTAAAACTCCTTGTTTTTATATGATATTTTAAGGCTATACCGATGGAATCTAACCCCGCATTTGCTATGTAGAATTGAAATGGAATTGTTGGAATAAAATTAAATTTATCACTTGAATTGACAATCCTCTATATTCAAAATTTCATCATTCCATTTATTTCGTAATACTATTCCATTTCACAAATCAAACATGTCGTAAAAGTGATACTATGTATTTTCTTCAATATTTTTCGAATTCTCTCCTCTATTTAATCATAGGAAAATGTGACACAATGGGTAATGCCAATCAGCGTTTTATCTATGTATTGATAAGTTTTACAAAAAATGTAATTTATATATCTATATATATATATATATATAATAGTATTAAATTAGTAAATACAAATCTTTAATTGTATTAATAAGGTGAAAAAAAAAATGATTCCCACATAACATAAAGGGACCAATGATTTCAGTATAGTATTAAAATAATACATAATGCTTCAAAATTATAATCATAATTTATTATATTTTCATATTTAAAAATACTTTTCAAGAATAATATTTTTAAAACATTTTTCTATATTTGTATTGGTTTGAATACAAAAATCTTCATTATTATTGCTAATATTGCATTTAGATGACAAGAAAATACAAAATGCAAAATTTATAAGGCGTAATATGCCAACATCAGATTTGGATCGGACCAACAAGAAATGTCATAGAGCTCTAAAACAATAAGACGAGAAAGATTAAACAAAATAAAACAAATAGTTGAGTTGCTTTATTTTTAAAAAAAGGAGAAACAAATAAATATCTTGTAAATTCTCCTATAATAAATGTAGACACCTTAATTTTTACCGCATCGTTTAATTAGGGAACAAGGATTCCGAATCGACTTAGTTTGGAGTTTGAGATCATTTACCATTAATTTTCTAAGTTAGTCAGGTTGCAATTAACTTAGTTGACCATGTTCATAATTGTTCCCAACCATACATTTCATGAAAATTTAAATGGGTTTAGGAATGATCAAAAATCACTGGTGTTGTTAAAATCAATTGGCCAATTGAACCTTTTAATGTCTGCTTTGTCTCATATATTAGTGAAATAATACATTTTATTAAAAAAGGGGGCACGTGCCCAAGTTGTGAAATACAGGGAGTGCAGTAACACAAAAGGGAATACAGAAATTATACAAAGAGAGATTTATTATTGTATACTATATATAGCATTAATATTTTATTAACACTTCCATTTTGTCATGATTTAGACTTGTTTAAAACATAATTCTTACTTGTGACTATTTATTTTGCATACATGGAATGGATGACCATATATCTATGTGTAAAATGTAAGTATGGCTCTTCAGTCAATTTGATATTTCCTAGTGTCAAAGCTAGAGTAATATAGAAAGCTCTTCAGGGGGTGTTTGGTTCATTTCATGAAAAATATTCCCATGGAAAGATATTCTTGGGAATCTCATTCTTGGGAATGGGATCCCTACCTCATGATAATATTTTTTTTTTTTGAATTGTATTGTAAACTATTATATACTTGGTCCCGGTTGGGTTAAAACCATGATTATGCACCTAAATATCAAGTTTGTGAAGAAACATGGCAAATCGTTGACGGTTTGACCCAAGTGCATCGATGATTTCACGCATAGAGTTAATTGAAATTTGACCTGGAGGAAACCGTCGACAGTTTGAGGGGGATTCTAGACCCAATAGCTATAAATAGCTAATTTTCAAAGTATTAAATTATTTTATAAGCCCGATGACCATAAAACAGTTAGTACTCCAAATGGCCTATAAATGCAAGGCCAATTACTTGTTCTATGATTGATCTTAGTGATTAACATCTATTGAATATTATTCGCAAAAACTTTGCATTTAGTCCATCATCTCAAGTGTTCACTATTTCTCTTACTCTCTAATCTTTGTTGTGATTCATTACTTTGAGAGATTAGTGTGAGGTTTTCATTGTATTATATATCAACTCATTCAAGGAGTTTTGTTTGTAAATTATCTTCATCTTGTAAGGGTTATTTGTGAACTAAGTGTTAAGAGATTTGTTCCCTTGTAAAGTCATTGTGTAAGCAAAAGAGATTTGATCCCATGTGAAGGTTCTGTGTGAGTAATAAGGGATTTGTTCCCTTGAAAAGGCTCTATGTGAGCGTAAAGGGATTTGTTTCCTTGTGGTGTAAAGACTTTTCCATTCTTGAAGGAGATTGTGACAGTGGATTAAAAATCCTTGAATGTGTCTCATGACGTGGACATATGTAAGGGGCTGAATTACATTAATATTATTTGTTGAGCCTTTCTTCTCTACTCTTTAATTTATATTTTGTGCATAATTTATATTATATATATTGTGATATAATCATTTGTATCTTGCCAATATTTTATATTTTGTAGAGAAAAGTAAAATACGCAAAAGAATCTATTCACCCCCACTCTAGACTCGACTTTAGGGCCAAAAAAATTATTAAATATTTACTTTATTTCTTATTATTTTATAATTAAACATAAAAAAAATAGATTCATTCAAAAAAGTTTTTCTCTAATATTTCTCAAATTTCAAATTGAGCTTGGGTTTTAAAAATCTTTAAAAAAATTATCAATTTATGAGTTTATTGTGATGACAATCATGATGTAATACAATTTCCCACATGATTAAAGAATAAAACAAAACCATGATGAAAAAGTATTGCACAAAAGTTAAGATCCAATTGCATCAAGAAAAAAAAAATCATTAATCCAATTGCATAAAAAGTTGAGTTTATATGACAACCTCGTAATTTTTTCGGAGAAAAAATATAGTTTTAATTTCTTGTAAAAGTAATAGTCGAGTGAATTTTAAATGCTCAAAATTAAGATTATTATTGTGTTTTTCAAACACAATTTTTGTGCTAATGACTAGGGGTGAATATAATTCTGTCAAAACTGAATTAACCAAATTAATGGAGTAAATTTGGTTGATTTGATTTGGTTACAAATTTATTTGATTCGATATTTGATTTTCATTTTCATTAACTTTTATTTTTCAATTTGATTTTAAAGTTTCATACTTAATCAAATTAACCAATTATTTTATACTAATACTTGATAATTATATATAATATATACTAAAATTATATATTTTATATTTTATATATATATATAATTTTATATATTATATATTTTATACGTATTCAAATATTAATTTGGTTAGAATTGGTTAATTGATTAACGAAAATTTGATTAGGTTGGTTTTGGATTCGGTTAATATGAAATGTTGATTTGAATCAGTAATTAAATAAATAAATTAACAATACCCACTTAATACTAACCCTAACTATTGTAAAATGAAAAATCTTATGACCCAATTGTAAGAACCCGAACTGTGATAAATGGATTAAAATGAATAAGAGAGGGGCAAATTAGGAATTTGGCATATTTCATCGACGAAGCCAAATTTCGTCGACGAAGCCTTTGTTTTTCTCGTCGACGAAATTCAGAGACTCATCGACAAGAAGAAGCTGAGGAGTTTCGAAAATCGGGAATATCAGGACTCGTTGACGAGGCCATCAATTCGTCGACGAAGTCAGTGAAAGATTTGTCGATGAGAACACCATTTCGTCGACAAAATTGCCCGGGTCAAAGGGTTATAAATAGAAATTCCTTTACTTCCTTACTAAGAAAACTTCACTCCTATCTCTCTCTTTCTCTAAACCTCTCCCTACACTCTCTCTCTCTAGATTTCTTCGCCGATCGTTGATGGAATCGAAAATCTGAAGTTACCACGAGGATCATGAAAGGATTCTCTGCAACTTCTACGGATCAGAACCTCGTTTCGAAGATTTACGGGTTTTGACAAAAAATCGAGGTACGGCTCGGTTTTCAATTCTGATCTGGTAGTTTTGTAGGAAACTGTCTTGTGAGCATATTCTATACTGTGATTTGTAGGTTTTGGAACTTGGTTCGATGTTTAGGGGCCTTGGAGTTCGAGATTTGTTATTCGTGGAAAAGGTAAGGGGAACTGTGTTTATATTGGTTATTTTTGAAATCGGACTTCGTGGAACTGTGGTTCACGATCCTCTGTGTGTTTGGCTACTCATTTGGGAGGATCTAATAGGAAAAACTATGGGTTTTTCATTATTACAGTTTTGGGAAAAAGGGAGCGACGGGCAGCATCCCTGGTTTTGTTGAAAACCGAGCGTATATGGTGATTTATATTGTGTTATTGGGATGGTTGTGCCTTGACTTGTTTAAACTATATTTGTTCAGAAAACCATGATTTAGATTACCAAATGGGTGTGGTTTGATTGGTTATATGAGCATGCATGTGTGTGTGATATGTTGAAATGCTAGTAGGAACGGGGTTCCGAATTGTTCCAGGTACTGAGAGTGTCCGGCTCTATATCCAAGGACGTGTGTTTATCACCTGCCACGTAGGCAAGAGTGTCCGACTTTATATTCGAGAGCGTGAGCCTATACCGGCAGATCAGGCCAAAGGGTGTGGATCCACCAGTTAGCATCGGTACGACGCCATTGGAGTCGGGGACTAGCCATGTGCCGGTGGCGCCATGTTCGCAGGTTGGCTACGGACCAACGCCGTATGTCGCGAGCCGGCTTCGAGCCGAAGGGTGTGACGACACCAGGATTGCTGATCATGTGTATGTGTATGTATATGTGTGCGTGTATGCACTGTGGAAATTAGTACTGGAATGCATTTAACTGCGTGTATGTTGTATCATGATAACACTCAAATGCCACATATCGATATAACCTGTGTTCTTCCTTACTGAGAGGTGTCTCACCCTTACTGTACATACATTTTTACAGGTCCTTCGAGTAACCGGAACTAGCGTCTTGGTGTAGGGAGCGTAGTGGCCGGTGTACTGTGTTTAGCGCTGGGTAAGTGCTAGGACTGTGGGTTGCCATTTTGAGATGTGTGTGGGCACCCGTTTGTACATTTTGATAGAACCTTGTGTTAGCTCTTGTATAGACTCTGATATGACACTGCATATGTATATATAGAAAGACCTTTTCCGCTGTGTATATGATTGTGTTGGATGTGTTTAGGGTGCTTGGGTACCCCACGAGGTCGGACCCTCATCCTTTGTATTGTATCTGTGGATCATTTGTATGATACAGGGGCAGGTCAGGTTACATTTTCACCCCTGGGTCCCATTTCAGGGTTCGGGGCGTGACAACTTAGTATCAGAGCTAACTAGGTTACTAGATCTTGTAGACTTGGTTAAGCTTAGTTGTGGGTACATACCAGAGTATAGGATGTGGATATGGGTAGATTTGGTTGAGGGTTGTTCGGTTGCTAGACCGGGATTTGTCAATGGTATTCTGTGTTTTTCCTGGGATGACAATTCTAGTAAAAGAAGGGCAGATCATTGATGACTTTCGTGTCCGTGTGATAGGACAGACCTAGACCTGGCAGGGAACACGATTAGTGTTGATCATTGTGTTAACTATATGTATTGTAAAATACTAATAGATTCCTATTGTGTTGCAGAATGGAGCCCAAGGATAATGGCCTGGGAAGTGGCTCCAAGGAGACTACAAGTGATGAGTCTCCTTTTGTGCCTCGAGGTTTGATAAGGTAGGTGTTACGGGAGATCGAGCGGAGTGTGAGGAGATGCGAGCGCTCTCCTACTACTGCGGGGTGCACCATTGAGAGGTTTACACACATGCATCCTCCGACGTTCTCTGGGGGACCTGACCCAACAACAGTAGAGGACTGGATGGAGAAGACTGAGAGGGTTCTGGAAGTCCTACATTGCACGGATAGGCAGCGAGTCCTCTATGCTACTTTCCAGCTGTCTGGGGAGGCGGGTCGATGGTGGACTGCGGTGAATCTGCTGGAGAAGCAGAGGGGTGGACCTGAGGAAATTACGTGGAGTTGTTTCAAGGAGGTGTTCTTTGACAGATACTTCCGGACTTCCGTATGTGATGCGAAGGTAGATGAGTTTTCTGCTCTGACTCAGGGGAGTTTGATGGTGTAGGGGTATGCGACTCGGTACATAGAGCTGTCCCGCTTTGCACTAGGTATGATCTCGAGCGAGTATGAGAAGACTCAGAGGTTCGAGAAGGGTTTGAGGAAGGATATCCGCAGACTGGTGGGTATGCTTCAGATCCGTGAGTTCTCAGTGTTGGTGGATAAAGCCACGGTGATTGAGACTGGTATCCAAGAGGACGAGGTGGATCATGAATCGACGAAAAGGATAGTACCTTCTGGTTCTTAGACAGGATCTCATCAGGGATCGTGAAAGAAGAGGAACAAGGGCTCGGGCTATCGCCAGAATACCGATCGCCAAGATTCTCAAGGGAGCCAGACTAGTGGGCGTTGTACTAGGTACCTCAGACGGCACGAGGGTGAGTGTTAGTCTTTTGAAGGTAACTGCTATAACTGTGGTTGGCCTGGTCACATGGCTCGTGATTGTCATGCACCAAAGCGAGATTTGCCTGCATTCAATGGGGACTGAGGGAGCAATCAGATACCTCGGGGAACTATTCAGATGAATACAGCTCCAGTCAGAGTATACTCTCTTACTCCAGTGGATGCTGAGCATGTAGGGAACGTGGTGATAGGTACCTTATTGTTACTTTCGAATAAAGCTTCTATTTTGTTTGATTCGGGAGCAACCTATTCTTTTGTATCTGTGAATTTTGTAGGACGGTGTGGGGTTGAGATTCGAGTCATAAACAAGGTGTTATTTGTTACTACGCCATCTGGGAGTGTATCATTCTGTAGGATAATGTTGGAAGACTGCCCAGTGGAAATTCAGGGAAAGCTGCTACCGGTAAATCTTGTTGTATATGACATGTTGGGGTTCGATGTCATTCTGGGGATGGATTGGTTGTTCTCCAGTTATATTATGATCAACTGTCGTAGGAAGGTGGTAGTTTTCAGATCTCCTGGGGAGCAGGACAATGAATTCATGGGATCGTGTGTCCGTTCGATGCCACAGATCCTATTTGCATTGCAGACGAGGACGCTACTCTTGGACGGTGTCAGGGGTACCTAGCTTGTGTGCAGGAACCGTCGTAGGATGAATTGAGGCTCAAGGACATTCAGGTAGTCAACGAGTTCCCAGATGTATTTCCAGATGATTTACCCGGTTTACCTCCGGATCGTGAGGTGGAGTTTACGATAGAGTTGCTGCCTGGCAAGGCACCGATCTCTAAAGCTCCGTACCGGATGGCTCCAGCAGAATTTCGGGAGTTGAAGGAGCAGTTGCAGGAACTACTGGACAGAGGATTCATTCAACCTAGTGTTTCGCCTTGGGGATCTCCAGTATTGTTTGTGAAGAAGAAGGACGGGTCGATGCGAATGTGCATTGATTACCGTGAGATTAACAAGGTAACTATGAAGAATCGCTATCCTTTACCTCGTATAGATGATCTCTTTGACTAGTTGCAGGGGATGCGGGTCTTTTTGAAGATAGATTTGTAGTCAGGATATCATCAGGTGAGGGTTAGAGCGGAGGATGTAGCGAAGACTGTTTTCCGAACTAGATACGGCCACTACGAGTTCTTGGTCATGCCTTTTGGGTTGACAAATGCTCCAGCGGTGTTCATGGATCTGATGAACAGGGTTTTCCATGAGTACCTAGATCGATTCGTAGTGGTATTCATTAATGACATTCTTGTATACTCAAGGAGTACGGAAGAGCACGTGGAACATTTGAGGTTAGTGTTACAGATTCTGTGGGAGAAGAAGTTGTATGCTAAGCGGAAGAAGTGTGAATTCTGGTTGAGTCAGATTACGTTCTTAGGCCATGTGGTTATAGGGGATGGTATATCAGTTGATCCTAGTAAGATTGAAGTTGTGGTTGACTGGGTGAGGCCGAAGAATGTGCAGGAGGTTCGGAGTTTTCTAGGACTAACAGGTTATTATCGTCGGTGCGTGGAGGGGTTCTCTAAACTGTCTAGACCTCTGACACGATTGACCAGGAAGGGGGTGCAGTTTGAGTGGACCAGTGATTGCGAGCAGTGTTTTCAGGAGTTGAAGCACCGACTGGTTACTGCTCCAATATTGACCATTCCTTCGGGGGATGGCGGGTTTGTGACTTATAGTGACGCGTCTCTGAAAGGTCTGTGATGTGTGCTTATGCAGCAGGGTAAGGTAGTAGCTTATGTTTCTCGACAACTGAAGGAATATGAGAAGAACTGCCTTATGCACGATTTGGAATTGGTTGTTGTTGTATATGCACTGAAGATCTGGTGACACTATTTGTATGGTGTGTAGTGTGAGATCTTTACTGATCATAAGAGTCTCAGGTATTTCTTCACACAGAAGGAGTTAAACATGAGACATAGACAGTGGCTTGAGTTGATTAAGGACTACGATTGCACAATCAGTTATCACCCGGGAAAGGCTAAGGTGGTAGCTGATGCGTTGAGTAGGAAGTCAGGACCTACGACTGTATCTACAGTTGCAACTCAGTGTCACATTAGATGGGATTTGGAGAGCTCAGGTATAGAGTTGGTAGTTGGTGATCATCAGGCTTATCTTGCTGGTTTGGTGGTTCAGCCGACTTTATTTGAGCGTATAAAAGCAGCGCAGGCTAGTGAGGTAGAGTTGACAGAGGTTAGGGAAAAGGTACAGTAAGGACTGGCTATGGAGTTTGACATCTTTGAGGGAGATGTGTTGAGGTTTGGGACTAGGGTATGTGTTCCGAACGACGATGAGTTCAGAAGGACGATTCTAGAGGAGGCTCATCGTTCTATGTATACGGTACATCATGGTAGTACAAATATGTATCGGGACTTGCGTGAGACCTTCTGGTGGTCTGGTATGAAGAGGCAGATTGCTTAGTTCGTGGAGCAGTGTCTGACGTGTCAGTAGGTGAAAGCTGAAAATCAAAGGCCAGCAGGGCCGTTGCAGCCTTTGCCTATTCCGGTGTGGAAATAGGAGCATATTTCCATGGGTTTTGTGACCGGTTTGCCACCAGCGCTTCACGGGCAGAATGCTATTTGGGTGATCGTGGATAGATTGACAAAATATGCTCATTTCATACCGGTGAAGGTTGGCTATCCTTTGAGTAGGCTAGCAGATTTGTATATGCATGAAATTGTGAGAATGCATGGAGTACCGGTGTCCATAGTATCAGATCGAGATCCGAGGTTTACTTCTCGGTTCTGGATGAGCTTGCAGGAGGCATTGGGGATGAAGCTTACTTTCAGTACAGCGTTTCACCCCTAGACTGATGGACAGTCGAAGAGGATGATACAGATTTTGAAAAGATATGTTGCGAGCTTGTGTGTTAGACTTTGGTGGTAGCTGGATACAGTTTATGCCACTTGTAGAGTTCGCTTATAATAACAACTTCCAGTCTAGTATAGGGATGGCACCGTTCGAGGCTTTGTATGGTCGGAGGTGTCGATCTCCTTTATATTGAGATAGGGTTGGTGAACGTTAGGTGTTAGGACTTAAACTTGTGCAGCAGGCATCTGAAAAGGTGGGTTTGATCCAGGAGAGGATTAGATTAGCTCAGAGTCGGCAGAAGAGTTATGTAGATGTTCACCGCCATGAGTTACAGTTTGAAGTGGGAGGTAATGCATTTCTCCGTATTGCTCCGATGAAACGGGTAATGAGATTTGAGAGGAAGGGCAAGCTGAGCTCGAGGTATATCGGACCATTCGAGGTACTTGAGCGAGTGGGTCCGGTAGCCTACAGGATTGCATTACCTCCAGCACTTTCAAGGGTCCATGATGTGTTTCACGTATCCATGTTAAGAAAGTACGTGTTGGATCCTTCACATGTTATTAGTTACGATGAGTTGGAAATTAGGGATACTTTAGCGTATGAGGAGATACCTGTTCAGGTTCTGGACCGTAAAGTTCAGAAGTTTCGTACTAAAGAGATACTGTTAGTGAAGGTATTGTGGCGGGACCACGAGGTTGAGGAAGCTTCTTGGGAACTGGAAATGGAAATACACCGGAAGTATCCACAGTTATTTTGAGCACTTGTACATGATCCTACTGTGGGTTGGGATAGGTGGTTAGTCGTCGGGAGTGTGTATTGTGAACTCCTGAGACCGTTGTATATGTAACCACGATATTCCTCCGCCATAAGTGAGGGTGTGTATGTGTATATATATGATGGGACTACGCTATAGTAGTCACCAGTTTCTTATTGGTAGTTCGTATATGTGTATTCCAGGTATGACTTTTAGAATGAGAGATTACAAATTTCGAGGACGAAACTTTTGTAAGGAGGGGAGATTGTAAGAACTCGAACTGTGATAAATGAGTTAAAATGAATAAGAGAGGGGCAAATTGGGAATTTGACATATTTCGCCGATGAAGCTAGATTTCGTCGACGAAGCCTTTGTTTTTCTCGTCGACGAAATTCAGAGACTCGTTGACGAGGAGAAGCCGAGGAGTTTCGGTAATCGGGAATATCAGGACTAGTTGACAAGGCCATCGATTCGTTGACGAAGTCAGTGAAAGATTTTTTTGACGAGAACACCATTTCGTCAACAAAATTGCTCAGTTAAAGGGCTATAAATAGAAATTCCTTTACTTTCTTACTAAGAAAACTTTATTCCTATCTTTCTCTCTCTCTAAACCTCTCCCTACACTCTCTCTCTTTAGATTTCTTTGTCGATCGTTGATGGAATCATAAATCTGAAGTTACCACGAGGATCGTGGAAGGATTCTCTACAACTTCTATGGATCGGAATCTCATTTCGGAGATTTACGGGTTTTAACAAAAAATCGAGGTAAGGCTCGATTTTCAATTCTGATCCGGTAGTTTTGTAGGAAATTGTCTTGTAAGCATATTCTGTACTGTGATTTGTAAGTTTTGGAACTCGGTTCACTGTTTAAGGGCCTTGGAGTTCGGATTTGTTATTCGGGGAACAGGTAAGGGGAACTGTGTTTATATGGGTTATTTTTGAAATCGGACTTGGTGGAACTGTGGTTCACGGTCCTGTGTGTGTTTTGGCTACTCATTTAGGGGGATCTAACGGGGAAAACTATGGGTTTTTCATTGTTACAGTTTTGGGAAAAAGGGGACGACGGGCTGCATCCCTGGTTTTGTTGAAAACCGAGCGTATATGGTGATTTATACTATGTTATTGGGATGACCGTGCTTTGACTTGTTTAAATTGTATTTTTTTGGAAAACCATGATTTAGATTACCAAATGGGTGTGGTTTGTTTGGTTATATGAGCATGCATGTGTGTGTGATATGTTGAAATGCTAATAGGAATAGGGTTCTGAATTGTTCCAGGTACTGAGAGTGTCCGGCTCTATATCCGAGGGTGTGTGTTTATCGCCTACCACGTAGGCAAGAGTGTCCGGCTCTATATCCGAGGGCGTGAGCCTATACCAACATATCAAGCCGAAGGGTGTGGATCCACCAGTTAGCGCCGGTACGATGCCATGGGAGTCGGAGACTAGCCATGTGTCGGTGGTGCCGTGTTCGCAGGTTGGCTACGGGCCAACGCCGTATGTAGGGACCGGCTTCGGGCCGAAGGGTGTGACGACACCAAGATTGCTGATAATGTGTATGTGTATATATATGTGTGCGTGTATGCATTGTGGAAATTAGTACTGGAATGCATTTAACTGCGTGTATGTTGTATCATGATAACACTCAAATGCCACACACCGATATAACATGTGTTCTTTTTTACTGAGAGGTATCTCACCTCTGCTGTACGTACATTTTTACAAGTCCTTCGAGTAACCGGAACTAGTGTCCTAGTGTAGGGAGCGTAGTGGCCGGTGTACTGCGTTTAGCGCTGGGTAAGTGTTAGGACTGTGGGTTGCCATTTTAAGATGTGTGTGGGCACCCGTTTGTACGTTTTGATAGAGCCTTGTGTCAATTCTTGTATAGACTCTGGTATGATACTGCATATGTATATATAGAAAGACTTTTTCCGCTGCATATATGATTGTGTTGGATGTGTTTAGGGTGCTTGGGTACCCCATGGCATCGAACCCTCATCCTTTGTACTGTATCTGTGGATGATTTGTATGATACAGGGACATGTTAGGTTACATTTTCACCCCCTGGGTCCCATTTCAGGGTTCGGGGTGTGACACCAATGTTGGGCATTAGGGGTGTACAAAAATTATTGAAAAATCAAAAATCGGATCGAAACCTGATCGAAAACACAAGTGGTTTTGTTTTTTGATTTACAATTATGATTTCGGATTTCAATATATAACCGAACAAAAAAAAAACCCAAAAAACCGCTTATATAAAAAAATAAATATATAAAATAATATGACTAGTTAATATATATATATATATATATATATATAGGGGATTAAGGATTTAGTGTTTCACTCCACTATTCACATTTCTCTTGTGACTTTTGAATTCTCACTTCTCTTTACCCGTGCAGCGTGCGTCGTCTCTCACTCTCACTCTCACTATCACTCTCTCACCTACGATTCCCCCCTGCTAGGCTGCTAGCTAGTACCTAGTAGCCACACTGAATCTACCTCTCCCTTAGATTAGACTCTCTCACTCCCAAATCTAATTTCAGGCTCAGCTAGATCTCTCTTCGTCTCTTCGCTTATCGTTGTCTCTCTCACTTCGACTCCGCCTCTCTTAGGATCTCTGTCTCTCTCGGACTCTTAGCCTTTGAGTTGCACTAGCACCACCTCTCCCTAGAGCCTATGGCTCTGCCTTCCTCCTGTGTCTTCAAAAAAATAAAGATAAAATATTTTTAAAATTGGTTAAAAACTGAAAAAAATCGTAATTGAACCACCAAATGTTCGGTTCTCCTTGAAAGAACACATTTGGTTCGGTTTCGTTTTTGATTTAGAAATTTAAAAAATCAAAATATTCGGTTCAATTTTTGATTTTGGCCATAACCAAACCGCACCGAACTGTATACACCCCCATAGGGTATGCCCTTTAAATTGCATTTCTACTTGTGCACAAAACATATAAATGAACATCTACAAAAAGGGCTTGTAGGAAGCATATTTTATCAAAACATCGGGGAGGTAATTACTAATATAAGAAGTTCAAGGGGAGGTTTATAAAATTTACCTTTGTTGTGTTGTGTTTGTTTGTTTGTGTTTTAAAAAAAAAACAAAATTAAAATTAAAATTTTTAAATTTAATTCTTTTTTTTTTTAAATACAAAACAAACTTTTTGGCTTTGCATCTTTGGAGGGCCGGTGCTGCTTCGTGCCGGAAGCTCTTCGCCGTTCGTTGTCGTGTTCATTTCCGGTCGACTGCAAAAGTTTGATCCTGGAGTTTGCGCTCCGCATCGGAACTACGAAAACCTAAACTCAATCAAATCTACAAAGACAACGAAACAGACAACAAAATTGAATAACAATGGGGGTCGACGACATTCCATTGGACGACAAGGCGAAGAGAATGAGAGATCTACTGTCAAGTTTCTACTCTCCGGATTCTTCAATAGCGCCCTCTTCCAACTCCCCGACGTTAGACGCCATCAACACTCCTTCCTTCGATCCAGACCAGTACATGAATCTCCTGGTATGCTCAAACCTCTTGATCTAAAATAGTCCCTTTCCCCATCTATCCAGAATAATAAATTTCGTGTTTCATCTTAATTGAAGTAGGTTCTTGATGCAAATTCTGATTATTTTTCATCGAGATTTATCATATGGTGTCTATGACTCCTTTCCTTTCGAACATTATAGAACAGTACAAGTGCAGGTTAATTTGAGTCAAGTGCAGCTAAAATCTTACCCTTCAAACATTGCAGAATAAAACTCTTGACACCAATCACCGTTCACTAGGAACACTAGCAATTTCAGGTGAACAAGAAACTCAACCCAAATATCTTTAGAGTAGGGACAGTCAAAAAAGACAAGTTTTCTGCTCTCAAGCTCAATATTTGCTGGGAAAACAATGAGTTGGGATACGGACATTGATATCCCTTTGCTATCCCTAGTGCTTAGTTTGTTGGGAATTGCAAGCCAAAAAGTGAAAGCATGGTTAGGAAGATGGTGCTGAAACCGAACTAGTTTGCGCCATTGAATATTGTTAAATGTGTCCTAATTTCTTATCTGAAGTAGAAATTTTACTGAATCATTGAAATCACCCGAAGAGGATGCAGTAGATGAACTCATAAGAGTTCTTTTTAGTGCCAAATGATGCCACATGCAGCACCTTGAATGCTCACAAAGTGATCAGAACTGACCAAAGCTGGCACCAGTCACCATTCTTTATAAGTGCAGCGGCTTATTTATTTATTTATACTTTTTTTTTTGCAACTTGAAGGCTAGGATCATGGATACTTCTTTTTGCAATGGGCCTTTAGGATTTGAATTATAGGCTGGAGAAAATATTTTTTTCTTTTTCCAGGACCCATAACATGCCTAGTGAAAGGACTTCTATCCCCTTAACCTCAACAGCTCATCCATCCAAAGACACAATTGACAGGGACACTGACTGCCCAGAAACTTCTATGCCCTTACAAGTTGTGATGAACCCTAGCAACCCGAAGAGAGCATGATTGAACAAAGAGTAGACACTGTGTGCCAGACAAGTTCTTTACACAAAGTCTGCCTTTTGACTTAGGAAGACATACTTGTTCTAGATAACTTTAGTAGCTTGTCCGCTACTATCCTTCCCGATCTACAAGTAAGTGCAACATTTCTGCTAAGGCCTTAATTGTTTTTTGGCTTATGAGGAATTAGTGAAATATTAGACCAATAATTGATGGTGCTAAACAAAACAGATTTGATTAATAAGCCTGCCAGCAGAAGAAAGGTGCTTCACTGCCTACCTCTGCAACCTTACTGAAATACCGTCAATGAGAGGCTGGGAGTTCTTGGCAGAAAGCTTGCTTCCCATGCATGGGACGCCAAGATACTTAACCTGCAATTTCCCAATTAGAACCCTGTGTGTGTTTGATGACAAATCAAGCATCTTTTTAAGTATAATGTGGATTTAGATGGGTAGATGGTGGATTGGTTGTGAATAGACTCGTTATGTCAACTCTCATCAAAAGTGCAAGCCTAGGAATAATAAAAATTATAGAAATCGAAATAGGAGAGAGAAAATAGAGGTGAAAAGACTTAGATTAGAAGAGGCAAAGAGAGATAGAGAGGGAAGAGACTAAGGGGAGAAGAAGGTGAGAGAGGAAGAGATAAAGAGATAAAAGGGATAAAAAGGCACTGGGGCTTGTTTGGCGCTAGGCTACTGCATTATGTTTGTTGAATTGAATTGGATATGTCTACAAGATAGGTCACACACCTATTTCTACCAATTCCAAGTCAAATTTTGGATTACAAATAAAATCCAAATCGCGCTCAAATCATTACTACCCTTAAATTGTACCATTGCAAATTATAAGTTCAGGCCATTAATCCTAGTTACAAATTCGATCTATTTCTATACGTTAAAGGCCCAATTATTGTAGTTGACAAAAGTATATTATAATTAATATGCTTGCCTGATGCTTGTTCGCCTTTTTGCCTAATGATTGGGCGATTTCCTGGATGACTAGGCGACTTTCTATGACCTAATGACTAGGCTACTTCTGTCACCTGGGTGGCCACTTGTGATTTCCTTAGATGATCGAGCAATGAGGGCAACCTTCTGTTTTTGTCCCTAAGGTGACTTGGCTATAATTCATTCGCCTGACTTGGTGACTAGGTGACCTCCCATTGTAATTCTTGAAGTGACGTTGTAGTAAGTGACTAGCCTTATTTGCCACGTGCCCAAGAGAATGTCATAGCCAAACAATTGTTACCATATCTTAGGGGTGCATGAAAATGACACAAACAACATGGCAAAATAGGAGCAATGTCTAGTTCTTTGACTTTGGATCAAATTGTCTCATTTATCATAGGTTTCAATTCAATAAAACCCATGAAGAATACCTTGAAGTACTTGTGAAGATGAAAGAGATCCGTTTGTGAATACCCTTAAATCATTAGTGAAGCATAAATTCATCAACCCCTCTCAAACTCTGGCTTGTCCACATATATAGTAGATTTGGTTTTGGTTGGCTAGGTTGGAATTTTTCACCAAGCTTCTTTAGGCTTGTTATCTAGAAATTTGTTCAAAAGAACTCAAAATAGTGTAACGAAAGGAACATAGGACTTGTCCCTTGGTAGTTGTCAATAGGATAGTCATGAATTATGATACCCATCTTTAGAAAGCGTCTACCTTGCAACTAGGGCTGAGAAATAGTGGAGGTTTGATAGAAATGGGTTGCAGATGACGTTGGATATGCCATGGGATTTCTTGTGACATGCAAAAACATCAGGTAGTGCTTTTGTGTTGAGCACCTTTGAGTCTTGGATGGAACCTCCACTAAAATAACACACGTCTCACCCAAACTTTCTCCAGTTAAATAACCAATGAGAGAACTGCTAATAGCTAGAGAGAATCTAGGATTGGTAATGAGCATTAATCCAAATCTAATATACTTTCTCTTCTCTTTATCTAATACATATTCATTTGTTATTAAAAAAAACATTTAAATACAAATCAAGAAATTTTTTTGAAGACAACGTATAAATTTTGAACTAACCAAATAAAAAATCTTTAAGAGTTCTATTTTGATAGCACATCTAGGTGGACAAACATTTTCGCGGTGTTGTTGACTACTTCTCAAAGAGCACGGTGTCACAATTTTTATATCCTTGAATGAAAGCACTTTGGTTAGCAATAGGGTTAAAAACATAGGCAAAGATTGATCAGGTCTATTGGCAATAATCTTATTGATGCATTTGGCATTGTTGCTAATGCCCTTCTCTTGAGGGAACAGCACTTCATGTAGCGATGTTGAGATACTTTTCACTTGCTTGGTTAGCATAATGATTGCAAGCTCTGATAATTTCAAAGTGAATATGGCCAGTGAGAGTGTCAATATTTGGTGTTTGTCGTATGATTGTTTGTCTATATGCCTCAATGCAATTTTTCCTTCTGCTAAAACTTTGAAATCTAATAAGAAACAGCTCTTCCACAGTGCTTAGAGTAACCCAACATTCTTCCTCAACAATATTTAAAAGATAATACCATAATCTCTAAGTAAAAGAACAACAAAGAAAAAGGTGGCATTTGCCGCACTGCTTGTGTAACAGATAAATATCAGGTGATATAGCCTTGTTAGGCCTCCTCCCCTGCAAACAACAGTCATTAGTATTTACTTTATACTAGATCATGCACCAAAAAAATTCTTTGCCTTAAAGTGAATTTGTCCTTACACTTATTCAAGACAAATGGACTATCAATTGGGGGAATTAACGATGTAGGAATAAAAGTATTTAAAACAAAGATACTAGAACTACCAAAACACCTAGTTCTCATACACTGAGAAAGATGAAATACATAAGAATCAATAATTAAATTCAAGGAACTATAACTCATGCATTTCCTCATCATTCAAATTTTGAAAAACAGAGATTCCAAGAAAGCTTAGTGCGGTCCTAACTGTAGAAATGTAAAATAGGAGCATTTGTGAATATTGGAAAGATTGTATATGTTAATGGTTATTTTGATCTTTTAGCATTATTTTAGTGTATTAGTGTTATGTTAATAAGTGTGAGTTAGTAAGGGTATTATTGTTATTGCTATGTATTTGACATATATTATAAATAGGGGGAGAAACCTATCATTGTGATTAGGTCTTTCAATTCACCAATACTTCAATATGGTATTAGAGCAAGATTTAACCTAAATTCTAAGCCTCATAGCCACCGTCAAAACCAAATCCTAAACCTCAAACCTACTGCTGTAGAACATCATATGCACCACCAAAGACTAGAAGGAAGTCTACGAGTTGTCGGAAAAACACCACTGATCCTGGGAAAAACTAGACATTGCCGCCCTTATATGAATTCAAAGAAACACTTCATATTTTGCAAAAAAAACCCACATAGCTCTCACAAAAGTTGCCAATCTACTTTTTTGCCAAATTTCACTGCCAGAGGGCCCTCCACGCAATGCGCCAGTCGGAAGCTAGCATCTTCGACTCCATGTGCTGGCGTGTGAGAGTTTTCTGAGCAATATTTTGCTTTGGTTCCTTCCAAAACGCCCTAAATACTCCCATACATGATAATACGAAGCTATTCGTCATGTATTTTCATAAAAAATTCTACTTTTTTCGATTGTTTGCACGTAGCACCTTGTTAGTTTGTATGATATTGTTAGGGCTGTGTGTTGGTTTCTTGGGGATGGGTGTTGGCTTCTTGGTGTTGTGGCAGTCTTATGCTAGTTGATTCGTGACTCATTCGTGGTGGTCACGTTGTTTGTGGTTGTTCTAGCTTAAATTTGTTATTGTTGGTTTATGTTTGTGAGTTTTGGGATCATAGTTACTAGAAAACACTAACACCCTATCGAACCATGAATTGGTATGAATGTTCCAAAACATGGTACATTTTCGTTCTGAAATGCTCCAAAGTTTCAATTCAACATTTTTTTTGCATAATGTAACTTTTCCTTAGGTAAAAGTGGGGAATCATCACATTTTAATTCTATTTCTATCATTATTAATCTATTCTACAACAGAAAATCACTTCTAGATTTAGAAACAGCTCAATATTCTCTCCAAAATATACAAGTTCCATTACACTTTTTTCACCAATTTATCTAATAAATATGCCCCTAACGTTCCACATTTTAGAGCATGTGCTGTACCGCAATCCTGTTCCTGTTCCTGTTCCATGAACAAAAACGTTCTAGGTTCTAGGTAACATTGGTTGGGATGGAGTCTTTGAATCCCAAGAGTATGTTTACTTTGTCATTGCCGCAGGTAACAATTGAGAAGCTAGATGGAAAGAGTTATGTACAGTGGTCTAAGGCTGTTAAGATCTATTAGATAGCCTAGGTAAATTGGAGCACTTGTTTCATTTGGGCCTAGCAATGACAAAAGGAAAGAAGTGTGTATTCAAGAAGATGCATTGATAGTCTCCTTATTATGTAACTAAATGGAACCCTCGATTGCTCGGATGTGTATGCATCTGGATGTATTCAAGGAGATTTGGGATTATGTCAAGCTCCTATATTCAAGCAACTTGCACGTATGTACAATCTATCCCTAGATTGCTTTTAGTTACACAAGGAAGATAGGAGTGGCACAAAGTACTTTGTTGAGATGAGTGTATCCATGAGGAGCTTCACATCGTGTAACCCATAACCGGCAATGTTTGCGAGTTACAAAAACAAATGACAGTTTTTCGAGTTCTAGAAGGTTTGAAACCCAAATTTGAGGCAATCCAGTCCTAGATTCTTGATAGTGCAGAGTTGTCATCCTTTGCTGATGTTTATTCTCATGTACTTCGTGCTTCTTCTTGCACACATTCCCTACCCTTGCATCTAGTGTTTCAACCCTGAGCTCTGAGAGGATTGCTTTCATTATATAGGTTGATTTTGGTTTTCAATCGGGTAGTTGTTGAAGTTCTCCAAGTGGTTAAAGCGGCCGCGGTGGAAGATATGGATGAGGTAGAGGCCCTCCTCACAAGTGCACTCTTGTGGATGAGGATTTCATATTATTGAGTAGTGTTGGGATCTTCACGGTTAAACCTCCTTGTGCTGCCAATGCAACCACCACAGATTTCACACTTTTCAGCGCAATTGAGCAGCAATGTACTGTATCTATGTTAGAGGAAGAGTATTCCAAATTTCAGTTGAATCAAGCACCCTAGCAAGCTTCTTGCCCATTGCATCTCTTGCTTAGACATGTAACCCCACAACATGCTTGTCATCCAATACTTCTCGTCCTAGTCCTTGGGTTATGAACTCAATTGCCAATGATCATATCATAGGTATACCTAATTTCTTCTTTACTCCCTAGTCTCTAACATCCTAAAAATTTACCTCGTGTTATTCTTGCTAATGGGTCCACCACTGCTGAAAAGGGAATAGGGACTGTAATTCCCACTTCCTTTATTTCTCTTCCTTCGGTTTTGTATATTCCCAAGTTCCCTTTCAATCTCATATCAGTTAGTAAGATATAGATTGTTCCGTAACATTCTTCCCTAATTTTATGGTGATTGAGGATTTGAAGACGAGGAAGATGATTGGCTGAGGGCGTGAAGCTAGGCGACTTTACCACTTTGAGCCGCTATCTCCTTTTACCGTCTACACTGCAAATACCACACCACTCCAAATCCATTGTGGTCTGGTCATCCTTCTTTGGAAAAATTAAAACTACTAGTTCCTTCTTTATGTTTTGTCTAGTCTTGAGTATGAGTTTGCTTCTTGAGCCAATAAATGGGCAGTAAGCCCTTTCATGTTAGTCTACTTTGATGTTTGGGGTCCTAGTCGGGTTATGGTCAAGTTGGGTTTTTGATACTTTGTAATCTTTGCTGATGATTTTTTAATGATGGCTTGGCTTTATTTAATAAAAGAACATTCTATGTTATTTCATATCTTTTGTGCTTTTTTCTAAAATTAAGACTCAGTTTGGTTTGTGTGTTTCGATACTTTGAAGTGATAATTCTAAAGAGTACTTTAGTATCCAATTCACTACTTATACGACTCAGTTTGGCATTGTTCATCATTCATTGTGTGCCTACACTCCTCAACAAAATGGGGTTGTAGAGTGGAAAAATAGACATATGCTTGAAGTTACTTGTACCTTACTTTGTCAAATGCATGTTCCTAAAGTGTTTTGGAGTGATGATGTACTTACGGCATGCTCTCTTATTAACAAGATGCCATCCTTTGTTCATGGTGCTAAAATTCCCTACTCCGTTCTCTTCCTTAATGTTCCTTCATTCTTTTTGCCTCATGTATTCGTGTTGGGGTGAGCATTCGGTCGGTTTGTATAATTCGGTTAATTAACCGAATTAATAAAAAAAAATTCGGTTAGGAATTTCCCAAAATTGAACCAGCCAAATTAGTCTTATTAACCGAATATTACCCGATCGAATCAAATTTTCGGTTAATTTGGTTAACCAATTTAAGTGAATTAGATTTCAATTAACACTATGGGGAAAAAAAACATGCTTTGCTTTCAAAATTCAACTTATTGATTTTCAAAAATCATTTCTATTGCAAAATCAATTATTGATGCATGGTAAACACTGTAAGTCCTTAACAAAATCAATCCAAATCATTCAAATTCAAATTCTCCTTAGCAAAAAAATTGTCAAATGCTCAAAATCACTTTGAACAAAATTTGTTGAGTTGCTAGTTTGCCACCTGCTTGACTTTGAGCATATAAATATAAATTATATAATAAATGCATATTCCTATTTCCTAATTCAAGCATTATCACAATAAATGAAATGTAAGTTAGCTACTAGATAGTCTAGGCTCGAGGATCTAGTCTTCCAGAGTCCATATTGTTATATTACACACCAAACATGAAATTTAAATTGTTTGTGCAAAATTAAAACAAAACAGCATGAAATCTAAATTGTTTGTGCAAAATTAAATAAAAAATTGGAAGAAAAATTGACATGGTTTCATACAACCGCTACCACTTCATGGCTTCTTATATCACAAACTCCCACCCCTTAGCTCCTGTGCTGTAAATATTTGAAAATGACAAGCCATTAAAATTCCAAGTTTTCAACAATAAGCCAAAATAATAAATTATGCATTTGTCAATAATGATAATTGATAGCGTGTAATCTATATGACAAAACTCTTATTTAAGCATTATCTTAATTTCATTTACCTTTGTCTTTCTTTGTTAATGCGTATACACCAAGTGTGGTGGTACTTGTCGACTCCAATGCAACCTTTGACAACTCTAAAAAGTTGTATAGAAAGACTCGTAAGTTGTAATAACTAATCATTCAATGAACAAATGAAAATTTTTGACAATTTATATATATATATATATACCTTGTGGGTTTTTTGAGAGCTCTAGGGGGTTGAGCCAAGGTGACCTATTGTCTCCTTTGTTGTTTGTCTTGGTTATGGAAGCCCTGGGGAGAATGTTGGATAAAGCTGTCCATGATGGTCACATGTTAGGCTTTGGTGTGGGGCGTATAGAGGGAAGAGCTTTGGTGGTGTCTCATCTTCTCTTTGCGGACGATACTCTAATTTTTTGTGACGCTGATCTGGATCAGATTTTGTTTCTCCGTGTGATACTTATGTGGTTTGAGGCGGTCTCTGGTTTAAAGATAAATTTGGGCAAGTCAGAGTTGGTTCTTGTTGGTACGGTGTTTAATTTTGACTTATTCTTGCACGTCCTTGGCTGTAAACAAGGTAATCTTCCTATGAAATATTTGGGTCTTCCTTTGGGAGCCAAATTCAAGAATAAGACAATATGGAATCCAATTTTGGAGAAGATAGAACGAAGGTTAGCAGGGTGGAAACGTTTGTACTTATCTAAGGGAGGTAGAGTCACGTTAATTAAAAGCACTTTATCTAATTTACTCACTTACTTTCTATCTTTATTTCCTATTCCAGCTGCTGTGGCTAACCGTATTGT
Source organism: Malania oleifera (assembly GCF_029873635.1). NCBI lineage: Eukaryota > Viridiplantae > Streptophyta > Magnoliopsida > Santalales > Ximeniaceae > Malania > Malania oleifera. The sequence continues at coordinate 85,889,954 of NC_080421.1, forward strand.
GAAACTTCAAAGGAATTTTTTATGGGGTGGCATTGTTGATGAACCAAAATTCCGTTTGGTTAAATGGAATACTGTTTGCTCTCCCATTTCTTCGGGTGGTTTGGGGATAAGGAAGGTAAGACAGTTTAATGAAGCTTTGCTTGGGAAGTGGTTATGGAGATTTGGGATGGAGAAGGCTGCTCTTTGGAGGCAAGTGATAGAGGTGAAATACGGCTGTGAATGGGGTGGTTGGTGTACTAGGCCTGTTAATGGTCCGCATGGTGTTGGCTTGTGGAAAAATATAAGTCGGGGGGATGGCCTTCTTTTTCTTGCCACGTTCTATATGATATTGGAAATGGGTCTAAGGTGAAATTTTGGCAAGACCATTGGTGTGGTGAGATGTCTCTTGCAGTCAGCTATCCTGATTTGTATAAATTTTGCTGAGATAAAGAAGCTAGCATGTCTGAGCTTATGAAGTTTGATAATGGAGTCTTGTTTTGGGATGTAAGTTTCTTTAGGCGTATGCATCTTCGGGAATTAGAGGCCTTGACTGGTTTTATGGATACCATATATGGTGCATCGGTGAAGGGGTTCGGTGAGGATAAGATGTGCTGGAAATCTGATAGAGAGAAGGGCTTCTTGGTTAAAGGCTATTATGGTATTTTAATGGGCTCCGAAGATTGTGGCTTTCCTTGGAAAAGTATTTGGAAACAGAAAATTCCATCTAGAGTAGCTTTTTTCGTTTGGACTGCTGCTTTAGGGAAATGCTTAACAATTGACAATTTACGAAAAAGAAAGGTTTGGATATAGGATTGGTGCTACATGTGCAAGTGTAATAATGAGACGGTTGATCATTTTTTATTCATTGTCCAGTTGCAATGGACTTATGGGTTATGGTGTTGGGTTTGTTTGGAGTGAGCTGGGTTATGCCGCAATCTGTAGTGGGACTTCTAGCATGTTGGCAAGGCAGATTTGGTTGTTATCGAGATGGGTTTACTTGGTTGATAGTTCCTCATTGTTTATTGTGGTGTCTTTGGAGGGAGAGAAATAGTAGGTGTTTTGAAGATAAGGAAAGATCCATTTCGGACCTAAAGCTATTTTTCTTTACAACTTTGATTTATTGGTTGGCTGCTTTGTGAAACCAATCATTTTCTTCTGTTTTTGATTTACTAGATTCTTGTAATTTCTGTTTTTGATTTGTTTACCCCATGTACACTCCTTGTGTACTTGGTGTTCATTTTTGATATCAATAAACTTATTACTTATCAGTATATATATAATGTTACCTTTTTCTGGATTTTCAAGATCATCTAAGTCTTCTTCAACCTTAATTGGACTAGATGAACCCCAGATCCAATCTTGCGTACATATAAGAGCTTGCACAATTTTAGGAGTCAAAGAACTCCTAAAGGCATCAAGAACACGTCCTCCGCTGCTAAAAGTAGACTCTGAAGCAACTATGGAGATGGGTACTACTAAGATATCACGAGCCATATGTGAGAGGATGAGAAACCTTGGACTAATTAACTTCCACCACTCCAAAATATCAAAGCCTTCCATGTCCTCTTCACAATATTCGCCCAAATACCTATCCAAGTCTGATTTGTTATCTCCACCTCCAATTTGAGTCTTGAAATTTTGATACAAAATTTTGAACTTGTGTTGTACTTCCCCTTGATCAGTGGAGCTTGAAGTTTCACTTTTGCTTGATTCTACGTTTTTAGATTGTAACAAATTCTTATACTCAGCAAACAATTCAAATGTGGCATCCTTCACCTTTTTCCCTGTCAATAAACCTTTGTCACCTTCATACATCGTAGAAAGAGCATATTGCACAAATTCTAGCTTATGTCGATGGTCAAGATCGGATGCAACAAAAATCAACATATTCAATTTCTCAATGTTTCCCCAATACTTGTTGTATTTTTCCTTCATTTTCACACTCATTAAACTCAATTCCAAGTCATCACTACTCTCCCACTCTTTTAGAAGACAATCACCCACTAATTTCATAAAAAAATGTATTACTTGTAGCATACAAAGAACCCAAAACTTGTAAAGTGAGGCCTAGAAGTGTTCCAAAAACATCACAAACTTTCTAACTTTTTCCCAATAAAATCTAATTGGTGTGCCATTCCTAGCCTCAAGCTCAGTTCTAGAAAAAGGATCTTCATCCCTAAACCTATCAAAAACTATTTCATATCTTTGAGCTGTATCTAGCATCATATAAGTAGAATTCCATCGAGTGCTAACATCTAGGCACAACATCTTTTTGCATTCTACTTTTTCTATCTTTGCACAATGCTTGAAATTTTGCAACCTAGTTGGTGAATGCTTAACATATTTCACTGTGTCCCTAACACGAGCAACTGAATCCCCCATTTCTTTCAAATTATCTTGCACAACTAGGTTAATTATATGTGCAATGGATCTCATGTGAATGAATTAACCCCCTAGATTGCCCTTTCTCCAATTTGAAAGTTTTATTTTTATGTAGTCAGCTGTACCGCCATTTGAACTTGCATTATGTATTGTCAGAGTAAACACATTGTCAACTCCCCACTCAAGCAAACACCTCTCAATATTCATACCTATCTCCTCACCTCTATGACTAGAAATTGGACAAAAAGTTAAGGATCCTTTTGTTTAATTTTCAGTCATCATCTATGAAGTTTGTAGTCAAACACATATAATTCACCTTTTGCAAGGAAGTCCACGTGTCAGTTGTGAAACTAACCCTTTGAGGGGAGGTTTTCAAAAACTTTTTCAACTTTAACCTTTCTTCTATGTAAAGGTCATAACAATCCCTAGAAATTGTCCATCTTGATTGAATTCGAAAACGAGGGCATGCAACTTTCGTAAGATGTTTGAACCCCATATTCTCTACAAATTTAAATGGCAATTCATCAACAATAATCATGTAAGATAATGTCTTTCGAATTGGTTCTTGGTCAAACTTCCAATTTGTAAGAGTTGCCTCTGAGCCCTTTACATTTTTTTAGGCTAGTTGATAATTTAGGGACCATTTGGTATCACTATAAAAAATTAGAGAAACAAAAACCAAAAACCAGAAATAGAAACAAAAAACTAGAAACCAGCAACCTGTTTGGTTAACATTTATTAAACTAATACAAATTAAAAACTTAATTAAAAAATTCTCATTTTTTTATAAATATTATAAAAATATGATTAAAATAATAAAATTACAAATAATACACATTAAAAAATTAACAACAACAACAACAAAACCAAGCCTTAGTCCCACTAAGTGGTGTCGGCTATATGAATCCTTTTCCGCCAATTTATACGATCATGGACCATAAAATCTGGTTTTTAGTTTTTTTTGCAAACAACTAAAAACCAATAATAGAAACAAAAAAATGACAACATAAACAAACGTGTTTTCATAATCTGTTTCTTCCCTGTGGAGAAATAGAAACAGAAATCAAAAAACAACAACAATACGAAACAGTTCGTTAGTTGTGTTTGTTTTGTTTCTTCAAAATATGGATTTTGAGGACATCTAATCATATTATATCTAAGTGTGCCCGTACCATTCTTTTTAGGATCAACACAGTAATCTGTATGACAATAATGACACTTACCCTTAGTTTCACCGGACTCAATCACAAAGTTAGCAAAGTGATCCCGCACTTCAAATCTTGGTCTCATTCTCTTTTTCGTTTTTTGATTAAATTCAGTGGGATGATTATTGTCATGCTTGCATTTGAAGGTTGAGGTTGGGAAACCCCTTGCGTAGTGTTTGCATCCTCCAACACCTCCATGTCGAAGGGCAAGTCATTACTCGTTTTTCCTTTATTTAACATTTGAAAAAAAAAAAAAAAAAAAAACAGTAAAGTACAATCATAAATAAGAACTCTCAAGAAATCCTCACTCCACCAGTCCCCTCTTTCTTCATTCTCATAGCATTTTCTTCCTAAATAATAATCAATCTAGTATTTCATTAAGACGTACAAAACCAGATGGAAAGTGAAGGCAAACAGGGTGAGTATTTATATAGCAAATCAAACATAACATGTGAGACTAGCTCATAAGACGCACGAAACCAGGCTAGTTCATATGCACATTAAGAACTGAGAGCAAGGAGCTTGTTTATAGTAGGTTAAATAAAGCAAATTTCATTTAATTTTGCAAAAGATAGTACAAAGCTGGTTCTACATGAATAAGTAAGGGATTTGCTGTTGTGTATACTCAATGTGGTAGCTAAATGCATTTTCCATTAAAGATGAAATCTAATTGACCCTTCAAATGGGTTAAAACAAATTCAAATTCAAATTGACTCAGCTGTACTGAGTGTAATGACAAAGAAGAGGGCAAAGTACAATCACTATGGATGCTATATAATATTATCTTTGACAAACTGCCATGCTGCAAACAAAATTCCTTTGCCTTTACATATAATATAATAGTGCAAAGTTGGCTGCATATAACTATAAGGAAATTGCTTGAGGAGTATATGCTCCATTATGGCAGCTAAGTGTATTGTCACGAGAGATGGAATTGTATTGACTTTTTTGGCTTTGAGGGTTAAAACTTATTCGAAAATACAAAAAAAAAAAAAATGGTTTTATGCATTGTTTTTTTTAGTAGATGAGATTCTTTGTGCCGGTCATGATTCTTCCATAAATTTCATGGATGGCTTGTTTGTTGGTAGTTTTTGATTCTTTATATGCTATTTTGAAGCTTTCCTTGAGGTGAAATGTTGCTTTGCTTATCAAAAAACAAAATTTGAAAAGGATTAAAACAAATCCAATTCGAAAGATGGCCAAGCACAATCATTGTGTATCTTATAGAATGTTCTCTTAAAAATCAGACTGGACTTAGATAATCTTGATTCAACACTTTCACATCTATTAACCATACATTTGGTACGTAAGAAAGGAATGGAATCAAGTTTGTGACTTGAACCAATTTTTATTCCATTCCATTCCCATCACATTCCACCAAATGCGACATAAATGTGATGACTCTTTTAAGGGCTGTCCATCCTTGTAGGCTTGCATATTCAAATTTGACTTTTAGCTAGAATAGTATCTAGATGAGGACGACAACTTTGTGATAAAACAATTCTCAGATCATGTATCCAAATTCAGCTTAAATGGAAAAATTGAACATAAATAACGACCATATTCGCCAAAATTGCATTCCTCTCCTTTCCCAAAGACAAGCCTAGAAGTCCACCAAACTTTTTGTTCACTTTCCTATCGAGTAGGGGCCAAGGTATCCTTTTGCTTCTTCAACTAGCACTAATGGCAGGACATGAAAGAAGTGATACCATTAATCCAAGGCTCCAAGCTTTGAGAGTTTTGATTTTGAGTCTGAGAGATGAGATCAGTGATCATGATTCACAAGAGTGAGGGAAGGGGAAGCTAGCCATCGGGGAAGGGGAAGGCAGCTGATGGTCGATGGCTGATGCTCGATGAGTGGGGAATTGTGGATTGATTGATTGAAGGCTAAGCATTGAGAGGTGATGACCACGGTGAGGGAGAGGCGACTCAGGCGATGGCAAGGCCGAGGCGACTCAGGCGATGGCGAGGGCGACGACAAGGGGCAAGGGCAAGGTGACTCAGGAAAAGGCTAGGGTGATGGTCGGGACGAGGCGACCCAGGCGAGGGCTAGGGCGACAGCAAGGGCGAGGCGACTTGAAGTTTGGAAGTCGAATGTGGAAGTGTGGAGTGTGGACTGCCGACTGTGGAACTTGGAAGCTAGAAATTGGAATGGAAGCCTAAAATCTAGATGAACACTGGTTAGAGATAATTTATATAATTATTATTAATATATAATTTAGTTAATTCGGTTAACTGAAATTAAATAATTCTAAAAAGTGAACTGAAAACCGAAAATCAATTTTTTACTAAAATTAAAACCAAACTGAATTACATTTTAGCCAAACCAAATCGAACCGACTGAATTGGTTAAGTTAATTCGAGTAATTCAGTTTTCACTGAATTGTGCTCACCCCTATATTCAGGTGTGTGTCCTTTTTTAATTAGCTAACCCTCGAGGTAGACAAGTTACACCTTGTTCTAGAAAATTTGGCCTTTTGGGTCAAAAGGGATATCATTGTTATAGCCTTACTTTGCTTCAGTTTTTGGTCTCTACCAATGTTTCGTTCTTTGAGTCCACACCATGCTATTCTTAGTCCTTGATAGCTTCTAACCTCAATGAGTCTCTTCCTCTGCCTAATCTTCTAGATTCTAATTGTCTTTACCAAGTTATCCACCCATATCTCCATGTGGTTTGAGTCCTTCTCATTATCTCGATCATTCTAATTTGCAGGTTTTTCCTCAAAGCGGGTCTATGGAAGAGAGTTCCCTCTAGCTTCTACTACTATGTCTTTGGTTTCCTGCTTGATGATCTTATTTTCCATGGTGATCATATTTCTCACGATCCTCCCCATTGTAGTCCAGAAAGGTAAATGCACATGTACGCAATATCCCATCTCCAACTTTGTTTGCTATGATTTCTTGTCATCCTCCTATTGTTTTGTTACTACCCCATCCTCTGTTGCTTTTCCTAAATGTGTTTTTGAAGCCTTAGCCCATACTGGGTGGAGGAATGCAATGGTTGGAAAGATGAGTGCATAACATGAAAATGATACTTGGGAATTGGTTTATCTTCTTCCTAATAAATCTGTGATTGGTTGTCCTTGGGTTTATAGTATATACTGTGAAAGTTAACCTAGATGGTTCTATGCCTCGTTTGAGGGCATATCTTGTTGTTAAGGGATATACTCAAGTGTATGGTTTGGATTATTCCAACTCATTTTCCCTGGTTGCCAAACTTCCCTTAGTACGTCCGTTCATCTCCTTGGCCACCTCTTGTCATTGGCCTTTGCATTAATTAGATGTGAAGAATGCCTTCTTGCATGGTGATCTTTAGAAGGAGGTCTATATGGAGCAGTCGCCTGGGTTTGTTGCTTAGGAGGGGTCAAGCTTAGTGTGTCAGCTCAAGAAGGCATTATATGGTTTAAAGTAGTCTCCCATGGCAGGGTTTGGTCAATTCAATGTTGTAGTACTTGAGTTTGGCCTTCGACGGTATACAATAGATCACTTTGTGTTTTATTATCACACTCCATCCAGTAGGATTCTACTTATTGTGTATGTGGATGACATTGGTGATGATGATTAAGGTATTCATGGCCTAAAACACGTTCTGTGGACTAAGTTTCAGACCAAAGTTGGGGGATGTTAAAGCACTTCTTAGGTATAGATCCATAGAAGTATCTAGATCTTGTAAGGGAACTGTTTTGTCATAGAGGAAGTATGTTCATGAGCTTTTGGATGAGACTAGGCTGTTGGGATCCAAACCTATTGATATACCCATGGATCCTAGTGGCAAGTTAGTGCCAAATATGGGTGATTTGTTGCTTGACCTAGGATGTCAGAGACTTGTTGGAAAGTTGACCTATATCATAGTCACTCAATCGGATGTATCTTTTGCAACAAGTTCTGTGAGTTAGTTTCTAAATTCTCTTAAAGCAATCATTGGGATGCAATAATTCACATCTTGAGATATTTTCAAAGGTGCACCTAGGACTTGGAAGTGGTCTCTTTTATAGAGATCAAGATCACACTTATATTTAGGGGTATATAGATGCAGATTGGGTTGTGTCACCTTCCGACAAATGATCCACAACCTGGTACTGTGTCTTTTTTGGTGGTAATTTGGATTCTTGGAAGAGTAAGACGCAAAGTGCAGTGGCCAAGTCAAGTGTCGAGTCAAAGTATAGGGCCATGGTTCACATTACGTGTGAACTTTGTTTGGTTGAGAAACATGTTAGAAGAATTGGGTTTTCCACATTCTCATGCTATGGAGCTGATGTGTGATAATCAAGCTGCTATTCATATTGCATCCAACTCAGTCTTCCATGAGTGGACAAAACACGTTGAAGTTGATTGCCACTTTGTTTGGGAGAAATTTTTGTAGAAGTTTATTACAACCACTTATGTGAAGTCTAATGTGTCGTTTGCTGATTTGTTTGCTTAGGCTTTGGGGTTGCTCATGTTGAATTCATTTGTAATAAGCTAGGAGCATATGATATCTATGCTCTAGCTTGAGGGGGAGTGTTATTCGTTATTTTGATCTTTTAGCATTATTAGTGTGTTGAGTGTTATGTTAGCGCGAGTTAGTAAGGGTATTATGGTTATTGGAATGTAGTTGACATATATTATTAAATAGAGGGAGAGACCTATCACTGTGATTAGGTCTTTAAATTCACCAAATTCTTCAAGAGTATAAATGAAGAAAAGCATCACAAAAGGCCTATAATCTAGCCACACTTCCTCCCAAAATCGAACTCTTTATCCATCTCTCATACTAGATCCATCTCTTAGGGACTTTGGAATAATTTATTTGGAATATCTGGAGAAAGTTGGGTTTGCCTGGCTTGTTTGGAGGCTTTGGTAAGAGAGAGGAGAGGAAAGTTCTATGGAGGTGTAATGTTGTGGCTATTATTTGGAGCATCTGGATGGAAGAAATGCCAGAATTTTTGAAGGGGCTACCACTTCCAGTAAAATGCTTTGGAGCAGAATGGTTTTCTTGGCCTCTCTTTGGTGTTCAGCTAATGGATTCTTAGGGCAATGTTCTTTGGAAGATATGCAGCCGGATTGGCTGGCTGTACTGTCTTCAATAGCTGTGTTTCTACCTTCTGTGCTTCTTGTTTAGTTGCTTTCTTATTGTGAAGGGAGGATCTCGTCCTCCCTGTTTTTTCTTCTTTCCTTCACTGTTTTCTTGGTTGTAATCCTTCTTTCTTCCTTTAATATAATTCTTTGTTGGTCAAAAATAAAAAAAAAAAAGGAAGGAAAGAAGCACAGAAGCACACAAGATCTGTTTAAAACAGAGGCAACAAAGGTTCGGTTACTCTTTGTTCAGTGTTTAGAAGTATTTATTCTCTTGTTTTTAATTGCAAAAATCACTGCAGTTTCAACTCTTAGAAGAATGCTGGCAAGCCAATGCCCCATATTTATCATGTAAGATTTTTTAGATAATAAAAACAAATTCATTAAGAAAAGAAATAATTACGAGAAGAGGATCATATTAAATACTCCATGACAGCAAAAACCAAATTACGGCAGCGCTGCCTTCCAATCCCTTTGAATGTTAGACAGTGACAAAGCCCCAAAAGAAAAATGTGACTTTCTCCCACAGCAAAGGTGAAGAGATTGAAATATTCTCATTGTGAACTGCGTGGGGCTAGTGTTTTTACAAAAACATCTCTAACAACCTTCCAGCAAGAGTTTTTTATTAAGTCTTCTGATCTCTGAAGATCCTTGCATTCCTTTTGAGCCAAAGTACTCAGAGAATAGCAAATACCGCTCAATTCTAAAAATTCATCCCTCTTTTACTCTCCCCAAAATCTCAAAAGTTCACCAACAGAAATTCATATATGTTCTGCTGAGTTACCCAGACCTCGCCATAACAGGAAAAAGTTCCACAGGTACATCCCACTGTAAGGAAAAAGATGAGCATTAGTCTGATTTGCATCATGGTACAGCACACTAATGTCTGCACTAAGACCTTTATCAGGTCTTCTTTCTTGTAGCATGTCATTTGTATTACCCCAATTAGGAACAAGAGTCCAGATGAAAGCCTGGATCAAAGGAACTTTTGAAGATTTGTTCAGACAAAAAGAGCTGGGATTTGATGATTTTAAGGATCATTAAGAAAGGACTTTGAAGAGAAAGACCTCGAAGAATCTCCAAACCACAAAACATCCTCCCCTCCAGCATATCCAATAAAGGGGTTGGGTCATCTACCTTTCTTTCATTGAGACTCCAAAAGAAATGGAAATCACAAGAAAAAGGCCCCCTTCAGAAAGATAGATAGCTGAAATTGGTGCATTGTGAACATAAGAAAGTTTAAACAAACATGGCATCAAGAGCTCCAACAAAGTCTCACCCACCCAAATATATCCTCCTAGAACCATATTCTGTCCCCATTGCCCACTTTAAAGCAAGTGAGAAGAAAGATAAGACAAGCTACCCAGGAAACAAATTTTCAAGGACTCTCATGGGTAACATTGCCAATCCCCTTGGTATCCCACCCATTCTGATGTGTTTCATACTTGCTCTTAATAACCTGATGCCATAAGGAGCTATTCTCTAAAGGGAACCTCCATGACCATTTTCCAATTCAAGAGATGCTCTTGAAAACTACATTGCCAAGCCTCAATACCCCTCAGATTTAGGTCTCCTGACCGCCTCTCAACTAATAAGATGATATCTCTTTTTCTCCCCAAAACCAGACCACAAGAAGTCTCTCGTAATTCTTTCTAAGGCCCTGGACGCCCTAGTAGGGATTGTAAAAAGGGATAAAAAAAAAAAAGGGAATATTGGAGAGGGAAGCACTAGTGAGAGTCCTACCCCTTAACGAAAGATAAGCTCTCTTTCTCCCTTCGAATCTCCTCCCAACTCTCTCAATCTCGGGAGACCCCAAAAGGAATCCGACAGCAGATTGCCCCTAAAGGAAGACCAAGGTATGACATAGGCTGAGCTAAGGAATCGCAACTAGACCTAAAGTTTCATGCTCCCTATTGCTCAAATTGATGCCTGCTGAGCCATTTTTGAAAAATTAATCTTCAGGCCTGACCTTGAGATAGACAAAATAAATTTCAACATGGTGAGGACCTTGCGAAACTTCTCAATATTGTTCTCAAGGTAAAAAATAATATCATCACCGAACTGAAGATCAGACAATTTCACCTCCTCCATATGAACTGAAAGACCTCAATCACCCCTAAATTCTGTGCACGAAGAAGCAGCCTAGTCAAATGATCCACCACCCAAAGTGAAAAAATAAAAGGTGAAAATAAAGCTCTTCAAATTTGTGAAAATGCTTATGAAATGGCAACCTGGTGATGCCTTGGATTTGTCATATAAGATGAAAAGTAAAAACTCCTTTGTATGTCCTGCTGATTTGTTGCATTGTTGATTGTTATCTGCCAGATTTTGCATCCTTTGTACACGTCCTTAGTCTTCTAATTAGCCTGTGCAATTGCTTTTCTAAATCAAACTTGCAGGTGCAGAAGTCAAATTTGGAGGAACTTCTTCAGGGACATGTTGCAATGGCAGCTGAAATAAAAAATCTTGACACTGACTTGCAAATGTTGGTATACGAAAATTATAACAAATTTATCAGTGCTACAGACACAATTAAAAGGCAAGTTTTTCTTTTTCCATGTGGTTGGGCAATTTTTTCTTTATACGGTTTGCAATTTGTGAACACTTTTATGGATGCATATTCCTTGGTCATGATGGAACATCATTGCATTTCTACAGGGTTTTCAGTCTCCATGCCCAACATTATACTAACCATGAAAAAGTATAATGGGCTATCATGGCATATTTGATTGACTACTTCTATAGGATGCCTTTTTTGTTTTATTAAATTGTATAGAATGTATAATGTTAATCAGTAATCGGGTTTGATATTTCTTTTTCACAGAATGAAAAGTAATATTGTAGGCATGGAAGTAAATATGGAACAACTCCTCGAGAAGGTATGAGGAAATACTTTTTATTTCTTTTTTCAATTTAACGTGATTTAAAAGCAAAGTGCAGGATCACATTCACTTTGCCTACTTTGCAGATAATGTCTGTTCAATCTAGAAGTGATGGGGTCAATACTTCTCTTTTTGAAAAGAGAGAACATATAGAGAAATTGCATCGCACACGTAATCTTCTTCGTAAAGTTCAGGTATTTGAATGAACTAATCAAGTATAGATGTGTCTGTGCCTCTACTTTTCAAATTCTGGATCTTGACATTTGGGAAAAGAATTTTAAAGTGTCAACCATTGGGGAGTATTATACTTCCTTTCCAACTAAACTAAGAATGGACTTATGCAAAGAAAAAATAGAGGAAAAAATTTGAATCACAATCCAGTGGAATAAAAAAGATGTTCAACCTACCTCTTATTCTTAAGAGTTGCAGTGTGACCTGTGATGAATGAGTGGGGACAAATTGAACAAAGTTTGCTTCCCATCTATGCAAATTTTTACACAAATATAATAACTTTATATAAGTTGTTATTTTTAATTTTAAGGCTTTTTATAATTTTTAGTTGGATGGACTTAATGTTGTTTGATGTTTTATGCTCTATGTAAGTTTAGTGTTTGGCCCTGTATGAGTTACACAGATTTCATCTTCTGTGGAAAAGAGCAGTTCATATATGATCTACCTGCTAGACTTGCAAAGTGTATCAAATCAGAAGCTTATGCTGATGCAGTCCAGTTTTATACTGGTGCCATGCCAATTTTTAAGGTAAATTTCTTGCTACTTATCAGATTTTTTTTTTCATTCTTTTTGAGCTGGTTATTTGATGTCGGGCTTCAACGGTTTCCTTTTTCTTATTTTGTTTCATTTGCATGGCTTGATTGTTTTTATATCACAATCAATATTTCATGGGAAGCATGCTCCTTGTTTCTTCACCAGGCATACGGGGACTCATCTTTCCAGGATTGTAAGAAAGCATCTGAAGAAGCTGTGGAAGTAATTATTAAAAACTTGCAGGTACGTCCTGTTTTTCTTTAATTAAGTTTTATTGATGTAATAATTTTAAATATGTACAATCACAGAGCCAGGAACTTGAGTCACAGAGGCAACAAGAAAATGACAAAGATCAGTGTGAGCCTGTGAGGTATAAATAAATGATCATGTTTTTTGGGGATAAATATACTTGTGGTCCCTGTGTTGGTTCAGGTTGCAAGGTCTCCACTTTTCAATTTTTCTTTTAGTTACTAAATACTTACAGTTTGGGACAACTCATCACCTTGGGGTCACAAAATTTACATATGTTACGCACTTACGTGTAGTGGGTGTTGTGAAAATATATGATTTGGCTCTTCCGTAACCGCATTACTTTACTCAAATAACCGCTGCGTGCTATTTTAGACTAATTTCCCAAGCAATATGACAAGATCCTGGGAAGCAGATCTAGTTCGATGCAACACCCATATGGTTTAAGATGCTTACTTGGATTAACTGATTAAGTGATCTAAATGGCCAGTCATATCACCCATCATTTTCCATAAATACATTTTCTGTGCCCGTAAGTGAATTATTCTGCAGTGTACTCATTTCATGATTATGAGGATCTTATTAAATTTATTTTAATAAAAAATGTTGGAACCAAACACAGGGCAATAAGGATCATTTAGTTAGTAGGGATAAGGCCCAGGTATCAATTGAACAGGGATGAGACTAGTAGGCCTTAGTATGAGGGTGGTTGGGATCTGAGGACCTTTTTAGCTGTTGAAAAATATTTTAATTTTCCGTTTTTATTCTTCTAAAGAATTGTAAAAATGCCGCCTTGTTTTCCAATTTCCCAACGTTTGTATAGGAAACTTGAAAACATCTTTTTATTGTTTTGCGAATTCTCTATATAAGTATTGGAAAATTGGAAAACAAAGTGGCATTTTTTAATTCTTTGGAAAAATGGAAATTGAAAATGAAAACTATTTTCTACCACTGAACAGGCCCTTAGTGGGTAAGGAGTTTGTCTTAATGCTTTCCTTTGGAGCCTAAGTGTCTTTGGCATAAGGTTACTTGCAGTGAATATGGGATTCAACAAAATGTTTGGGATGCTAAGGCAGGAGGAGCAGCTGTTAATGCCACTCACCCGGGTACCTGTAATTTTATTTTTCAGATTTTCCATGGCTTTCTTCCTTTGGTAAGGTTTTGGATTGGCACGAGGGGAGATTTCCTTTTGGGGAGGAGCACTGAATTAGGGACTGTGTGTGCTTTTCTCTATTAGCTTTCTAGTCGTTACAATGCTCACATTTCTTGATTATTGTAACACAAGATAATATGGTTTTAACTTGGATGCTTTGGGACTGTTTTCCTCTAAATCTTTTTTTGGCTTTTTTTTACTTGTGATCCCAATGATGCTCGACTCCCTTTGCATTGGAAAGCCAAGGCACCTTCCAGAGTCTGGATCTTTACACAGTTTATTATACTGATTCCTGAATAGGGATACAGACCTTAGAGTCTTTGTCTTCATTTGTTTCTGTTCTCTGCCTCCAAAGTGGTGATTTGAATGCTTATTTGTCTTTACGTTGCCCCTTTTCTTTTAGGTAGGGAGCATGGATTTTGGACCTTGGATTTGGATTTGGATGAATTTGGACAAATTTTAATACAATTTTATACTACATCTTATACAAATCCAATGCAACTCCAAACCCAAAGCAAACATGGCGTGAGTGTTTGGGGCAGAGTTTTTGGGTTTTGGGGGAGATTTGAATCTCCCTTTTTCTCTGTAGCCTTTTTTCTTCAGAAGTTTCAAGGGCTTTGGCTACATCAAAGAGGAGAAGAGTCGTCAGAGATGTGTTGCTTTTGCCATTGTTTAGTGTTTTTTGTCTGACAGAAGTCAATAATTTTTAATGAGCGTGGGATGCAACTTTGAGCTGGTTTGTACTAGGGTTTTCCTTTTGGCTTCTATATCGTGTTCTGCTTTGATATGTTGGGAGGGTTGCAGTTGGCTGGTATGGAAAGAGATTTGATGGTTGTGCTCTTTTAGTTTTCTGTTTGAGCTTGCTCCTTTTGTAAGATGTTACTTTGTCCTCCATTTTTTAACTCTTCTTTCTGCCTTAATAACATAGTTGCAGAATATGGTTTCTGTTAATTATAGGTGTTATATTCAATTTGTTTTGGTTTGGCAGTATGATCTTAAACTAATTCATTAGATGCTTGATTAGTGAATTTGATTTGGTAGTTTCATTTTGCATTTTATTTTTATATAACTAGGCCCCTCTTTTAAGTTTTGATCTTCTGCGAATGTTTTCTTCCAGGCCAGATTCTAGGGTCTGGACTTTGGATGCCTCTGGGTTTTATTTTATTTTTTCTACAAATATTCTCTTGATCCTCTTACCCATGAGTCTAATGATGCCAAATTTCCTTTGAATCCTCTTGTTTAGAAAGCTAAGGACTTCTTCTAGAATCAGGGCATTTATCTCACCTGCCGTTCTTTGTAGGATTACTACCAGTGATGTGCTTCAAGTGAGAAGACCTTACAAATCTCTATCTCCATATGTGTGCATGCTTGTTTCTAAAACAGAGAATTGAATGCAAATTTTTTTTTTTTTATGCTTTTCTTCTCTTTGCGTATTGGAGTAGGCTTCTTGTTGCTTTGGGGAATGTTTGGTGTCTCCCTTGTCTTTGGAGAACTTTTATCTTCTTTTCATATGATGTACTATTTTTTCTGTGGTGTGATGATTTACTTGGAGCTGAACTCTAGAATCTTCGGAGTCCTCAGACCTGGTTTGGAGTAGGGTTCTGTTTTGGCTTTTTTTTTGGCTTTGCTTTTGTCTTGTTCAGAGAATTCAGCTAGCTGTTGTGCATAGAGATTGGAGAGAATTTTTCCAGAAGCAGTTTGTTTTAATTTTCCTACTTTTTTTAGTAGCAGGATACCTTGTCCTCTGCTTTTTGTATTCTTCTCCTGTTTCAATAAATCTTCTTTCTTTTATCTTAAAGATCTTTTGCTAACGCATATGGCCGTATGGTGTTAGTATTGCTTATCTCTTAAGCTTGTCAAGGCACATGTGTTTGCATGTATGTGTGCTTGTGTATGTGCATAAAATCTGTAGCAACTAGCAACATATCTCCATCATCATATAGAAAAGTCAAGAATTTTTTTAATTTAAAGAAAAAACAAGAATTGTTATGCATTCTAATTGATATTGCGGAGTTTCTGGGAATAAAAAAATCTCTTTGAGTTAATACTAAGGTTTTATTCTTTACATTTATGAAATAAATTGAAAATAAGAATATGTGCCATTTTGTGGAAGGCCAATAATAGTCATGCAAGGCGATGAACATAACAGTTGTCACTGAACATTGAATAACCTTTTGTCTGATTCTCTCTACTGATCCAATAAATATAATGTCTCATGATTTGACTAGTTTTTTATTTCAGGAAAAGCTATTTTCAGATTCTGAATCCACTCAAGTCAGGGCTGATGCTGCAATGCTTCTTAAGCAGTTAAATTTCCCAGTAAGTGCAGCTCTTTCTTCTTGTTGGTTTAATTTTTGTTTTTTGGTGCTTGCTTTGACACTTTGCGCACTGTATATGCTGTAGAAAAATTTACCCAACCTGGAGAATTGCTAAAGTCTATCTGCATAAGCAATATGTGTACAACACTCCTTTGAAAATTTTATGGTTAAAGAATAGAAAAATGATAATTTTTCTCATGACCTTTTATTGCACAATATGCTAATAAGTCTATGTTTGGTTTGCATGCAAATGCATTTCTATTGCTGTTTTCTTTTTAATAATGTATTGTTACATATCTATATTGGTGTGCACCTCATGGTAGTTTGTCCATGTTTTGACAGGTGGACAGCTTGAAAGAGAAACTACTTGAAAATTTAGAACAATTCATTGTAGACCTTCAGCTTGAAGCTAAGGAAATAAACAATGCTTCAGTGGATTCTGATGAAGCTTCTAAACAAAAAAATGTTCCCAATTCTGATTCTACTATTACTCATGAGGTAAAAAGAAGAATCTGAAGCATCACATCATAAAAGGGTTGCTCAATGATGAGGCATAACCTTGCAACTTTCTGTATTTGATTGTGCATCATTCGCATTGAAATGATAGTTGGCATAAGAAGTTTATCCTTCAAAAGTATTTGTTCTTTAATTTTTCATCATGTGCTTGTTTACACCTTGTATTGTGGCATTATGTGAATAAAGAACAAATATGCCATAAAATTAAGTAGAAAGAAGCCCCTATTGCATCAGCATTTCAGCAATCTGATAGCCTGCAATGAATTTGGTTATCATCAGCATCCACTGCTAATTCTTGTGAAGTTCAGCAAATTTTGGTAGCTTGAGTGTACCGGGGAATGGTATGGGTAGTTACCAGCACTGAGTTTGTAGTTTTATGGAATAATGCTTAGTAAGGAATTGAATATCTGTTGATTTGAATACAATATCCAGTGTGTTGAAAAAGGTGATGGCTTGAAAGAAATTTTGGTCATTCCTGCTTATCCAACCAAATTTAGCAAGACAAAATTTGTGCTTTGTGATCGTATGTATATTTTTTGGAGGGAACTATATTACTTTGGTGGATACTTAACCAGATGGAACTGCCACTGATAATAATGATTACATTGCACTTTTCTTGTAGTTAATATTCTGTTTCTGATAAAAATGCTTGAAATTTTTTTGTCGTCTTGAGTAATTCATTGACTGCAATATACAAATTTTTTTCTCTTTTAAGTAACTATATAGTATGCTGTTAGACTCACTCGTGCAACTTTCTCATTCTAGGCTTCCATTCATGAGTTTCTAGAGGCTGTCCGTGCTTATCGAGTAATATTCCCTGACTCCGAAAAGCAACTAATCAAACTTTCACGAGACCTGGTTAGCAGGTATATATGAACTTTTCTGTCCTTTCACTCTCAGTTCGTTCATCTTCTTGTAATATCTCATTTCCAGGCTAAGTAATATATGGAAAAAGCTAAGGAATATAAATGGGTTTGTTTCTTTAGGCACTTTGATTATGTTCATCAACACATAAAGAAACGAATATGTGCTGCAGATTTAGTGGGAATGCTTCGTAAGTATTATGCATCTGCTGTTAAAATATAACCTTTTTTGTTTTTTTTATCTTCTTGATTTTTGCATTCCAAGTGCTTTGTTGGATATTGATGAAAAATCGTTTTCTGCCTGTCTTTGGTTCCCTTACTTCTTCATATGTCATTCTTACATTTTTATGTAGTGCATGGATTTATGATGTTTCAAAGACATTTTTTTTGTATATGATATTGTGTTACGATTTCTGATGTTTCTTTATCTGTTTGAATCTGTGGTTGCTAGCTGACGCACACAAATTAGGAATACGAAGCAAAGCATTCTGGTTTCACTACGTATCTGTTAAATACATGTCTCTCAAAAAGCCATTTGGCAAACACCAAAACAATGGAAGAAACACTGCCATACTCCAAACCAATGTTAAAGCGGCAATAGCCTTGAAAATTCTAGTATTCCTATTGAACCAATTGTACCAAATATTTGCAGAAACTGCACTCTCAATTGGTATTGATTTTATTCAGGACTGCAGTGAAAGCTTTTGTTATTTAGGGAACCTTAGGGCATGTTCAGTTGTGGAGAACAATTTTCATTTTTCATTTTTGTTTTCCATATAATACAAATACCACTTTGTTTTCCGATTCTTCGACCTTTATAAGCTGGAAAACAATAAAAAGGCAGTTTTCCAAATTTTCTATACAAATGTTGGGAAACTGGAAAACAAGGTAGCATTTTTGTAATTATTTGAAAATTTGAAAATGCAAAATGAAGCCATTAGTTTTCCAAAATTCTAAATAATGGTATATAATGTGAAAAGACTAGCAAAATGATCATGAGTCCAATGTGAAAAGGAGGATCCAAAACCCAACTTTTTTATGTCCCTCCCCAAAAACCTATGAAAAGAATAAAGCACATCAAACAAGAAGCTGACACTCCCCTGAATTAAGAAGAAATCAAAGACCAAAGGATCGGGCTAGATAAGTGGAAGACATAGGGAAAGCTTGAATCAAAGGAGCATCCACAACCCAATGATCCTCCCAAAGTGGATTCTCTCCCCAGTACGAACCTTATAACAGATATGAGGGAAAAAAAAGATAGTGTATCTATGAATTGTGCAAGTCCTTGGAAATCTACCAAATGCCTCCCATCTTACAAGATTATCTCTTCTCCAATCCCCACCATCTGACCATAAAAACTCCCTCATCAACATCTCTAACATGTGAGCCAACTCAAAAAGAATCCTAAATAATGATGAGTATTAGGAGGGATAGAGGAGAGACAAGCCTGAATAAGAGTAATACATCCTATAAGGCTATAATACAAAAAAGGTCCTATTCCTCCCATCTAAACTCCTAGGCACTCTCTCCCAAACCAGACCCCCCCAAAAAAAAGGGATGTGGTGAGATTACCACCTAAAGGAACAGCTAAATATTAGCCCAACCTGAGAAACCACATTGTGCTATCCTTGATGAATGAGAGAGAATATTTGACTCCACCCTAATTCCCACTATGGCACTCTTAATGAAGTTAATTCTCAACCCTGAAGTATTTTAAAAATCTATAGAATGGTTAATGCATTAAAAATGCTTTCCATATCATTGGACAAGAGAAGAATGTGTCATCTGCAAGCTACAAATGCGAGATAGATAAATTCTCATAACCCATCCAAATCCTCTCTTTGAGGCATCTATCTACTCCTCTCTCAATCATCCCACTCAAAATATCAACTACAATCATGCACGAAAATGAAGAAAGTGAATCCCTTTATCTAACAGTCTAGACTCTTTAAACCAAGACTTAGACTCTAAATTCATAATAACCAAACAAAAAAACACATGAGAGAGACATCCTTTAAAAATCTACTTCCTCCATCTCATTCCAGAGTGCTTCTTCTCTAAAACCCTGTCTGAAAAGTCTGACCAACTCGTTCATACACCTTTTCAAAACCTAATTTCAAGACAATGCCCCTCCTCCCTTGTCCAATGGCACACCCACAACCTCATTTGCCACCAAAGCTGCTTCTAAAAATTTGACATTCACCCATAAATGCACCCTGGTTTTGAGAAATAGTGTTCTCCAACTTCCAGCCAACTTGATGGAGGGGACTTTAGTCGCATTTCATGCACACTTGTCACCAAGCTAATAGGCCGAAAAACTGTAACCTAGTGGACTGATCCTTCCTAGGCACAAAAGTGAAGTAGATGCATATGTTATTTTAAGGGCAATGTGGAAACATTATTTAGGCCATTGTAAATGATTACGAAAACAAGCATGGAAAAATTTGTGAAGATTTTAAGGGGTCTAGGCACAACGATAAGGTTGTCGCCGTCTAACTCGGAGGTCATGGGTTCGAGGCGTGGAAATAGTCTCTTGCAAAAATGTAAGGTAAGGCTGCGTACTATAGACCCATTGTGGTCCGACCTTCTCCAGACCCCGCATACGCAGGAGCTTTGTGTACTGGGCTGCCCTTTTTTAGGGGTCTAGCAGTAATAGTAGCTCTTCGTGGGGAGAAGATCCAGATGGGAATCCATAGGCATTGTTCAAGAGATTTAGGAAATCTTAATTTAATTATTTTTATTTTCGATAATTTTTTTTGTGAAAGCATGTTTACTTTAATTGTGAAATGTAGATTTTTGTGTTATACTATTTATATGCCTTTGCAATTGCATTGGAAGTGTTTTGGAATAGTAAAGAAATTTGAGAATTAAATTTAGGGTTCTTAACCTTGTGTTTGAATGCATTTTGCACCAATTGGTATAGGGCCCAGCTGGGTCCAGCCACCAACATTCCGCTGCTGTCATCAACATTGCAGCTCTTGCACCACCAGCCTCACTGAAACCCTACTACCAATTCGACAAAAGAACCAACGTTGAAGTGTCCTTGAGATTTTGTATCAAAGACCACCAAGTTCAATCGAAGCTGAACCATTGAATGGACCTTGCGATGATGACAAAGTCTTGCCCCAGCAAACAATGAAGTGTCATAGCAACACATTTTTAACTCTTGCCTTTGACTGGCAAGTACTGGTGTTTGAATTCAGTATGCCATTGTCAATCACCAACCCTTTGCTGAAACTCTTACTGTCATTAGACAAGAGAGAGAGAGCAGGGTGGATAATTCAACCTAGATACTTGACCCGAACCCTTTTACTTCTAAACTTGGCCCACATCAGATTAGGCCTGTGGTTCAGTCCAATTTTGTAACTGAAGCCAAAATCTATTTTAAACCTAGCAGCCTCCATCCAGTAGGCCCAAGTACTTTCCACAGTCCAGCCACAAATGTCTGAGGGGTAAGAAAAAAAAAAAGATCATGGTTATAACCAATTTGAGCTAGTCCAAAGGCATTACAGGTTCAAAGAACTATGGGAATCACATGCATGTCCTTGTGCAAAGACAACTATAGCCCAACAAGATCATAAAGACATTGCTGACCTTAGGTCTACGGATGTTGCAGATCTTAGCTACAAATTGAATGCCTGCATGACCTATAAGATACATTGGTGAAAGAAAAAAAGAATCATGATGCATTCCTCTTCCCATTCTCCCAGAGTTAGAGCTGACTGTACACCAGGGATTATGGTATCAAGATCAATTTGCCTGAATTTAACAGGGAAGCGGATCCTAATAAGTTACATAAGTGGTTCAATCAATTTGAGAACATTTTTACTTTTAGAGGCCTGAGGAATGAAGGCAGGGTAAAACTAGCTGTTATTTCTGTCAAGGACTGCTTAAACTACCACATGGTGGAACAATATTGAGTCCCGGCATAGGAAATAGCACAGAGGTGATGATTCACAAATTTGTGCCTGTTAACTGTGAGTGAGACATTTACTCTAGGCTATGCTCCCTTACCTAGCACAAGAAGGAAGGATGTAGAGACAACACATACCAACATGCGAGCTTCATAAACTCATCACAAGATGTCAATTCTGGGAATGCTAACAGTGCAACTTTTTTGGATTTAGGTACATCAATGGGTTCCAATCCGGATAGAAGTAGACAACTATCTTTGACTTAATCAATCAAGCCAATTTTTATGTTAAGGATATGGAAAAGGTCATCAATATGAAGGACTACCAAAATACAGAAGACATGGGCTGAGAATCTTAAGCCTGAACGAGAAACTGCTCCAGTTTTGACTAAGCTAATTAAGTTGAAGAAGACTGATGAGCACAGGTTGGGGTGTTATGAATGTTACTTGAAAGGTCATTCCTACTGGCTACCAGTAGTGTCCTAAGAAGAAACTTCTAAATGCCTAATAAACAGGAGCATAAGAGCGAGAATGATTAAATAAACTAGTCCTTAGAGCCAGCAAGCAATGAGAAGGCATCAAATGGTGAGAAAGAACCCATAGTTTAGGTCTTCACGTTTATTTGTCAAGACTCAGGTTCCAGCAGAACCTGGCCCAAGGTCATCTCCTAAATCGATTGAACTATTTCATGATGCCTGCACAATTACTTATAGTGGGGTTCAACTAGATGTGCATACTTATGGATGTCGGGGCTTAAAAATAAAAATAAAAATGCAACACTCAATGCACCAGGCTGCCACACCATTGAGGGTCTGGGGAGGGTAAGATGTGTGTAATCTTAATTTAATTTACTTTTTCATCATGATTTTTTGGGGCTTGGAGAACAACCATTTCGAAATTGCTTGATGCACGTATATCTAGTTATCAAGCTTGATTTGAAGACAATGTTTCATCATGTCTTAATGCAGAATTAACTCTTTTTAGGATATCTTTCCAACTTCATTGTTATGTTTGTTAATGCATGCTTTGAATTCCCAGTCCTTGTTTCAGATGTTGTAGCCCTCCTTTGAGTGTTGGTTCGAGTTGTTTTTGTTGATCAAACCCTTCTTATCTTAATCAATGCTGGAGGCTTTGTGTTGATAACCATTTATGGTGCGATAATGATGGAAAAAATAATAGCTCTTGAAGGAGAGAAGGAAGCCGTGCAGATTGTTTAAGAAACAGCACTCATACCTTTACATAATGACATTATGTACCAGTAATATTTAAACTGTGGATTTTACATAAGATGTAATCACTGTGGGATAAAATTTTTTAGTGATCTAACTCCACCATGATGATTCCATTTGGTTCACGAAATGCCCCCTAAATAATGCATTTGGTGGGAGAAGTAGAGACGAGCGAAACTAATTGAAGAGAAGAGAAGAAAAACTTGTTTCTCTCCTATACGTTTGGTTCAACAAAAGAGAAACATGAAGAAATCTAGGGCCTATTTAGTTGTGGAAAACATTTTTATTTTGTAGTTTTTAAGAATTATAAAAATTTAAACTTATTTTTTAGTTTTTCAACATTCTTACTAAAAAGTAGAAAATAAAGAATTCGTTTAGTTATGAATTTTTTTTTCTTTGTAGATTCCAAAATAATTACTATAGACACCTTATTTTGTTTGGGGTCAATTTACCAAGCGGCCCCATTATCGTTTCAAGCGTAGGTGACCCTTGTGTAACTGGCTAGGTTCTTATTAGGTGGCTTATTTTGTTTTCCATCTTAGGATACTCCTGTATAACTGGCTCAATTCTTACCAAATGCCACCATTATCTTTTCAAGTGTAGATGATTCCTGTGTAACTAGCTAGGTTCTTACTAGGTGGCCCCATTATCTTTTCAAGCATAGGTGATCCATGGGTAACTAACTAGGTTCTTACCAAGTGACTCCTTTAGTTTCCCGTCTTGGAATGCCCCTATGTAATTGACTAAGTACTTACCAGTTGACCCCATTATCTTTACAACCGTAGGTGATCTTTGTGTAATTGGCTAGGTTCTTACCAAGTGACTCCTTCAACTTTCCATCTCAAGATACCCCCATATCCTTTTGCAGACGTGATTAGTTTTCATCTAACTCCTACATCTTTTCGAATGAAGAGAGAGTGGGTATTCATCCAATTACTCATCTTTCCATCAACTAAGTTGATAATTGGTCATTTTCCACCACACTATCATGCCTATCATCCTTTTTCCCTTTTCTAAGTTGGTTCAATCAGTGAACACCGTCATTGTCCCTCCTTCAGCACACGATTTCACCCAACACTCATATATGTGATTGGCTAAATTGCCCGTGCGACCAAATAATAGTCTTTATCTTTTTATTTATCCTACTTCATGAGTGCTAGGAAGGAAACTTTCTAATTGCTCATGATAGAAAACATATAAAGAGGGGGCAGTTGTTGACACCATATTTTGTCCAGGGTCAATTTAGCCAAATATTTGGGTTAATCCTCATTTAATTGGGCAACTAGTGAACAAATAAAGGATCTGGGGTATAACTAGAGTTTGTCCACTCTCTTTGGACATCTTGCTTTGGAATTTGTCAATTTGAGGTATTTTAGAGCTCCAATTTCGAAAGTAAGGGTCTTTATTGATTAGATTAAGGGTTTATCCTTAATCTAATAAAGAGCATATCCCAATTTTAAGGAGAAACTTGACAAGGAAGGAGTTTTCTTGTTTGATAAGGGCAATTTTGGAATCTTGAAGTTAGGGCATGCTAGTCTCCTTTTTCTCTATATAAAAAGGAAGCTATGCTCTTACCTAGACATAGAAATTGAGGTACAAGGAATAGATGTACGTTCAACCCAAAGAAAAGCATACATGCAACTATAGTGGAAGATTGGTGCTCGAGCCTTTTGGAACTCGATTTTCAAAACTCCGAAGAAGAAAGATATAGGCATCTGTTACTTAATTTTTTAGATGCCATGATGTTATCATGCATGAATCATTGATATTAGAGCATCTATGAATGTTTGGATGGTTGGATTCTGATGTTGAAGTTCGTGTGATGGTAAGCATTTTCAAAAGCTTGGATTTTTATTCTTGATTTCATAGAAAAGATGAAGTTTTTTTAATTGTGCATGAAGTATTCTTCTTCTTCTTCTTCTTTAGATCGTGTTTTGTACATAGAATATTACCTTTCTTGTTTCGAGGAATATTACCTTGCTTGTTTTGAGTCGAGTCGACCTAATAAAATACTCAAACTCAACTGGACTTGAAAATGTTAAGATTGAAACTCAACTCGAACTTGATCAATTTCATAATTGTTAAACTTGAACTTGACTCGACTACAAGGTCATAAAACTCAAGCTCTACTCGATTATAAATTAATATTAAATACGTATATAGATATAATGTACATATAATATTAAATATATTTATAAAATATATATATTATATGTCATATATAACGTAAAAATAATAAAATTAAAAAGTTCAATTAGGCTTGAAACTTGACTCAAGTACTATTACAGAGCTCGAACTCAACTCATTAAAATACTCGAGTAGCTCAAACTCAACTTGAACTTGAATAGAATCGAGTCGAGTCAAGTTAGGGGACAAGTTGAGTCCGACTAGCTCACGAGTTAGCTTGACTCACTTACACTCCCTATTTTCATGCATAGATGATGGTGAGATGAATGGTTCAATGTGTTTTGATATAGGTATATGCTTGTATGGTCAATTTGTGTTATTTGGCTTTTATGAGATATATCATTGCATGAATGATGAAAATGCATGGTGTGTTTCGATACTATGACGCGGTGATGAATATATGTTGGACAATCATGGAAACTAATTGTGGCATGATGAACTTCAAGGCCTAAGGTTTGAGCAAAACAAACTAAGTGCAAACACAAATTATAATTAATGAATCCGATGATGGAACCCCAAAGCAACATGATATTGTTCTTTGTGAGATTCTTGAGCTAAGGGAAGCCTTACAACTTTAATAGGTTACGTGATGGTTGTAAGGTAGAACAATATTTAAATGAAAGGTAACCTAATTCGCTAAAGAATCAAAAGACTGTTCTTGATTAATGTTTGAGCGTCCCAAATTTATCATGGTATCATTTGAAAGAAGGGGTGTGTATGGGGTGCTAGTACCTTCCCCTCACATAACTAAATATTGAACACACTTTGGTACGTGGATTACAAACTATCGGTTCCTTGGACCCTAGGATTAGCTTGAGACCAATTAATTGATAGTGATTAGGTAAACTTAACCATACCTAGGTAAAAGAAAAAAAAAAGGGTTAGTGGCGACTTTATGAATCTAAAGTGAAAGATAAAGGTCAACATCATAATTTTTGGATAGTCATCCCCGTCGAGGCGTTGGATCCTGGTCCCTATGTTTTCCAGTTTTCCAAAATATTATATAAGGTAATATTGAGGATCATGGATTCTAGGCCTTGAATTTGGATTTATGTGGATTTAGAAGAAGCGAAAATACATTATCTATGTAATCAAAGTTCAATATCCGAATCCCATTCTCCCATACGCAACTAAGAAGTAAAAAATGTATAAAATAATAAAAAAGGTAGCATTTTTGTGTTCCACAAGCAAATAGTGTCAAAATTCTTTATTGTTCATTTATTTTATACAAATATTGTACAATTGAAAAATTAGCAAACTTTTTTGTAATTCGTTGGAAAACTAAAATGGAAAACAAAAACTGTTTTTGCACTAAATGGGCCCCAAATTTTTCCCATTTGGTTCAATCAATGTGAGAGAAAAGAAAAGAAACTACATGGAATCATTTTATAATACTATCCTTATAAGAGAAGTGCAGGATAATTATACAATGACTGTGTATAAAATTAATTTTTTTTTTTTTTTACATGAATCAAAATATGAAGGAGAGCTTAGGCACAATGATAAAGTTGTCGCTGTGTTGACCTAGAGGTCATGGGTTTAAGGCGTGGAAATAGCCTCTTGCAAAAATGCAAGTTAAGGTTGCATACAATAGACTCATCGTTGTCCACCCCTTTGCCAAACCCCGCGTAAACAGGAGCTTTGTGTAGCGCCCCGAACTTGAGAGTGGGGCCCGGAGTGCTAGTTAAAATAAAAGTACTAAAATAAACTCTCTGATACCATAATACTTCCACCCGCCTTAACAAGGGAAAACCGGGTGGTCCTGTCATAACTGAAATTAAAACCATACAGCAGAAGAAAACACCTCAATTACATTACCAGAGTTCTATCTGTCCCCAAAACACATTAACTTTCTGTCAACATAATACAACCCAAAGTAACAAAATATGATAACTGGTGTCTCACTAGCTCTGACTACTACTATCAACCATCTAATCCTAGCCCTGGAGTAAGTTAGGCACGGTTCCCTGTTGGGCCTGAAAAATGAGATGGATAATGGGGTGACACACTTCTCAGTAAGACAGATTAGACTATCATCAGTGTGTGGCTAACATGGGTTTTCTTGTGAATATAAAACTTCCATTATTTAATTGTATCTGAAATGACATTTTAAAACTGTACTAATCTGTAATACTGAAAATATTTAATTTCTGAATAATGTACTATTGGCTCAATATAGCTCCTTTATAGTAAATTTGCCCATATATGCATAAAAGAAAACACCCTATATTGCTGAAGTAGCATCGTCATGCTTTCCCATTTACATGCTTCCCCCTATGACGGATTGTGCGGTCTAAAGGCTGGATGAAGCATACGGCCGATCGACCATAGCTAAGTCAGAAAAAGGTAGTAAGTACAATTGTGTCTACCCCATACCTGGAACTGCATCGGGAGGGTCACCCGGAACTACATCAGGAGGGGTCCCTTGGAACTACATCAGGAGTAGTACTGTACCCAGGCCACAAATCGACTATCCCGCATCATACTTCCATCCCCATGTGATTGCACTCACAGGCCAAAACATAGCTACGGTACCATGCTCGTAATATCACATTTGATCCTCAGGGTTCTTAAATCATATATGACAATTTACGTAATAAAAATTGTAGTTATGAATTCACTTTCATAAAACTGTATAAAACATAAGCTGTTCATAATTTTGTAAAATATCTGTCATATATTGTCTTGGTTTAAAATCAGCATATTAAAACTCGGCATCTAGTCGTCATATCACATATCGGCTTACATTCGTCATATCACATATCGGTTTACAGTCGTCATATAACATATCGGATTACAGCTGTCATATCACATCTCGGCATATAGCCGTCATATCATATTGTCTCATAACTGTATAAACGTTCTGTTTGTTTATGCCATTTTAAACCATTCTCATGCCACACAATTTTTATCTAATAAATCATAAATATATTAAACTGTCTGGAAAACATTCTAGTTGCTGAAAACAGGGGTATGAGCATCTCCAGGGTTTAACTTAACTCAAACTATATATTTTACTGAAAATAGGAGATGTTCAAACCATTTACTTTAGTTTTCCCCAAAAATGTATAAAAGTTAAAACAACCATTTTCATATGCTTGATTCGTTTAAAAAATCATATACCGTTTTTGTAAACATATACTGCAATTTAATCGGTTCATATTTTAAAAATAACTGACATAATCTAATCCCCTTACTTGTTCTTGAAGAAATTGCCTAAAACCTTCAAAACCACGAAACCTAGCCGCTCGAATCCGTTGAAGATTGACGGCCTACGTATTGGGAGGAGGGAGAGAGGATCAAGGAGTACCCGAAGGTGATCCGGGAGGCTTAGGAGGGAGAGAGTGATGAGAGAAAGAGAGAGCTTCCGAAACCCTAAGTTAGAGAGAGAGAGCAAATGAGGGTTATGAAAAAAAATATATTACTTAGCCCTTAAGTAACTCAGCCCGCGGGAAAACTGTCATCAACGGTTTTCCTAAAATCGTCGACAGTTTGGCCACTTACAAACCCGTTTGCCCGTGTAATGCTCTCGGTAGTTTGCCCTATAGGAAAACCATCGACGGTTTTTCTGAGACTCCCTAAAACCGTCGACGGTTTGGTCCTGTGCCAAACCAATTTCCCTCTTTTCTTCCCCTTTCCCTTTTATTTTATTTATTTCTTATTTTCTTGGTTCGGGTTACTACATTCTCCTCTCCTTACAAAAATTTCGTCCTCGAAATTTGTTGACTGATTTTCATCACATCCACTGGATTATCATTGATTTGCTGATCCGATTCTAGGAAGTGCCCGGTGGCCACCCATATAGTATCCCCGTCCCAAGTTTATTAATTACCCTCACTTATGGCGGAGGAATACTGTGGTTACACATAATGTCTCGGGAGATTACAGTACCCATACAAAATTCTCCCAAAGACCACCCATATACTAAAACAGCAAACAAACCGATAAAACTAAACAAACCTACTATAAACAACCTATATACAAAACCAAACACTTACATGTGCTACCATACTGACCTGTCTAGCGCTGAGCCTCTCAGAAAAGTTGTGGATACTTTTGACGTATTTTTGTCTCTAATTCCCATGAAGCTTTCTTGACTACATGATTACGCCAAAGTACCTTCACAAGCGGAATTCTCTTAGTGCGTAACTCCTGTTCCTTATGGTCTAGAACCTGAATTGGTATTTCATTATATGCCAAGGTGTCCCGGATCTCCAAGGACTCATAACTGATCACATGCAAAGGATCTGAGACGTACTTCCTCAGCATGGACACGTGGAACACGTCGTGGATCCTAGACAGTGCTGGGAGTAATGCTATCCTGTACGCCATCAGACCAACTCTCTCTGGAATCTCGAATGGGCCAATGTATTTAGGGCTTAGCTTTCCCCTCTTTCCAAATCTCATCACTCCTTTCATCGGAGCAATCATTAGAAATATCACATCTCTTATCTCAAAACTCCAGTGCTTGTTGGCGTGTATCCACATAGCTCTTCTGTTGACTCTGTGCTACTTTAATCCTTTCCCTGATGAGCTTGACCTTCTCAGAGGTCTGCTGAACAAGTTCTGGCCTCAAAATCTGCCACTCGCTAATCTCATCCCAATACAACGGAGATCAGCACCTTCGACCATACAATGCCTCATACGGCGCCATTCTAATACTGGGCTGGTGACTGTTATTGTATGCGAACTCAACTAACGGTAGATATTGAATCCAACTACCCCCAAAATCTAGTACACACGCCCGTAGCATATCTTCTAGAATCTAAATGGTCCTCTCAGATTGTCCATCGGTCTGTGGGTGAATTGCAGTATTGAAAGTGAGTTGAGATCCCAATGCTTCTTATAGACTTTTCCAAAACCTGGAAGTGAAACGCAGATCTCTATCTGAAATGATGGACACCGGCACCACATGCACTTGACTATCTCCTGAACATAGAGTTTTGCCAGCCTATTCATGGAGTAACTGACTTTAATCGGAACGAAATGGGTAGTCTTCGTCATTTGGTCAACCACTACCCAGATAGCATTCTATCCATGAAGTGCCGATGGAAGACTCGTGATAAAGTCCATGGAAATGTGCTCCCATTTTCACTCGGGAATGAGAAGTGGTTGCAACGGTCCTACTGGCCTTTGATGCTCGGTCTTTACCTGCTGACATGTTAGACATTGCTGTACAAAACAGATGATCTCTCTTTTCATGTTATTCCACCAGAATGATTCTCGTAGATCCTTGTACATTTTAGTGCTTCTCGGATGCACAGTATAAAGAGAGCGATGTGCCTCTTCCATAATGGTTCGTTTAATTTCCGAGTCATTCAGTACACATATCCTGGCGTGCAACCTCAACACCCCATTGTCTGAGACATTAAAATCTGACCTCAAACCACTATGTACGCAATTCACAATCTCTACCAGCTCTGCATCTTTTGTCTAAGCTACCCTGATCCTTTCTCGTTAGGTCGGTTGAACTACCAAGCTAGCAATGAACGCCTGGTGATTTCTTTCCACTAACTCCACACCCAACCTTTCCAGGTCCATCTTGATCTGATGCTGAGCTACAACTGCTGAAACTGATGCACCCACTGATTTTCGACTCAACACATCAGCTACCACATTAGCCTTTCTTAGGTGGTAACTAATGGTACAGTTGTAGTCCTTTATCAACTCAAGCCATCTCCGCTGTCTCATGTTTAACTCCTTTTGGGTGAAAAAATACTTAAGATTCTTATGATCAGTAAAGATCTCGCACCTTTCACCGTATAGGTAGTGCCTCCAGATCTTCTCGTACTCCTTGAGTTGGCGAGAAGCATATGCGATGACTTTTCCCTACTACATTATGAGATGCGTCACTGTAGATCACGAATCCACCATCTCCTGATGGAATGGTCAACATTGGGGCAGTGACTAGTCGCTGCTTCAATTCTTGAAAACTTTGCTCGCACTCATCAATCCACTCAAACTTCATGTTTTTCCTCATAAGCCATGTCAGAGGACTTGATAGTCTAGAAAATTTCTATACAAACCTGTGGTAATATCTTGCCAGACACAAGAAACTTTTAACTTCATGCACATTCCTCGGTCTTGCCCAATCAACTACTGCCTCTATTTTGCTCGAGTCTACTGAAACACTTTCCCTAGACACTACATGTCCTAGAAATGCAACTTGTTCCAACTAGAATTCACATTTCTTGAATTTTGCAGACAACTTCTTTCCTCTAAGTACCTGAAGTACCGATCTTAAATGAGCCGCATGCTCCTCATGGCTCCTCGAATAAATCAGGATATCATCGATGAAAACAACCACGAACTGATCTAAGTACTCGTGGAACACCTTGTTCATCAAGTCCATGAATGTCGTTGGAGAATTGGTCAACCCGAAAGGAATAACCAGAAATTCGTAATGACCATACCTAGTGCAGAAAGCCATCTTTGGTACATCCTCTGATTTAACCCTCACCTGATGATACTCAGATCGCCAATTGATCTTGGAGAAGACCTGTGTGCCCTATAATTGGTCGAACAGATTGTCAATACGGGGTAATGGGTACTTATTCTTTATTGTCACTTTGTTGATTTCCCTGTAGTCGATGCACAATCTCATCGACCCATTTTTCTTCTTTACGAACAACATCGGTGCTTCCCAGGGTGATACGCTCGATCTGATAAACCCCTTGTCAAGTAATTCCTGTATTGCGCTTTTAACTCCTTTAGTTCAACTGGAGCCATTCAGTATGAAGCTTTAGAAATGGGCGCTGTCCCTGGAAGCAAATAAATGACAAACTCCATCTCGCGATCAGGAGGCAATCCCGGTAAGTCCTCAGGAAAGACATCTGAGAACTCCCTTACCACGGGGATATCCTCTAGCTTAAGTTCTTCCCTCGATACTTCTTTCACGACCGCTAGGTACCCCTAGCATCCCTCCAAAAGTAGCCTCCTTGCTTGAAGGGCTGAAAGAATTCGTGGTGCAGAGCGCACACACGAGCCGACTAATTTAAACTCCTGCTCCCTAGGAGGTTTGAACACTACCTCCTTCCTGTGGCAATCAATACTTGCGTAACTGGACGCTAACTATTCCATCCCCACAATGACATCAAAACCATGCATGTCAAAAACAATTATGCTAGCAGGCAACATTCTCCCTTGAATCTCCACTGGGTAGTCTCTAATCACTTTGCTACACACTAGCACTGATCCTGACCATATCTAACTCGGCATCTAACAACTGTGTCTCTACCTCGCATAATTTAATGAACCCTCGAGATACGAAAGGGTGCGTCGCTCCTGAGTCAAACAATACAATAGTTCTATTTGAAAGCACATAAATGTTATATGTTGCCACATCTCCTGCATTCTCGGCGTCTCCAAGAGTCAAGGAATACACCCGCGCTTGGGCTGTGCCCCTCTAGTAGTTCCCGCGCGGTGCCTAGTTACCTCCCCGATATTGCTGCTGTGGGGGTGCGTTGTGCAATGTTGCGCGACAATCTCGCGCCATATGTCCAGGCCTACCACACCGGAAGCAGCCAACTGATCCTCTCCTACACTCCCCCAGATACCTCTTGCCACATGTAGGGCAAGCAGGGTAGGATGAGTTACCCTGGAATGCTTCACTGCCCATCTCCCGTCGCTGGCCTCCGCTGTTACCATACCTCCTCAAAAGGCCTTGCCTCGCACCCGTGTGAGAACTAGAAGACATAGGCCTTTTCTTCAGGTTCTGAACCCCTGTATCTCCTTGTAGGCTCGTCTTTGCCACAGTGGCCTTATCCACCAGTGTAGAGAAATCTTGCACCTGCAACACAGCCACTTGCTTCAAGATCTCCTGCCTCAGACCTCTCTTGAACCTCCAAACCTTTTTGGACTCATCAGGTACCATATAGGGAGCAAAACGTGACAGCTCCACAAACCGAGCAGCATACTGCTGAATAGTTAGGCGGGACGGTCCTGCCCTTTGGAACTCCGCATGACCTCGGTCATGAGCTGCCGGGCGAAATCCCGAATCGCCAATCTAGAGCCATTACTGTCCTCATTCGACATCCCCTCGTTACTGCTTCCTCCAGCGTTCGTGTTATTATCCTTGGGATCCATCCTGAAGAGATAACTAAGATGATTTTAGAATTTTAATATCCTACATGTCTGGTGCTATTATAATACTAAAAGACTCATAATACTAAAAGACTCACTTTAGTAAATTTCAAGTACCGGCCTAAATCATGTCCCCTAAATCACGACATACTCTGCCAATTTCATATTCCCATTCTAGTTTTCAAGCTCCTACTACTTCGCTCGGAAACAAAACTATCGATGGATTGCTGTGGTTTTTTGAACCCGTTGACTGATTCAGAAGAACACCAAAGTTCATCAAAGGATTTCTGCCTCTAGGCTTACAAAGTAATACTCAAAATTTCTATTCTACCCATTCCTATCCTCGTCCTAATTTAAACCTATACTCAGGTAATATTATTTGACATAGTTTACAGAAGCTACCAACCTAAGCTCTGATACCACTTGTAGCACCCTGAACCCGAGAGTGGGGCCCGGAGTGCTAGTTGAAATAAAAGTACTAGAATAAATTCTCTGATACCATAATACCTCCACCCGCCCTAACAAGGGAAAATCGGGTGGTCTTGTCATAACTGAAATTAAAACCATACAACAGAAGAAAATACTTCAATTACATTACCAGAGTTCTATCTGTCCCCAAAACACATATTAACTTTTTGTCAACATAATACAACCCAAAATAACAAAATATGATAACTGGTGTCTCACCAGCTCTGACTACTACTATCAAATGTCTAATCCCAGCCCCAGGGTAAGCTAGGCACGGTTTCGTGTAGGACCTAAAAGATGAGATGGATAATGGGGTGAGACACTTCTCAATAAGACAGATTAGACTATCATCAGTGTGTGGCTAACATGAGTTTTCCTGTGAATATAAAACTTCCATTATTTAACTGTATCTCAAATGACATTTTAAAACTATACTGATCTATAATACTGAAAATATATAATTTCTGAATAATGTACTATTGGCTCAATATAGCCCCTTTATCGTAAATTTGCCCATATATGCATAAAAAAAAACACCATGTACTACTGAAGTAGCATTGTCATGCTTTCCCATCGACATGCTTCTCCCTATGACGGGTTGTGTGGCCTAAAGGCTGGATAAAGCATATGGCCGGTCGACCAAAGTTAAGTCAGAAAAAAGGTAGTAAGTACGATTGTGCCTACCCTATACCCGAAACTGCATCGGGAGGGTCATCCGGAACTACATTGGGAGGGGTCCCCCGGAACTACATCGGGAGTAGTACTGTACCTAGGCCACAAATTAACTATCCTGCATCACACTTCCATCCCCGTGTGATTGCACTCAATGGCCAAAACATAGCTACGGTACCATGCTCATAATATCACATCTGATCCTCAGGGTTCTTAAATCATATATGGCAATTTACGTAATAAAAACTGTAATCATGAATTCACTTTCATAAAACTGTATAAAACATAAGTTGTTCATAATTTTGTAAAATATCTATCATATACTGTCTCGATATAAAACTGGTTTATCAAAACTCGACATCTAGCCGTCATATAACATATCGGATTACAGCTGTCATATCACATCTCGGCATATAGCCGTTATATGATATTGTCTCATAACTGTATAAACGTTCTGTTTGTTTATGCCATTTTAAACCATTCTCATGCCACACAATTTTTATCTAATAAATCATAAATATATTAAACTGTCTGGAAAACATTCTAGTTGCTGAAAACAGGGGTATGAGCATCTCCAGGGTTTAACTTAACTCAAACTATATATTTTACTGAAAATAGGATATGTTCAAACCATTTACTTTAGTTTTCCCAAAAAATGTATAAAAGTTAAAACAACCATTTTCATATGCTTGATTCGTTTAAAAAATCATATACTGTTTTTGTAAACATATACTGCAATTTAATCGGTTCATATTTTAAAAATAACTGACATAATCTAATCCCCTTAAATGTTCCTGAAGAAACTGCCTAAAACCGTCAAAACCACGAAACCTAGCCACTCGAATCCGCGGAAGATCGACGGCCTACGTACCGGGAGGAGGGATAGAGGATCGAGGAGTACCCGAAGGTGATTCGGGAGGCTTAGGAGGGAGAGAGTGATGAGAGAATGAGAGAGCTTCCGAAACCCTAAGTTAGAGAGAGAGAGCAAATGAGAGTTATGAAAAAAAAAATATTGCTTAGCCCTTAAGTAACTCAGCCCGCAGGAAAACTGTCGATGGTTTTCCTGAAACTGTCGACGTTTTGGCCACTTACCAAACCTGTTTGCCTGTGTAATGCTCTCGGTAGTTTGCCTTGCAGGAAAATCGTCAATGGTTTTTCTGAGACTCCCTGAAACTGTCGACGGTTTGGTCCTGTGCCAAACCAATTTCCCTCTTTTTTTTCCCTTTCACTTTTATTTTTTTTTATTTCTTATTTCCTTGGGTCGGGTTACTACACTTTGTGCATTGGACTGCCTTTTTTTTTTTTTTTACATTAAACAAAATATAAAAAATATTTTTGTTTAATCCAATTGCACAAGATTCTATTAAATATAGGAGAAACCTATATATGTACATTAAATTCCATGATCACAATATATTCGTTGACCATATTTTTTTAGAAATAATCAAACCATATAAAAAATTAAATAGCTTAGATAAAATTTGTAATTTTGGGAATTTTTTATTTTGTTAGGGGCGTAATTTTTTTTATTTTTTATAATGTTATGAGTTTGGTTCTCTTCTTTTCTCTCCATATCTCTCCAATTTAGAAAGGGGAAAAAGTGGGTCTCTGTTTCTCCCGTTTTCTCTCCACATTTCTTTTCTCCTCTATTTATGTGAACTAAATAGAATAAATGGTGAGAAACTGTTTCTCTTCTCTTCTCTTCTCTTCTCTCCCCTTATCCCTAACCAAACCCACCCTAAATGATTTACATTGGCATATTATGGCCACATGGTTTTCTCTCTCTCTTTTTTTTTAATGTTTTTGTTGTGCAAATAAACATTTTGAGTTTTTTTTTCAAAATTTAGGTGATGATCTGGATACATGTTGTGCCATGTATTGCTACATTGCCGAGGTGGCCACTTGAAAGCCTAGATGGTTTTGAATGATTGTTGCTATATCTCTGGTAGCATTTGGGGTCAATGATGCCTGGGAGATGGCTGCAAAGAGAGAACCACCGGAATGAAGCCTTCCAGCTTGGGGATGGGAGCATTACCTTTTGCTAAGGAGTTCACCATATTACCTTGGAGAAAATCATTACTAGATGTTACACATTGAAATTTGCATTAGAAAAATGTTCTAACATGTTTAGAAATCCTTGCTAGGCATGGGTAATGGAAATTAGATTTTCCACTCACCAAGTTTTGTGATTCTTTCACATTTGAACTGAGGCCTTGCTTGGCCACAATCATGAGCTGCTAGAATTTTATGCCTTGTGTTTATAGTCAAAGCAACCATGATAATGACCAACTGAGGACTCGCTTGGTCAGAATCATGAAAATATTTTCCGATTCACACGGTGTAACAATAGTTTATCCTTGTATGGAGAAGCATTTGGGCCCACACCTTTCCTCTTGCAATGATGCAATGCATATAATAGGATTTTGATGCTGAAGTATTTTTCTTCTGGACATTCTCCAGCTTCTGACCTGAGAAAAGCCCTGTGAAGTCGATTAAACTCGTCCATGTTAGTCTCAATAGATTTATCCATGTTGTTCTCATCCATGATTTTAAAACCTTGACTATTGACCAATCTGGGAAAGCCAAAAGGTTGGTTGGACTGGTAGAACGAAAGGGTGAACCCGGTGGTCAAACCAGCACACACACATGCAGGCATGCAGTGACTAAAACAACTACCGAATACTGCCATCTCTGCTAGATTACCACTTTATCTAAAAGCTTAAGCTGTTAGGTTGTGGGCCAACAATGTATATCAAGCTTTAACACTCCCCCACAGCAGCCCAATAGCACGTGGAGAGATAAACAAATGACAAACACCCATTACAGGGAACACAATAATTTTTAACCACCACACAATAAACTTGGGCAACAAGATACAACCCAAGACCTCCTAGTAACTGTCTCTGATACTATGTTAGATTACCACTTTACCTAAAAGCTTAAGTTGTTTGATTGTGGGCTAACAATGTATATCAAGCTTTAACAATATCCTTCATAAATATAAAAGAAAATTGACAATAATATTTTCTCCATAAGTTTTTATAATTAAACTTATCCATTTCCCGGTTGAATTGCATCTAATCTGACTGTCCAGCTTGGTCTCATATGGATTTTAATATTATAAAACATATCCAATATTCTCTTGTCACAACGTGTTTCATCTTCAAATTAATTTTTTGTTCTAGCTTTGCTTTAGGATGTTTGGAATCTTGGATTTTATTGTGTTGTACCATATTTGCACTTGTCCAAAATAATATCCCAGGGTCTTGATCAAATGCCATGTATTTGTGCAGGAAATATTTGGACAGATTTGATTCACATTGATGAAGTATTACCTGAGGCTGCGCTCCTTGATTTTACTTTAGAGGTGGACTTCAGTACTACTGAATTCATAACTGATGCAACTATCTCCCTCCATCCCTCCTCTCAGTTTGATTGAATTAGAGTCTGTAATAAGTTTATTCTGAAATGACGTTCTGTATATTAACTAATCATGTTTCAGGTTGCCCGTGTTGCTGTCAAACAATATGTAGCTAGCACGTTCTCTCATCTTCTGCTTCACATCTCAGGTTCTTATTATGTAGTTTCATAAAGAGAGAAAAGTTTCAAATATTTTTGTCAATGCTTGCATGCATTAGG
Organism: Malania oleifera; assembly: GCF_029873635.1. NCBI lineage: Eukaryota > Viridiplantae > Streptophyta > Magnoliopsida > Santalales > Ximeniaceae > Malania > Malania oleifera. Next base: position 85,927,511 of record NC_080421.1, read on the forward strand.
AGAGATGGCAGGAGTTGTAGTAAGCGCTAGTTAGTATTTTTTGATTAAATTATGTTATACGGTTTGTGAGAGTTTGAGACATTTTTTAGATTGTATTTATAATCTTAAATTTTAACAGTCAGCTTTCATTGCACATAAAATCGTAATGATAAAAGCATGTATCCATGCAATGCATTATATCCTTGGACAGGTTTAAAGTTCTGACTTAAATTTCATGAACTTTGCAGGTTCAATTAATAAAGTCCAAACTAGACAGAAGGATAGCATAAAAGAGGAGTTGCAAGTTGCCTTGGAAGCTAGTAAAAAAGCTGTTATTCAAGGCAGCATGGATGTGTTATTGGTAAAATATTGGATACTGAGCCTCTGTTGGAATTATATCACTTATCATTGTTGTGTTGATCTAACTTAATTCAACTCAAGATAGCCCTAAAATCAAATTGGGTAGGGTAAAAATCTTTTTTTTTTTTTTAATTATTTTTATTCATTTTTGTCATATAAGGGCTATATTGAATCATAAGATGTCATGCCTTTATGTCACAATCAAACATTAGGCATGTACTAGGGAGATGTTGGCCATACAAGGATGGAGTAGGTTTCAACCTTGTGAGGACCTTTTATGGGGCAAAACTGTGAGGCTCAATGGGCCAAAGCAGACAATTTGTCCTAGTGTTGACCCAATACCAATATATTTGGTCTCAGAGCCACCCTAGGGCTACTGCCATGTGGGTGGGTCTTGCAAAGATGCATAAGCCAATCTTACAAGGGTGTCAGAGATCAAACAAGGAGCCTATCACAATCCCACTGTGTACTAGGGAGACTCATTTAATTATGGGGTAGGTTTTAACCTTGTGAGGCACCTTTTAAGGGGCGGCAGACAATATGCCATCAGAGTTGGGCTAACACTGTTAAATTTATTCATGGCCTTGGTCTTCCATGTCTTGTAGTTGTTCAAACAGGGCGTTCCTCATCTTTTCTTCTATTTTTTATTTTATTTATTTATTTATTTGTAAAAACCCCAAATTTATTGATAGCCTTCACTTACGGCAGAGGAATACCTAGGTTACAAACATGCCACAAGGGATTACAAATAAACTATCAAAACTAGCCCAGGTAGCAAAACCAAAACAAGCCTATCAAAATCCGTACCATTAACCAACTAACCAAACTAAACATGCCCATATGTAATCAAAACAAACAAACACAAACAAAAACAAAAAACCTGCAAACTGATGTCAATTATCTGCAAAACAAAAACCCGAGGAAAACATAGGAGAACCAAATGATGACAATTAAAGACGAAGGCTTGGAATACTCATCTTATCCATACGAATTAGGCCTCTCATTTTACTCGGCATCACATCACCTACAAAATGTTTCCTCGTATTGCCTCCCTCACCTTAACGAGCCAAGTAATCCGCTACCTAATTACCTTCTCTAAATTGGTGCTTTGTAGAGAACTGAAGGCCCAGTAGCTCCTCCTCTAACAATTCCCAAAAGTCCCATAAGTACCAGGAAGAGCAAATTTCAGATGTGATCCATCCCACCACCAATTCTGAGACGCTTTCAATACAATTTGATATCCCGACTCTTTACAGAGCCGAGCACCACTAGTAAGAGCCTACAACTTCGTTCCATTATTAGTACCTTACTCAAATTTTTCAAAGAAAGTGGCTTTAATATTACCTGATGAGTCGCGGATGATACCACCACCACCACAAGAGCCCGGAGTTCCTCTACAAGAGCCATCTATATTTAGCTTCAACCAACCTACAGGAGGCTTTTCCCAGACTACTTTTCGAGGAGTTCTAACCTTCTGTGTTATCGTTTTCACTTGGAACTCTTCCAATAAATTCTTATCAATAGAAGGCAGAGAACCCTTCACGCCTTCCGCAATTTTTACGAGCCAAAACCTCACCGATAACCAAACTGCAGTCTTTGACTCATACTTATCTTTCATGCGGGTTTTACAACATCTGAGCCATAGTCTCCAAGAAATTATAGTAGGTAAAAAACCGATGATCGTACCTTTTTGAGTTGATTTTTTTGGCACATTTGAACCATCTACTAATTTTTACCCTCCAAGGTTCATCATCAAAATTTAGAATTCCCAATACAGACGCTGCTCTCTTCCAAACCATACTTGCGATGGATCCCGTACTCAGAACATGATTGAGAGATTCCTCTTTTTTATCCATGCAACAGTTGCAACATGAGACCATATCAACTCTCAGTTTCCGCACTCTCTTATCTACAGGAAGACATTAGAACATGACTTTCCTCATACACATTGATGCTTTCTTAGGTAGTAGTTTTGCTAGACCCACTCAATCCACGGGTACTGCTCCCCTTTAATTACAGATGTCCTCAATAAATCAGTATTTGAAGCATGTATTTGCAACTATTACTCAACTTCTTATTAGTATGCCTCCCCCATTTCAATAAAATTTTAAACCTCTTTTTTCTCAACTTCTTAGCACTCTGAACTGTAAAATATAGTTGTCTTACAAAGCAATCCCTAACTTAACTGGTGTTTGATCACTCCAAAAGTAGCTCTCTGCCCCATCCATGCTACTTTAGTTTCAGAGAATATTTTCACTACTCTATGGTTCCTTATAAATTATCAGATTGTGTTTATCAATTTGTGATAGCAAAAATGATCTCTTTTTGTTATACTTGACCCTTGATTTTCACATATCCTCTCTTCTTACTTCAATTTACTGGAGCTATATTTGATATGATAGTGATTATCCTTACAGTTTGAAACATTAAATTATCCATACTTTTCCTCAAGTTCTAAACTAGAATTATCCCTAACTTGGCTGCTGTGTTATATATTCTTTTATTTTTCAGCAAATATTTTATTGTTTTCTTCTGCTAGAGGCATGATTATCATTTTTGGCATTCATCAGTGTTGACGACAACTGACATTTTAAATTTTTTAGTTAAGTTACATGTTTGCTTCTTGCTTTTCCTATATCATCTTTTATTCTGTTTGTTCATCCCAGGACTTTCGACAGCTTCTTGATGACAATTTAGAGCTACTTGTGAAAATGAGGGACTTAATTATTGATTGGGTTCAAGAAGGATTTCAAGACTTCTTCAGATCCCTTTATGATCATTTCCTCTTGCTATCGGGGAAAAATAATTCAAACAATCAAGATCATCTCCCGACAGACCTAACACAAGGAGACAAAGTTGCTGCAGGGATTGTTCTTGTTTTGGCTCAACTTTCTGTTTTCATTGAACAAAGCGCCATTCCAAGAATTACAGAGGCAAGGAGCAATTAGATAATTATTTACATTGTTTTTTTGTCTGCATAATTACAGTTCTCTCCATGTTGTCAGGGGCCTTGAGCTTTTATCTTCTATTTCTCAGGAAGTGGCCGCTTCTTTTTCTGGGGGTGGTGTTCGAGGCTATGAATATGGGCCTGCCTTTGTTCCTGGGGAAATCTGTCGAATATTTCGGTCAGCCGGTGAAAAATTTCTGCACCTAGTATGGTCAAAGGCTTCTCTTAACTCTCAATTGATATGGTTTTCAAATTGGAAATATGGGTTAGGGTGGCTAAGCAACTTACATGGTATTAGTTCAAGGCCAAAACCATCTGTTGCTACGAGACTATTTTCTCTTGGTCCCTCTATGTCAGACCCATCCTCAACCATGTGCATCCATACAAACAACTGAATTTGCTTTTTATTATTCTCTCTACTAGACCATAGGCAGATTATAAGTCATAACAGATGTTTCTCAGTCTTATGGTTTCCGCTATATGCTATTTATGGTTCTAGATTTATTAGTTTTTAGTATTAGTTGTCATACTAGTCAATGCCTTTTGGCTTTGTAGCTGAGCACTTCCAAAAAGGCCATGTCCTGGATTTTATAATATTCTTTCATTTTATTTTTAACAATTTAAGTTTTATGTTTCTGATGTATGTGGTTATGTGTTCAATTCTTGTCTCCCCCAAATGGTTGTGGTGGACTGGCAATGATGGAAATTATGATAAATTGTTAAATAGGCCATGATTGCATATGGCTAGAAAAGTTTCCTAGTGTTGAAAAGATTAATGTTCCCATTGAATAGATTATGTTAATTATTGAAGTCTGACATTTGTAAGTTTATCGCATTCATAGTGCGAAACATGGATGAGCTCTGCTCTAGGGACTAGCAAGTTGGTTATCACTGTGAATGATCTTATGTCTTTATTTGACTTCTGTGACTTAATTCTGGTGCAGTATTGTCTTTTTTCTCATTGTTTTCTGCAAGCTTGATTTTAATTTTTGTCTATTTTCCAGTATATAAAGATGAAAACTCAAAAAATATCAATTCTTCTAAGAAAGAGGTTTACGGCACCAAATTGGGTCAAGGTCAGTGCAGAGTATGATGGTGTTGCATTATACATGAAAGGAAATACCTAGCATAAAAAAGTTTTTATCTTGCTTTTCTGATTGTTCTGCTGAATATTTTAACAGCACAAAGAGCCAAGAGAAGTTCATATGTTTGTTGATTTATTTTTCCAAGAGGTAAATACATTTTTTCCATTTATCTGAGGCTTTATTTTTTCGTATTGCAAGAATAATATTTGGATGTCAATAAGTCCTGTTATGCTTGCTTGCATATAGATAAGAAGAGACTGATTTTATTTTTCATCTTTGTAATTTTTCTAGTTGGAGATCATTGGAACTGAAGTTAAGCAGATTTTACCTCAAGGAATACACCGTAAACATCGTCGGTCTGATAGCAATGGAAGCACAACCTCTTCACGCAGCAACCCATTGCGCGATGATAAAAGTGCCCGGTTAAATAGCCAAAGGGCCAGAAGCCAGCTTCTGGAAACCCATTTAGCAAAATTGTTTAAACAAAAAATGGAAATTTTTACAAAAATTGAAGCCACACAGGTAATGGTTATTTGTATAGTGGTGGAAAAATAACTATTTTAGGTGTTGGTGATTTGGTATTGCTGTGAAAAGTGGACTGAGTTTTCTTGTTAAACACAGGAATCAGTTACAACTACTGTAGTTAAACTTTGCCTCAAGAGCTTACAAGAATTTGTCCGACTTCAGACATTTAACAGGAGTGGATTCCAGCAGATTCAGTTGGATGTTCACTTCCTGAGGACTGCTTTAAAGGAAACTGTCGAAGATGAAGCTGCTGTTGACTTCCTGCTTGATGAGGTAATAGGAGCAAAGATTACTTGGATTGTCTGAATTTCTGGGCTTTTTAGTTAAGAGTTCTATATTATTTGTGATAAGCCATTTTATTCATTATTTCTTCAATCTCTGACTGATTGCTTGCAAGCCTAGATAGTGAGATGGTTCCTATGGGGGGTGTTGGTTGTCGGCCTTGGAACTGTGTTTGCATGGCTTTTATGACAAGGTAAGTTTTTTTTTTTTTTTGGTTGAGCAGGTGATTGTTGCTGCTGCCGAACGTTGTCTTGACCCAATTCCTCTGGAGGCCCCTATATTGGAGAAACTTATGCAAGCAAAGTTATCAAAGACCCAGGAGCAGAACTCAATTTCTTCAAGTCATGGAAGGTAAAAATTGCTAATATTAATGATCTTTTTCATCACATAACTGATTATCTCCCACAGACCATTGTCTGATTGTATGGCTGTGGCAAGTGTTAGTTGCGAAATTAGTTGAGAAATAGCAGAGATTGTCAAATTTGTTTATACTACGCTACTCCAGTGTAGTGTTTTAGGTCCAGAATTGGGGGATTCAGAGAGTCCCTGATCCCCAGACTCACAAAAATATAATGATATTGAAAGCGTCAATCTGTACACATTTTTATTTTTCTGAGTGATAGATTGTGAGCTTTTAACCTCTTGTTTCAGTATGTATGAATTGTTCTAGTATTGGAATTTTGGGAATTTCGATCCATGCGTTGACTTGAGACATTTGTGAATTGTGCATCTTTATCTTAAATTGCCTAAGTTTGACTAGATTCATGGTGCCATAGGCCTTCTCTTCAATCGTTTTCATTGGTGGTGGTCACCGTGCTGCTGCTCATTGTGATTATTGTGGTTGTTTTTTAGTTTTTGGTATTTTATCCTTAGCCATGACCCATTGGTCTACATTTTCACACCTCAATGGGCATTTTATGAAGTTTGTTGGTCCAAATATGTGACTCTTCCTGAAAAGGGTTCAAACTTTGAGAACACTTTGAATCAATTTTTCAGTTTCTTCAGGGTAGTTGTTATTTATTTTTATTTATTTGTGTCAATTATGGTAGAAAATTACTTGCATATATTGAGGATGGCAAATAGCATATCAAATATTTGATATTGGTAATACTGCTGTATCAAAATGTTGGGGTAGGGAGTTTTCCTTTGGGGAGATGACTAACTGTGGATAGAAATTGGGGAGTAATTGAGATGACTTGGGAAAAGTGGTTTATGCGATTTTAAAGTAATGGAATTATTATTATATTTTTTTTTTTTGCATTGAAAATTTTAAAATAATTGAATCATGAATCAAATGTCAATTTTAATAACTCATTCCAAATGTTCCTTGGAATGAAGCCCTAAGCCACCCATCTATGTGTGCTAGGAAAAGAAAACTCACTTTTAAAAAATCTTACCATTGCCAATCAAAAGCAACTATTTATTGGGCTGCAAGTGAATAGTACATTCTTTTGCTTGGTTTTGCAATGTCAAAAAAATAAAAAATAAAATGGAAACAAAAGCAAAAGCATGCATGCCCTTGTGTCATTTACATCCCTCCATGTATCTCATATTTTCTTGATTGAAATTAATGCATGTTATATATATAGTGGTAAAATTAATAAATACATGACATCAATATAGAAATTAAAGGATAAAATTAAAGAATAATCATATTTGAAATAAGTTTGGCATGGTTACATAGAAGATAAGGAAAGGGAGATTTAGATTGTTTGAGCATTTGAAATGTAGGCTAATTAGTACACCAATCAAGAGTGAGCTAAGTCATTGTAAATGATATTAGAAGAGGAAATAGTAGACCTAAATAACTTGCAATGAGATAGTGAGGAAGAATTTAAAACTCTTTACTTAATTGAAGATATCCTAGATCACGTGAATTGCAAAAAGGGATTCATATAGTCGGCTCCATGCAGTGGAACTTAAGCCTTCTTGTTATTTTTATTATCGTTGTTTTCGTATAATAAGCAAAATGACATCAACTTGTCAAGTGAAGATGAAGTTTTTGACTGAACGCTTGAATTGCAATGTTTTCATTTTCACTCCAAATCGTGTCAATGATCCATATTAAAAACATTGGTTTGAGTTTATATTTGATTAAAAATACTTCTTTCACTCACTCAAATAGCATTAGAATGCGCCTTTGTAAGCTATAGTTCAAAGGAAGAATAGGAATATAGAATGAGAAATTTGTTACTTTTCATCATATAGCTCATGCCCAACATGAATCTCAAGTTGACCAAAAAATAAAACTTTATCCAAGAAATTTATATGCTCTCAGGCATAGTATATTTGGGAGCTAATAATAATTAAGAAAATCATGTGTCATAAATCCAATAATTGTTTTTATCATTGTATAATTGTTAATTTAATTCTAATATCAATTAAATTTATAAAATAGTAATAAACCAATTCATGAGTCTAAATATAGGCTATAGCAGTTAGATATTTGTTCAAATTATAAAATTAACAATAAATTAAAATATTTAAATTGTGAAAATTATTTAATGTTGCCATTAGAAACAAATTCTATTCAAATGATATAAGAAGTAAATGAAAGCTTTTTTGGCATCTAAAATAAATGCTCAAGATATAATTTTATCTAATTTTGATTAATCTTCATATTTTTTAAAAAAATATTTGTTTTATTTTTAAAAAATTAATATATTTTCATCCACAACATAACTATATTGTTTCATATGAGATTTTTTTTTTCTATAATGCTCAAAATATATGTCTTACATAGTTCATTTTTAAATAAAACAAAAAATTTAATATATATATATATATATATATATATTAAAAATTTTCATGATAATTCACATATTTTCAATCAAATTAATAATACATTATTATAACTAGTTCATACAATGAAATAATTCGCACTTAGTTTTGATCTCTTATATAATAATTATAAGTACTTGCCCTTTAAATTATTTGGGAATAAGTTATATAAAAGTGTGTTTGGAACATGCAAAAGTATATTTTTGATAAAGAGCTAAATTTAATAAGTGTTGTTGAAAGTCGTAAGTATTGTACTAAAAATAAATATAAACAATAAGTACTTATAAAATAAGTTGTGTTTGGTTGTCTATTTGTATAAAATTAGTATTCACTTTTTTAAAAGAAGTTATTGTATTTTCTCTTTCATTATATTTCTTTTTCTTATACATTCATAAGCATGTCTAGTACAAAGTATAGTTTTTGAAATCATGCATGCATTGCCCAACTCTTGAAAGTTCATTTCACTACAACGTTTGTATGAACTATATTAAAGTTGAATAGAGATTACACATGACTACATTGAAGAAAATTTTGATCAACAATCTCCTCTCTCAAATTACTCATTAGTTGCCGCATCACCTTCCAAATAGGGCTACGAACGAGCCTGACTTGAGTTTAAATCTTTTTATGCAAGGTCAAATCATTTAACATATATATAATTCGAGTTCAACTCAACTAAAACTCGTTTCATATTAATAAATGAGTCAAACTCAAGTGTAGCTTCAAAGCTGAAACTCAAGATCAAGCTCGACTCAACTAAAGTTTCTTTTAGACTAATAAACGAACCAAACAACTAAATCAATTAAATTAATAGACAATTAATAAAAATAATTAGAGAAAATATATTTTAAAGTTAAAATCAAATATTCAATAAGGTTAATATAGAATTAGTTTACGAATCTAATATTAAGCTAGTTCATAATTTACTACCAAACTAGTAAACGAGCTGATCCAATGGGATACATTGAGTGAATTCGTAAGTTGGCTCAATGAGCTGCTAAACAAACCAAATCGCGAGTCTAACAAGTCGAGTATAACTCAGCTCGAACTCAACTCGTTTAGTTAACAAACTCGAAATTTAAGCTCAAGCATGACTCCTTTAATTAATAAACTAGTTCAAACAAGCAATTATTGACCTGAGCACTAAGTAGCTCATTAGTAGCTCAACTCATTTGCAATCTTCTAAACAAATATTTTCATGCTTATACACTTCAAATAATTTATGATGATGTGCTTTCAGGTGAATACAAATTTCACTTGAGGATACATGGACGATCTTATCATCGAAAAGAGAGACCGCCAAAAATCTATCGGTGTTCCAGTGAATGCCCCTTCAAGTTCGCTTCCAATCTCTCCTTTGTCTAACTGAGCGAAAGGTCCATCTATTCTCTTCTCTTCTCTCTCTTCAACTCCTGATTACGAAGAAATTCGTGTTTCTTGCATTAAATTTTTTTTTTGCTGTCATTTGTTACTTTACTCGGTGAAATTTATCCTATATTCGGTTAGCTTTGGGAAGGAAATGTTTCCTCATGTGCAAACATTTTTATTTTCTTTCTTTTTTTGTTTCACCCGCTGTTGCTCTCTCTCTCTTTCACACCAGGGGGTGTTCAAGTTTAGCGAGAAATTAAGTTTGACTATGAATTTGAAAGACACGAGGGCAAACATTTATTTACCAATTTGTCCGTTCTTGGAGCAAATCTTTGATTCTTACTTTATTTAGTTAGATTTCTAGATTATTTTCTGCCACTATAGAATTGATGAATGTTGCAGGGATGCTACATTAGGGTTTTTTTGTAAGGAGCTTGACCGATTTGCAACAAAACCACAGGGTTTGAGTTGGATAAGGTCTTTAGATGACTCTTCTTTGTCCCGAACTTCTGAATTATAGCAAGGACTTAGAAGTCGAGTGTTTACCGTAAGGGCATTACTAATGGCATTGTTGAGTTATTGTCAAATCTACAAGTCTATTGTACCACACATTAAGCAAAAATTGTTGTCGGATCCCGTGCCCCTGTTGGCAACAGTAACTCAAGTTCTGAATAAGGTTTCACTATTACTTTATTCATTTTGTTATTGTTGTTATATTATATAGTATGCTACTCTATATATTCAATGAGTTGATGGCTTGATGGATTTATTGAGGAATGGAGGGCCATGACTTGGGGAGATGAATACATTGCGTAGTGTCACAGTTCGACTATTTTCACACCCTTGTGAAGGGTCGTGCGGCGCTAGATGAAGCACTCTTGTTTAACTAGCCAGCCTATCGTTTACCAACATTCATCCACGAAACACTTTCATTAGCATTCAATCAAATGGCAGCGGAAACAGTAAGCATTCATGAAAGTCATGGCAAGCAAGCAGTAAACATTGAAGCAAACGTAATTCATTAACAACACCTCCGTTGACATTCTGTGCTTAGCGAGGGAGGCAAGTAGGCTAAACACGTTGACAATAGCTAATAAGTTTTACAATGACTGATGAACACTCACCCTCCCCTAAAGAGGTTTTTATGTAATTATCATCCTGGCACTAGGAAACATCAAAGTGACCGAGGAGTCATATTGCCTTATTTGACATACAAAGACTCTACTAGCAGAAAATAACCCTACACTAGTATTTACATGATAAAAACCCATCCCAAGCACACGAGATAAGTGGTCACAGGCAAGCATAATGCCCTAAACAAGCTTAGCTCGTGACACGTAGGATGGTTATAGCGTTTTTTAGCAATGAAAGCCTTATTTTAGATGGATTATAGAGTTATTATGAGGCTTTACATGTATCAAAGACTACTATAGGAGTCCTAATTTTTTATGAAGATGAGAGGAGAGTTGTAGGCCAAGAGAGAGGTAAGGATGTGGTTGTTTTAGATTATTAGTACTCTAATACAGTAGGCTAAAAGAGAGAAGCATCTTTCTAAAGGGGATTGCTTCCAAACACATGAATTAAACAGATGTCATTAGGGAATTTTGCAGGAGATGAATGTGCTCAAGATCTACTAGATATTAGTGAGATCAAGTTGAAGTTAGTTATCCCCAATCATTGGGAGATCAGACTGAGGATGCACACTGGTGTCAAGAAGAAAATTTAGCGGAGGGAGTTAGCTAAATTAAAGACATCAATCAATTATTATAGATGACTTTGAAAGGTGATTTATAAATAAGAATTCCTAATTTCTTTGTTTTTTTTAGAGGAACCCTTGTGCTCATCTAGCGTATTTAAATCGGATAGTACCTCTTATTTTAAGTGATAAGTAATATAAATTATTTTTTTTATATGCCCCCAAGCGGGGGCTATGCTACAAGTACTTCTCCATTCTACGACTCCCCCATGGATCTTGGCCAACAATGTGTAGAACAACATTGTCTTCTCAAGTTTTCCTGATCCTGCTGGGTAGCGTTGCAAATGAATCAATCTGTTCATAATTAACTCGGAAGCTCGACACGATAAGAACTTATTCAGGTTTGTTCATTATTTAAATGAGTGATTCTCAAGCTCAATTCCTAGGCTCGGTTTGTAAAAGAGTCGAGCTTGAATACAAATGAGCTCAGTTTATTTTGGCTTATGAGTAGTTTAGTAATAAGCTTGGCAATGAGCCCTATTATAGGGTTGTTAAATGAAAAATATTTGAAGTTATAGACATATAGACATAGTGATATACTTCACTGCTAGCTTAAGGATCAAGACCAAACTGAAGCCCAATACGGCCAAACTCTTGTACTTTTATGCTGGCCCAAGTTGGCAAGACCAAAACCAAGCCCAATACTCTCTTTAGAGGAGCTTTTTACGAAAAATATTTAATTTAAAATACAATAAATGCAATTGTAAGGTAGGTGGTCTAATATATATAGAAATAAATGGTAGGTTAGTCAACGTTTGGGTCCTTAACTACCAAAGATAAAATTTATAAACCTAACTATTCCCAAGTTCAGTAGAACAATGAGTAAGTCGGGTGTCGATCTCGGGGACTCAGTGCAGCGGTTTATCGAATTAATCTAATTTACTACACTGGACAATAAGAAAAGATTGAATTTGGGTTTTCTATGTAAACTACGAAAGCAATAAAAATTGAATTGAACTACTTATGGAAAAGCAATTCCCCGGTTATGAATCCACATTAAGCTGTTAGTTCGCAATAACTAGGTTCGGTCGATTATCCATACTAGGGTTTCAACAGTCAGGTAATCCGCTCGAGTAGCATAGCGTAGCCGGGTTCGCACCAATCGTCTAGAGCACGATTGGGAGAACGGGGCATACTCTATCTAGCGAACACGAATTCCTTTCTAACAACCGTACCCTATTATGCACAATTGATTGAATCCTAACTATGCTGTTCTAGCCTAGGGTTTCTTCACAACCAGAGAATCGAATGGATTAGCTACTCATTGTGCATGAAATCAAACACAAAGACAAGGTAATGAAAAACGCAATTGAAAGCATAACTTTTATTGAAATTCAGAATTGAAACAAAGCAAGAATGAAAATACAAATGAAATTGTAATTCGAAATTAAACAAAGCAATGTAAATCCCATGGCTAAAAATATTCTAAATGGAACCCAAAGGAACAAGAGGAAACCAAACAGAACCTCCAGGAACAAAAAGGGAACCCCTAATCATCTATTTGAAGTTTGATTTTATACCCCCTAGGGTTTACACGCACAGAAATTCAAATCAGGAAACAATCGCCAAAAATCTCGCACAGCAAATTTCTGAACTCGATTGAAGTCAACCTGGTCGCACTGCCAAGATCTCTTCGTTACACCTTGGTCGAAACATTCTAGAATATCTTCAATTAGTTTTGTGTTCAGTTGATGGCATCGTCGACCAGGTTACACGTCCAAGGTCTCCTGGTCGCACCCTGGTCGAGGCATTCTGGAAAATCTTCAATTGGCTAGCACTCTGGAGTCTTCTAGCTAGACTTGGTCGCCCCTTATGACTGCTTAGTCACACCACATGGTTGATCAAGGTCATGCTGTTGTAGTTGAATCAAGGCCTTGGAGACCTAGTCAAGCACTTGGTCGAGTCTTGTGCTTCCAAGTTGTTGCATTGACTCTTTACACTGCTTAACTTCTTGATTTAAGCTCTAATTTCCTGAAACATCAAACATACCACGTTTAACTCTGAACAATGATAAGAAGTGATAATTATGGAGTAAATAAAGACATCCAATAGGTAAATGGAGGCCTAAATAAGCATGTTTTAGGAACACATCACAACCCCCAACTTACAGTTTGCTAGCCCTCGAGCAAAGAAAACTAACAAATCCTACCAAAAAGAAACAAATGCCTAACTACCTCCTCTTTCGTGGGAAATACAATTGCATTTATCGTATGCAATAAGACTTTAAACCCCTAGGTGGCCCTAGTGAACGAGTTATAGTCTTGTGAGGGTTTCTAGGGCGATACCCATAAACACCTATCCTGGTGAACATCAATTAAGCTCAAACAAGTAACACAACCATATTACTTCACATACAGACATATAACATCATTACAAACATGTCTCTCTACAAATAACTCCATTATAAAGACAACTTGAAAGGAAATCACCCATACATGCTTCAACAAGATATAACCATTAAGATATCATAACCCTCAGAGAATCAATCAGCAATTCATATTCAGAGTTAATATCATCATATAAATATTAGTATAAACAAGCATGATCACAAGGCACATGTAAGGTGAATGAATCATTTCACTTGGATAATCCTCATACACCTACAGAACGATTGTCTTGACTCAGCCTTGTCGGTATACTCTAAAAAACACTTATGAAAATGGGGCCACTCCCATATGTGAGGAAAAACTTGCATGATCAAACATCTCACATACATCAAAAAATCGACGAAGAAAATGGAGTGAACTAGTCTTAGGAGAATGGAATCCAGCCTAATATCAAGGTGTTGGTTCCTTCACCCTAACGCCTTCTCACCTAATTGCCACGTCCTACCAAGACCATCTTAGATCGATAATTCATAAACCACGCGTAAATCCATTCATATGCATTGGAACACCCGAAGAAGTTTGATACTTGCAGGAATGTGGTGTGTTGTGTCCCTAGCTTGGCCATTCTATTTTCATCAACTTTCTCTTCTTTATTTTGTTTTTGGAGCAGACATCTATATTATTTTGTCTTGTAGATTGATTGACGGTTCAGGTGCTTGAATCATTGGACCGAATGAGAGGATATTGTTTGGAGAGGCACACTCTAGCCTAATTGAAGGAGTGGTTGTAACAGTGTTGTTCCGCCCGAAAAGGAACTGATATAGTGGAATCCTTTGGTGTTTGCCAAAGGCGAGCTTGTAGGCTGGGGATAAGACGAACCTCGTAAAAACTTGGTGTTCTTCTCTACCCTACTCTTTAATTTCTGCACTATATTTATATTTGTGGATGCTAAGTGCAGGTTGCAAGGCTTAAACATTGAAATTCAAAGAAAACTCTTAATTTTAGAAAGTACGTTTCAATTAACCGTTTGCGAAAACCCACAAAGGAGTATGTTGGTTAATTTGCGGAAATCTTGATTAAGAGAATGCAATACAAACCAAATCAAAATAGGGCTTGCATTCATATTATAGGGTTGTTACCAAAAAGCTGAAAACAATTCAAAAAACTTCTTGGTTATTTTGGTTATTAGCATTGATCATTGTGTGGTTGGTTTGATTGTTTAAATTTTCAAGCAAATTGTGGTGTGTTTTGGTTTTTGATTGTTAATTAATTGAGTTACTTAAGGTTTGGTTATAAAGAACTAAACAAATAAGTAAAGGATTTAAAAAGAACTTAAAATTTTAAATAACCCAATTTACCTCCCCCCCCCCCCTCTCTTGGGAACACTATTCCACTTTCAAGGAGAATTAAAGCTCAATAATATTTATTAATGTACCCAATTTCACCTCTTCTCCCCATTTTGGCAACAGCAAAAAGGGTTAAGAAATATAGCATAAAGGCAACAATCATTTAGATACAAAAGATAGATTGGGAAGATTTCTGAAAAATTTCGTAGCATGCAATTTGAAAATAGATCATTTCCCAAGATAAATTTGTACCTAAGTGACCTGTTTAAGTAAAAATTTGTAATTACCTATAACAATCAACTCAAACAGTCCAATATGATCAATAATTATTACTTTCAGCATCCAAAAAGATAATATAAACAAACAATGCACAATGAATGACAAAACATGAAATATTGCAATTAAGCACATAAACAATATAATTGGTTATTAAAAAATTTAAATGACATGAAAAACATAGTTAAACCTGATATATCCTCAAATCATTGCAATTAAAATCATATCATAAGTGTAATAACCAAAAATAATAATAATAATAATAATAATAATAATAATAATAATAATAATAATAATAATAATAATAATGGTCATTTAGTTAGTATCAAAATGAAAGTGTTTCTCTGTTAGGATCCTTGATTTCATGTTTGATGTCTAAGAAAGACCTTGTCTAAGCGAGTGCTCAGAGACCATTGCGGCTCAGTCGCTCCCTAAAGGTTGGCGTGATCAAAATGGAATTTCATAAGATAAAATAGGGTAGACACTGTTTATATACTTAAATAAGTACATAAAATAATATTTTAACTAACATAATTTGTAAAAATATATGATAAAATAATAATATAGGTATCATATGGGAGGCCCACAAGACTGTGTGGGACCCACATGAGTCCCGAAGCCGTGTGGAAGTTTACACGAGTCTCAAAACTGTGTAGTGCTTATAAAATCATATAAGGATTATTGGAGTTACGTAGCCATTTGGGTCTCGAAGTTGTGTGGGGCCCACCTGAGTTTTCAAAATTTAAATTTAATTCTTTTTTAAAAATAAATAAATATTAAAAATAGTTTAAAAGTAATAACAATGATAATAATGATTAAAAATAATAATTAAATAATTAATTGACTAATTAATTAATTAATTAGGTAAGTAATTAATTAAAAATTTATTTAATGGGAATGGTGGCAAGCACTCCCACATGACTTCCATCCTCATCCCATACTCAACTCATACCTTGCCCATCCCTTGCCCATTCTTTAATTTTAAAAAAATTATAATTTCATCCCTCTCCTCACACTTTTACAAATTTCACTTCTTCCCCAAAATTTTCCTATAAATAGGAAGCTCTCAACCTTCATTTTTTACAAAAATTTTCAAAGGAACAGAATGATTAGTGAATGAAAAAATTTATGATGGAGAGAGAATTTTTGAGTAAGTTCTCACTCACCAACTCTTTTCGATCATATTTCTTAAAGATAGTTACTGTGTTCGTAGCACAAGATAAAAAAAGAGGTAAGTAAATTTAATTATGTTAGTTTATTTTTATTTAAAATTCATACCCGAATTTATTTGTAAGTAAATTTGATTATGTTAATTTTTTTTATTAAAATTTATACCCAAATTTATTTGTAAGTAAATTTGATTATGTTAGTTTTTTTTATTAAAATTTATACCTAAGTTTATTTGTAAGTAAATTTGATTATGTTAGTTTTTTTCATTAAAATTTATACCCAGGTTTATTTGTAAGTAAATTTGATTATGTTCGTTTTTTTTATTTAAAATTCATACCCGATTTTATTTTATAAGTAAATTTCAATTATGTTAGTTAGTTCCACAAAATTTTCATGAGTTTATTTTTACTCATATTTAATTATACCAGTTCTATCTTTAATATACTTGCATCTATTTTTGGGTTAAGAAATGTTCTAATCTTCTCGGGTAAATTTTTAACATTTCTTTCTATTAAAAAAAATTATATATATTTTTAACACAAAAATTGTATGGCACGAGTTTATTTTTACGTTACATTTTTCATGAAAATATGAGTAAAGATGAGATTTTCACGATATTATTTTAAATCGCATAAATTATAATAAGATGATATTAAAACCCCTTATGGCAACGAAAGTTCAAAGTTACAGATGCTCGGTACCGCAGCTTAAAGTTTAAACAGATCAGAGTGCACTCACACTGCTTACAGAGTGTTTATTTATATTAGTGGATTTCTCCTGAGTGCACACCTAGTTCCGGACCAGGACTTAATAAGGAAAATCTCATTTAATGTTTACGTACGTTGATTTAGTTTGGTCGGACAGCCAACTAAGTCCAGTTTTCGGACCGCACAACCCAGTTATGGGGGTAAACATGACTTACGGCAAACAGGCCTAAGGGTGATTTTTACAATATATATTTAAATATATTTAATTACGTGTACAAAATTATTGATAATTTGAAAGAAAAATGTAAGTTTACATGAAAAGGATCATTCTTGTGCTTGAATGACGATCTAAACAAAACGTATAAGGAAAAGTATATATATGTTTATCATTAAATATTTTTAAAATTTTAAAGTTAAAAGTTTAATTTAATAGTTATAGTATATGATTATAAAATTTTACTATTGTAATTGACAACAAAAGTTTGATGTAGAAATTTTTAAATTTATATTTATTTTAAAAGTAGTTTTGAAGTTATAGTATTGAATATTGTTTTACGAAATTTTTAAAAAGTTCATTTTGGTCACACACTAATAATAATCTTATTTACTTACTAAACGTCGTCTCACTCCAATCATATATTTATTTCAGATAACTCTGAAAGGCATGTCGGAAATCAGGCTTAGAAAGCATGCGGGTGGGGATAGAAAAATAAAGATTGATTAGAAATATTAGTATGATGCCAGATATTTATGCTTGTGTAATTTTTCTACTTTTGAAAATAAATGATTGTAATATGGATAATTAGCGCTCTAGTTTAATAATAATTGAGTTTATTTACTTCCACTGTAAATCAATAGTAAAAAGTAAATATCTCAGACCCTTTGGGGTTAGAGTATTACATTTGGTATCAGAGCAATAGATTATAAGTTCTGTAGAATTTAAGAAATAATTTTACTAGAGCATAGGCATAACCATGATGTGGGTAAGAACGGGTAAATTAGGATGTTTTTTTTTGCCTATAACTTTGATTAAATTTTAAAGATAAGGTTATGATTTTAAAATAACTCTTGTCCTTTCCCTCAAAATGGACTCAAAGAACAACAACGTGAGTGTTGAAGGAAACGAGAATAATACAAGTACTTGCAATAGACAAGACATCAATGCTACTACAGTATTGCGTGATGTGACACAAGTCATGAAGGAATTTTCTACAAAACTCCAAGGATCGGAATGATCCACCAACCCATGAAGGTTGTACGGTTGAACAGTTCAATCGAATGCGCCCTCCGACTTTTGAGGGAAAAGTTTATCCAATTGCTGCAGAAGATTGGATGCAAGCAATGGAAGAAATACTACGAGTCCTTCATTGTACGGACGAATAGAAGGTGCTATATGCTGCCTATAAAATGAATGGTGAGGCCAAACGCTGGTGGAACTCGAAAAAGTTACTCCTAGAGGAAGGACCGAATCCAACCATCCTTATGTGGGAGCATTTTAAGGAAGTATTCTTTGAACGATTTTTCCCCAAAACCACCAAAGATGCGAAGGCCAGGAGTTCTTTAGCCAAATGTTTTAAGATTTTCAATGATTCAGACTCGGCTTTACATGATTAGGCTTAGAGGACCAAAAGGTCACAATGAATATTTCTTTCAAAGTCATAAGCCTACAATGCCTCTTCTCTTATGAATTTCAATATGCAAGAGGCCTTAAGTTGGAATGACTTTCGATTTAAATCGCATGTGCATAGGTCTACTTGAATTTTATACATTCATCTAGATTAAGACCTAGGCAATTTTATTAGCCATTCAACTCATCTCCAAGTATATAAAGTTATAATGGGTTTGACTTAAAGTTTGAGAGCTTTGTGTGAGAAGTACAGAATGAATATTCTTAAAGATTAAAATTTTTATTTAAGTTTAGAAAAGTATTCAGACATTGTTCAAAAAGTATTCGTGCTAGTTAATATGTCCTAGAGTGATGACTTGATTTTGATTTAGGCTTTTAAGTTCAATGATGGGTTTAGGATTAAGTGATATATAGTGAGATGGATTTCCTAAACCACAAGCTAGTGCAATGGACAAAAGGTATGCTTAGCTTTAGATATTCATATTTAAGTATGATTTAAGCAATTTGAAATTTAAATACAAGGCAAACATGTCATGTCCATTTGGAAATGGATTTTTATTCAATCGGCCAATAATTTCATATTTCAACCAATGAATATATTCAAATTGGTTATTTTGCTTGAATTTCTGTATTGGCTTAATTTTTCAAGATCCTTAGTATGTGAAATTTAAATACTAAGTTTTTACGGTTTCAGCCCAAACCACTTCCTAAGCCTTTAGACGACACTACCCCCTATACCTAATCCTAAATGCTAAGGAAGAATTATGTGATTATGTAATTCCTGTTTTAGTAAATTCTTCCTTAAATTTCAAGGGGTTTGTTTTCTTAACAACCCATACCATTTTTCTGTCTTTGATTCTTGATGGGTTAGGACTAGGTGGTACTTTGACTCTCCATACTTGTTTGCATTTTACACCTTTCCTTTTAAACGGGCAATCAATTTTATGAGCCCCTTCTTTTTACACAATGCACAAAAGGTGTGGGTATAAGGGTTGGAGGAGGTACTAGCATAGTATTTTGATGCTCTTACAAAGTACCCCATGTATAGGTTCTTTCTTTTCTTATTTTCAGTCCCATTATAACCTATACCTTCTCTATCTAAGGTCATCTTTTGTGATCCTAACAACTTATTAAAGTTGTCCTTGCCTCTAGTGAACGTATAGATGATCTTCTCTTGGTCTTCTATTTTCTTTTCTAGATCTTGCATTTTTGAATCTTTTAAGTCTTCGCAAACACTTTGTAATTTTATGAATTCATTGGGCATTGTGTTTTTTTTACACTCAAGTTCTACAATTAGAAGATCTTTATTATTATCACTTGAAGTTTGAGATCTTACTGCATTCAACTCTTTTTCTAATTTTTCATTCTTGTTTACTAATTGTTTGATTTTTAAATCATTTTCCCTTTCAACAAGAACTTTTGACTCATATTCTTTCATACATGCCTCATACTTTTTATTCAAAATAGTATATCTCTTATTAGCTTTAACAAGTCACTTATGAATTCTAACATATTCGATTTGCAGTTCTTCATAAGTAGGCATACTTTCACTATCAGAACTATCACATGATTCAGTATCAGATGCATCATTCAAATCATCACATGAATCATTTTCAGATTAATCTAATAAAATGGAAGGAGTCGAGATTACCTCATCATTAGTCAAAGCAACAAAGCACGAGTTACCTCCTTCAAGATCCGTAGAGCTTGAGTCACAAGGAGTGATCACTTTATTTTGCATGGATGTTTCATATCTCCTCTCAAGTTCATCCCAGATTTCTTTAGCACTGTTACACTTCATAACCTTACAGAGAATATCAGAATCTAAAGCATGCATCAAGGTGTTCATAGCATCAAAATTTACTTGCACTAAATACATGTCACCATTATTCAGCTCATTTTCTAATTAGGGAACGTCAACACAATCAATGGTTTTCATAGGCACAACATTCCCATAAGCAATGACTTTCCAGAATCTCCAATTTAAAGTTTTGATAAAAATAGGCATCCTAAATTTCCATACAGCATAATTATCACCACAAAATACTAGAGGGTTCGTAACTAACCTTCCCTCACATGAAGAGGATGCACTAACACAAGTCATCGTGATCTTTTACTAAGTAACGTTTAAGTCTAAGTGACGAGGCTCTGATACCACTTGTTAGCTTTGGTGCAATCCCAAGAAGGGGTGAATTGGAGATTTAAATTTTATCCCTAGGTCAACCAGTCTAGCAGCAGTATTACACAACCTAGGGTCTGTCTATGTAGTCATAAATAAGCATACATGTGTGGTAATATAAAATGTAGAAGACTAAACAGCACACACAATATGTTATTGAGGTTCGGCCAAAGTGCCTATGTCCTCGCCTTGGCTCACCAGCACAAGGATTCCACTACAGCTCACTTAATAGGTGGAGTGACACTGATTACAACCAGATCAATTAGCGGAACTGACCTTAACTTACAACCGCACCTTACTAGGATGGTGCACCTTACTTTCCTAACCGGGTCGAAGCCAATTCGAGACTATTCCACAGGACTGGTCTCCCTCTTCAGGCCCATGCCTAGAACACAACAAATGTATATAGATTTGCATACATGGAAATATGCTTCTCAAACATGCAAATATGTAGCCCAATATAGCTCAAAAAATAACGCAAGCACAAATGATAGTAGATATGCTTAGTGCTTAATAATGTGTGTTAAACACTTAATCTAGTATAGATGAGAAATCAAGATCTAGAGTGTATTTCTAAGCAGACTTTGAAACACAATATGAAGATTCTCAAAATCAGTTTAGAGTTTCAAAGATGTTAGCAAGATGATTCAAACAAACTCAAAAAATATGTTCACAATATGCTAAGCACAAGAGATGTTTGAATGCAAGCTTAAGAAAATATTTTGCACACAAAAATAAGGGCTAAGGTATCTTGTAATATCAATGCAAGCACCCACAAGCCACTAAGTTTTCCCACACAAGATTTATTAGATAAAATCAGTGGGAGACCTTAAGCTTAACTCTCAATATCAAAATCAATCAATAAACCACACAAATGAGAGTATTAAGCAATATAGAATAAAGCACATGCACTTTTAGCACACTCACTACACTTGGATAACCAAAGAAATTGAAGCTTTTGAGTGTATGTGACTAGTATAAGCAAAAATAAGATTTGGAATTTTGAGAGAATTTTTCCTTAATGATCTTGCTAAATCTTTGCTAATTTTTGCAAATGAACTTGTATATATAGGCAAGGGCAATTTTATGACCGTTAGGGACTTAATGGGCATAATTAAAAAAGTTTTAAACCAATTTAACCCAAATAACCCCGTGTTACCACAGTTAAAATTATTTCAACCCAAAAGGGTCGGTCAACCATCTTGATGGTTTGGTCGATCGTGGTGCTCAGTTCGATCGACCAGGGAGAATTTGAACTAAGTGTTTGGTCAATCATTTATAAGACAATTTTGAACCTCCGCGGTTCGGTCGACCGTATTGGGTTCGGTTAACCGAATTGTACTAACTTCGGTCAACCAAGTCATTTTGAACTTAGTGGTTTGATCGACCAGGACGTTGGGACTTCCCCCGAGGTGCTTCGATCGACCAGAGCATTGCAGCTCATTTTCGGTCGGTCGATCGAAGAGTCAACTTGTTGACCCTAGGGAAATTTGGTCGACCAGAACGTTGGAGTATATTTTTGGACGGTCGATCTAAAGTTCAAAATGTTGACCCAATGAAGGTTCAGTCAACCGAATGCTTATGCGCAGTTGACCGAATGCTTCTGTGCATTACAATTCGGTCGACCGAACATGCCTTTTTCGAGTATTTTGGTCCTAGTCCATTTATAAAGTTATCCTTATTTATATAATGATTGAATTTAATTCAATAGGGCATATTTTAATGCAAACATAAGGGTCTTAAGGTCAGTCTAGGTCTTTTTGAGCATATCATCCTACCATGCGTGATGCAGATTATTATAGACCATATTGTGGTACAATCCATAATCAAATTATAGCCCAGAATATAGAATTATAAAAATAATTATAAATACAACACAATTTTCTTCATTCTTCTGCATGATCATCATATGCCATCATGATGTAGCTTTCTGTTCAAATATACGCGTAGGGTGAACCTGCATGCAAGCTCATGACAAATATCAGTATCAAGTGTATTTGTCATTATCAAAACTGGGAAATGACCAACTAGGTCAACGGAAACTCAACCGTTAAATATTACTTTGTCAGTGTCTACGCCAACTGGGTAGTAGTGTTGTGTAGGAAGGTACTCAAGAACTGTCCAATTTGTATTTAGGGGAGGTCATTACCAGCTGATCTAGTGATTTTAGATATGCATGGGTTTAAGATTATTTTGGGGATGGACTGGCTAGCTAATAACAACGCTAGTATAGACTTTTATCAGAGAGAGGTGGTATTCAGACCTTCAGGAGGACAAGAGTACAGATTTGTGCGGTCATATGTGCGCACCCCGCCACAGATGTTATCCGCCATTTCGGTGAGGAGGTTGTTGCTAGAGGGTTGTTTGGGATATTTGGCCTGTGTGAAGGAAGTATCAGAAGGGGAGTTGAGGTTAGAGGATATCCCGATGGTGAGGGATCTTCCTGATATATATCTCGAGGATTTGTTTGGACTACCTCCTGATCGTGAGGTAGAATTTGCTATTGATCTAATTCCGGGGACAGCGCTGATTTCTAAAGCGTCATACAGAATGGCACCGACAAAATTAAAAAAGATAATAGAACAGTTACAAGAATTATAAGATAAGGGGTCTATCAGGCCCAGCGTGTCACCCTGGGGAGCGCCGGTATTGTTTGTGAAAAAGAAAGATGGGTCGATGAGAATGTGCATCAACTACATATTTTCATATTTCCATAAGTCGGCCAAAATAGTGGGGACAGTTTAATCCTAAAATTAAGATGCCCATAAGAATGTAAGATACTAAGAGGGCAACAATTAGACTCCTATGTTTTGTGGAAATTCTTTATTCCCTGGGAAGTGATGTTATCCCCATGAGAATAAGATTTCATGGGCATCACATTACCAAGTATTCCAAAAGATCCTATGAACCAAATAACACCTAACAGAATTATCTTTAGCAACTTACTTAGAAGGAAAAAAATCATAATGATACTCAAACCTTTAGCAATTTACTATCCAATAGGAAAACCATACATGCTAGGACCTAGAGCTTTATCTTTTTGCTCTATCATGTGCGAATCCTACTTGGTAATAGGACACCAATTTAACCGCTTAGGCATCAGCTCGGTTGGGATTTGATTTGTGTATAGCTTAATGTGAAATATTCTGTTGTTGTCTACAATTGACTGTGGCTTTTGAAGCCATCTTCAGAATCTAATCCTTCTACCATTAGCAACTCTCTATAACAAATGAATATCACCCTTTTCTTCCTAGTCCATTTCACACAAGATTTATGCTATCAGACAATGTCCAATCACTGATCATAGTTGACGAAACAACTTCATTAGTATTGTATTCCATACTAAAAAACCAAGACACGTCTTTATTGCATATTTGTCGAGTCACTAGAGCAAGATCATGGTTGACTTGAAGTCAGTATATCAGGACTTAGACTAGTCATAATTGCAATCCATGTTTTTCATTAAGGATATTTTCCAACTATGTTTTGATATTCAACATGTGCCACCATAGGTTAGAAGTTGAGCCTTAAAAACTATTTAAAGTAAGAAAAAAAAATCTAGAAACCAATTTGGTAGGAAAATGATACTTTTCCCTGATTTAAAAGTGTAAGCCTGTGCATTAGTTTAGCATTGAAAAGGAATTGGATGATTAGAATTCTAGGGAATGTTTAGAAGCTCATATCATTTTTACTCAAACAAATTACAAAGCTATAATGAAAATTTTGAAGTGCCTTTTATACAATTGATCTGACAGGCAAATGATTACACATCCTGGTCTGAGATGTCCCAGCAGGTATGGTCCTTGATGAGTATGAGTCATCATTGCAAATTCTCTGTTTAAAGATGAGGCTAACTATTGGTGGTTATCTATTTATCATACACCTAGTTGATTGTTTTCAAAAGAAACTAGTACTTAGAGATCCAAATGGAGTGATAGTTTCCTTCCAACTAACAAGCTCTCATATTTGACATCTTAAGAGCTTGTGGAAGGATAGAATTTGGACGCATGTCTGGGGTTATAACAGCAATGAAATAAATATATAAGTTAACGAATTCCAAACTACTTTACTCATAGGTGATGAATTTTTAGATATTCTTCTCAAATGATTTATCGGAGTTACCTTCAAGAGGAGATTGAATTTAATATTGATTTGGTGCTAGAAACGGAGCCTATGTCGACTAAGGCAACGTAGGGTGCAATTAGAAGATTTCCTTGACAAGGAATTTGTTCAACCTGGTATATCATCATAGGTTGCACTTGTGTTATTCACTAAGAAACATAATGGGGCCTTGAGGCTATGCATTAATTATTGGAAGTTGAATCACGTTACATTAAAAAAAAAATTGGTATCGATTTCTAGGAATTGGTGGATTATTTGATTGATTGGTAAAATCCCAAAATTTTTTAAGGTTGATTTGCAATTAAATTATCACTAATTAAAATTTGAGAATTACACATCCCAAAGACAGAATTGAGTACACAGTAAGATCGCTATAAGTTTATGGTGTTACCAATTGGGGTTACCAATGCACCTTACATTTTTCATAGATATAATGAATCAAGTTATTCAACCATACTTGGATCAATTCATTATAATTTTATAGATGATTATTAGGGTATTCAAAGACTCAAGAAGAGTATGAACAACATTTGTGATTAATTTTACAAACATTATGAGAGCATAAGTTATATGCTAAACATGAAATGTGGGTTCTGGACAACTAATACAAAATTTTTGGGTCATGTCATAATCAAAGGATAGTTATCTATTGATTCTTCTAAGGTTATGTCGGGGTTAGATCTTTGGAAGACTGGAGATGAAAATTGAAATTGTTGGGTCTTGGTGCTGAAGCAAGGTGTATTAGGACAAGATGTACAATCCAACAATTTAGGTTAGTTACCAGCTCTAGTAGAGTTGTTTAAAAGATTAACTCAAAACTTGTTAGGTTAACGATTGATTTTTCTTGGGGAGGTATTTAATAAATTTCGAGGTCAAAATTTTTATAAGAAGTGGAGAATGTAACGACCCCAAAAATAATATGCATGGAAATGAAATAATAATAATAATAATAATAATAATAATAATAATAATAATAATAATAATAATATACTGAATGGTGATGATATGAGATTTGAAATATGGGAAATGATGAAAAGTGGAATATAGAATTGTTTTATTGAGAACGATGAATTGTGATATACCAATATGTATTTTACTAAAAAATGATGGAATATGATATATATGTATGTATGTATGTATGTATGTATAGTAATGTTTTCTATGATAAACGAGGAAAGAATAAATATCGATATGCTTTATTGAGAAATTTTGAAATATGTGAAATGAGATATATACTATTATGAGACGGAACATGTACTAATATGATGGCAATGAAACAGAAAATGGTAAGAATATTTCTGATGTGATGAAATGTACCAACATACTGAAATGTGAATACTGAAATGTGAATACTGAAATGCGAATATTGAAATGTGGGAATGAGAACCCTGATAGACTGAAGTTGGATAGAAAGCACGGTACCGTTACTACCAAGGTGTTAGTGCAACCACATGGTCTCGTGGAGAGTGTGGCATGGTAGTCGATTGAGCCAGTAAGAAGGGTAATTTTGCCACTTGGCTTCCGGATCAAGAGTGGGCAAGCCAATCGTACTACAGACAGACAGTTTCCTTATTTTTATCTAATCGGGTAGGCCAATCGCGGTTAAGTCCAGCCTTCGGGCCGCACAACCCGGTCATGGGGGGAAGCATGACGATGTGAATATCCTCAAGGCAGCCATGAGTTACAGACAGAATGTGTATTTGTTACTAGTGGACACTCATGAGCTAGTTTGTGAAATGAAAATTAGAAATGAAAGAGTGTGAGTTTAATTGCATAAATAATTAGGGCGAAGTAAAACTCTCTGCCTAAGGGCTTACTGAGTAAGGTGAGTGCCCTAATAAGTATCAGTTGTAGCCGCACCCGAGTTAATCGGGGTAAGGTTACAAACGATATCAGAGTAGAGGGGCGCTACATGTATGGGTGTGTTATCTCCCCTATCCTCAGGAACTTTCACCGATAAATATTAGTTGTATATGTGTAAGTATAAGAAATGGTAACATAGCTTATGAAATTATATTTTATGATTATGAGTACATATCGGTATATTTTCTCAGATGATGTAATCACTTAAATGAGTATATTGATATAACTAAACTTATACTGCCACACACTGTGAATAATTTATTCCATCTTACTGAGAGGTGTCTCACCCAAATATCTAAACATTTCAGGAAACTGTGACAGACCAGTAGATAAAGCTCCGAGATAGAGGGAAGCTGGTACCCTAGTAGACAGGATAAGTGTTTTGTGTTGGGGACACGTTTGTGTAATTCCCTATGGTACATTATGGATTTTTTGGAATATGTATGGATGTATAGAACCCTGGTTATTTGTATTCTAGATGGTTTGTAAATATTGACTTCCGCTATTAGGTTTGTTTGTATGTGATAGACTGTTTACCCAATACCCATTTTGGATCGGGTTATGTTAGAATGGTATCAGAATTTTTGACATGACGGATGTTTGATTAATATTTATTATTTATTGGAGACAAAAATGAAAAAAAAAATGGTATGAAAATCGGGGTGTCACACTTACTAGCTCTTTAGTCATCTGATTTATTTTTCTCCCAAGTTCACCAATGACTAGGTCCTTTTTTTTTTCAATAAAAGTTTGAGATCTTAAATCTTCTAGTTCTTTCTTTACTTTTTCATTCTTGCTTTCCAATCACCTGATTTTTAAATCTATTTCTCTTTCAGCAAGATTTTTTTATTCTAATTCTTTCATTACAACTTCATTCTTATTTTTCAATGAAGTATATCGTTTAGTTATTTTAACTAGAATCTTATGAACTTTGAATAATTCTGTTTGTAGTTCTTCATAAGATGGTCTACTCTCATCACTGGATTTATCAGATGAATCATCACAAGAATCATTAAATGATTTGGATGAGGAGCTTTGTACTTCATCATCGTCCCGTGCCATAAGACAACCATTTGCAATCTCTTGGTCACTTGATTCACATTCTGAGCTACTAGAACTTATATTGTCCCATGTAGTGGCTTTCATTGCGTTTTTTCTTTTTCTTCTTGGAATCCTTCTTAAGTTGTGGACAATCTGGTTTTATGTAGCTCATTTTCTTGCAATTATAGCATGTAGGAGGTTCATTCCTTGTTTCCTTTTATTGGTTTCTCCTTTATCTAATTTTGAGTCTTGGAATTTTCTAGTGAATTTATTATTTCTAAGGATTTTTGTAAGTCTCTTGGTTATGAGGGCTACATCATTCACATCCATTGTCTCTTCATCTTCATCTCTAGAACTTTCATTTGAAGCTTTAAAAGCAATGGATTCCTTGGCTTTAGATTTTCCTCTAGTTCTTTTGTTTATTGTCATTTCATAAGTAAGGAGAGATCCAATTAATTCATCTAAGGAGGTATTTTTCAATTTTCTTCCTTCCATAATTGCAGTGGCCTTAGGTTACCAAATTGGTAGGATTCCTCTTTGTTGAGTTAACCCAACAAATTAATATTTAGCAATCACACAATTACAATGATATTAATTTGCAACCTCACAAGTCCAACCAACAATCCTTTTGAATATTCTAATCCAATCAACAAGGTAAACTTGATTTCACAATATGAAACAATATGGAAATTTCAGCAAGCTTCCAAAATTTAGATTTTTATATCAAATAAGTTACTTGAATTTAATCAATAAGTTAATGAGCTTTGATATTTATTAATCAACGTATTCCCTTAAGGTTTCCGCAAACTTTGATATTTATCAATCAACGTACTCCCTTTAACGTTTCCACAATTCTCAATAACAAATTAATTTCCAACAATTAAGTAAGCATCCATGTAATTTATATATGCAGAAAATTAAATAGATTTAGGGAAGAGAATTTTACGAGGTTCGGTTATACCCGCCTACGTTCTCGCCTTAGGTAAACCACCCAAAGATTTCACTATACTACTCCCTTAATTGGGCGGTACAAACCATTTACACACTCCTTCAAGTAGGATGAAGTCCTCCTCTCCAAGTGATATATACCCCACGCTCGGTTAGCCAACTATTCAATCAACCCTGAATCGTAAAAAACAATAAGAGAAAATTTTGTGTACAATGACACTCTCAAAAGAGCTGGTCAGTACAATTTGAATATCACAATATACTTCAATCAAATATCAATATAGAAAGATGAAGCTCAAGTATATATTACTGGGTTCTTTCTTAGATTGAAAATTTCAAGTAGAGGACAAGAATCGTGAGCTTTTAAATTAGCAAGTACTTGGCTTTAGCTTTCAGAAAATATTCAGCAAGAATGATTTGATTGAGAAAGAATTTGATCAATAATTGATTTTGATCTTTCTTGTTATATTTGATTCTTGGGTTTAACACGTATTTATAAATATAAAAAGTAGTATTTCGTATTCCCCAAGTTGCTTTGAGTATACCCCAAGTTTTCACAAAGTTTGGGGGTCAAGCAATACTTTTGGAAACCTTCCCACGCTGTTTTAAATTTAAATTTACGAAGGCCAGTCGCCTAAACCTAAAGGTCAGTTGCTTGTGCCTTTTAAATCAGTGTATTTTTTAAAACAGTATAGGGTTAGTCGCTTGGGCCCGATGGGTCAGTCGCCTGACCTGGTTCTGTTTGCTTGTCAGACAACTGATCAGATATGGTCAGTCACCTAATCTGCTGTCAACTTCGATCATCTTTCAGTATTTTAGTCATAACTTTTTCTAGACAACTCCAAATTGGACGTTCTTGGTATCAACAGAAATCTAAGAGAAAATCTCATAACTTTCATGTTGAACACCTTTTAAGATAAGAAACCATTGATAGATAAAATTGCATATCAATGCAAATGTAGTAACCCGACCCAAAAAAAAAACAAAAATAAATAAATAATAAATAAAAAATAATAAATAAATAAACAAATAATAAAAAATAAAAAATAAAAAGATATTTTGGAGAAGATATTTTGGGAAGATATTTTGAAAGGAGATATTTTGAGATATTTATATATAAATATCTTGGAGGAGATATTTATTTAGATTAATTAAAGGTTAAGTTAGGTTTTATTTTATAAACTCTCATTCTCTCTCTCTCTCTCTAGGATTTCACATCATCTGTTGCCAAAATCCACGATCCGTCGTTACCACGTGGGTTAGAAGGAGAATCTCTACGTTTATTGTGGAACAGATCTTCATTTGTGGAATTTCAGGATTTTCCCTAAAATTGAGGTAAGGGTCTAAATTCGGTTTCAGTTTGGTAGATCGGTAGTATAGGAAATTATATTGAAATATTGTTCTTCGATTTTTAGGTTTTGGTGACCCCGAGTCATTGTTTTCGATCGGTTCGTTTGTGTTTCGGTTTCAGGTTTAAGGTAAGGGGATTTGTTTACATCAATTTATTTTGAAAAGTAAACCGGTAAGACTGTAGTCTATACTATTATGTACGTTATGACTGTTCATTTGCAAAATTCTATCTGGTAAAAGTGTCGGCTTAATTATTTTTACAGTTTTGGTAAATTTAGGGATTTTTGCATATGATCTCCAAACGTTTTAAAAACTTACCTAGTTGCTTTAAACTACTAGTAGAAGATGCTTGAACCCTCATTTTTCATCTAAATGACTTTTTGAATCGATTACATCTCAAAACAGTTTTTGACGAAATGAACATGATATATGCTGTCAAATGGACTTATAATGCATTGGTATATACAGTTATGAACTATGGGAACTAAGGTTCCATTATACTATCTGAAACTATGGAAAATAGGTGCCGATTAAATACCGGGTTTTATATGTGAAAAAGGGTAAGCTGAGAGTACGTGTGCCGGTTGATACCTCAGTTTGAAAGAAAGAAATAATGCTTTTCTAGTTCATTAATGAGATTGTGAAAATACTGGAATTGCACAGGTTATTATATTTTGTTATAAATTGTATATATAATAAATGGAACCACAGTTTGCTACCAAAAGGAGTTAAAAGATACTTTCGTGAAAAAGTTGAAAAATACTTCTACAAAAAGGGGTTGAAAGATACTTCCAAAAAAGGAGTCGAAAGATACTTCTGTGAAGAAGTTGAAAAATATTTCTGCGAAAAGGGGTTGAAAGATACTACCGCCATATAAGGCACGGTACCGTAGCTAGTGAGTACAGTGCAACCACACATAAGAATCAGTGTGGGTACGTAGATAGTCAGCTAGCAGGAGTATGAAACCACCGGTGAAATAAATTACCAGATGGGGGTAGTCAGACTATATATGAGATACTTAACAGTGCCTGCATGAATAGGGCATTGTCAGAGTATCAATGCACATCCCGTGCCATAGGATAAACAGGCGTAATATGTCACACCAAGCTGTTCGTCGTTCTTAATATTTATATGCATGATTTAAAAACTAATATGGGATTTTTATAGTATTTGTGATGATATATCTATTGCAGTTCAGTATTGAAAAATATTCCTTGAATGTATCTGTTTTAAGTTGACATAGAAGCATGTGGTCACACACTGATTGTAATATCTTCCACCTTACTGAGAAGTGTCTCACCCCATTACACAACCATTGTTTTTAGGTCTTACTGGACGTCAGTCCTAGTTGTTTGGAGGGACTTGGACGTTTGTTTTGATTTAGTTTACGTAAGTGCTCTATGTGTGTAATAATATTAGTTTGGAACACCTTTTTGGGAGATTGTAAGAATTGGTTATATTTTCAGTATGGATGTATATATTAGAGCATACGGTTAGTAAACTCTGGTATATGTCTATTAGAAATCCCGATGGATGTTTATGTCTTCCGCTATTTTTGAATGACTGTTGTGTATGAGTTACACTTGTATGTCCCTATTCAGGGCAGGTTGTCTATGTATGTTAATCCGATACAAGTATTATGTATGATGGATGGCAGTCTAGGTCCGTTTAAAGGGTCGGGTCATTACAGTTGGTATCAAAGCTCTTAACCCTTCGGAAGTGTGATTTAAATCAAGTCGCCTGGTTAGGGATATGTTCAGACTTAAGAATTTTCTAGTTCTGTAGTCTAGAATATACCAGAGTATAGAACATGGATAAGACATCGGGTTTTGTTTTGTATGCTTGGAGACGAAATTCCCTTGGCAGACTTCTATGTTTTTCTGGATCATTCGAAGGGTTCAGAAAATCATGCCAATCTATTAATGGTGTTGTTTCATAGCAGAAGGGCAGGATTTGAGTTAGAATGATGATGGTAAATTAATGGAGTACGTAAATATTGAAAATATGATTTTAAGTGACTGAGTCTATAATAAAATAGTATTAGCCGATATTTAGGCTTTTACCTTTCTAATGGATTTTCATTTTTTTGCCTTTTAGGATGAAATCCAAGGACATTACTGCCAACATAGGAGGCAATAGTAGTGAGGGTGCTGGCCATGAGGCTAGCAGTGACTCTACGAGTGTATTATGAAATTTCGCACAACAACTTATGGCTGAGGTGGTGCGAATGAATAGGGGGCAAGACCGTCTCACATCTGAGATGGGATGCTCCATTAATCAGTTCACTAGGTTGAAACCTTCGATGTTCGTAGGAAGTGCAGATCCAGTTCATGCTGAGAATTAGATCGAGGAGATCGAGAAAATCCTGTACATTTTGAACTGTACGGAGAAGTAGAAAGTAACCTTTGCAATGTTCAAGTTGTCAAGGGAGGCAGAGAGATGGTGGGTGTCGGTTAAGAAGATGGAGGAACATCAATCGATACCAGTAGCGATGACGTGGTCCCATTTTAGAGATATATTCTTTGAATGATACTTTTTGGCCACGATCAGAAACACGAAGATGGAAGAGTTTATGAACTTGTCTCAAGAGTCACTGTCGGTGCAGCAATACGCTGCGAAATTCCAGGAGCTATCTCAATTTGCTCCATTTATGATACTGGATGAAGCGAGGAGGGCCTGGAAGTTTTAAAGGGGTCTAAGGAAGGAAATCCATATACAGACAGCGATCTTGCAGTTGCAATACTTTGCTACACTGGTCAATAAAGCTACTGTGGCAAAGGAGAGCCTACTGGAGGACGTGGAGGTTTAGGTTTCGAAGAAAAGGCCAGCGCCTCCTAGTTCTTTGTCTAGGGCGAGGTAGGGTAATTGGAAGAGGAATAGTGGTGGTACGTTTCAGAACACCCAGCTTCCCATGGTTGCTCTCTTTGTGGTAAGAAGCACGCTGGTTAGTGTTAGCTGACTACAGGGGCTTGAATGCGGTGTGGTAGGCAGGGACATAAGGCGAGAGATTGTCGCCTGCCAGGAAACAGTGGAATCTTGCAACAGTCATACAAAGGAAATACTTAGGCGCAGCATGGTGGTCAGCAAGGGGGTACAGCCCAGGCTAGGGTGTATTCTTTGACACTTGGTGACGCAGAGAATGCTGGTAATGTAGTCACAGGTATCATTTACATGTTTTCTTATAAAGATGTCGTATTATTTTATTCTGGTGCAACACATTCTTTTATTTCCCAAGAATTTGTTAAATTGTGTGGATTAGAGGTTCAACTGTTAGATAATGAACAGGTAGTGGCTACACCGTCAGGATCAATAGTCGGGTGTAGCAAGATAGTCTGTGACTTCCCGATTGAAATTCAGGGAAGGGTACTACCAGTTGACCTTATGGCATTTGATATGTATGACTTTGACATCATCCTAGGGATGGATTGGCTATCCGCCAGTTATGCCAGTATCGATTGCCGCAGGAGGGAGGTGATATTTAGACCGCCAGGGCAGCAGGAATTTAAGTTCCTAGGATCGTGTGTGCGTTATGCACCATAGATCCTTTCAGCTTTGCAAGTTAGGAGGTTACTTCTGGAGGGTTGCCAATGGTATCTGGCGTTTGTGAAAGACACGCCGACTGAAGAACATAAGCTGGAGACGATTGCAGTAGTGTGCGAGTTCCTTGACATGTTTCTAGAGGACTTGCCAGGATTACCTCTGGACCGTGAAGTGGAATTCGCTATAAAGTTAGCTATAGATACAGCGACAATTTTGAAAGCTATGTATCGCATGACTCCAACTAAATTAAAAGAGTTGAACGAACAACTGCAGGAGCTACTAGACAAGGGGTACATTCGACCTAGTGTTTCTCCTAAGGGAGTACCGGTATTATTTGTGAAGAAGAAGGATGAGTCGATGAGAATGTGCATCTATTACAGAGAACTTAACAAGGTAACGGTAAAGAACAAATATCCACTACCCAAGATTGATGATCTGTTTGACCAGCTTCAAGGCACGTAAATCTTCTCTAAAATTGATCTCCGATCTGGGTATCACCAGCTGAAGGTGAAAGTGGAGGACATTCCAAAGACAACATTTTGAACCCGGTATGGCCATTACGAATTTATGGTTATGCCTTTTGGTTTGACTAATGCACCTGCAGCATTTATGGATTTGATGAATAGGGTCTTTCACGAATATTTAGACCAGCTCATTGTGGTATTTATTGATGACATCCTAGTGTATTCTAAGAGCGCTGCAGAGCATGAAGTTCATTTGAGGTTGGTATTGCAAATGCTTAGGGATAAGAGGTTGTATGCTGAACTAAAGAAGTGCGAGTTCTGGTTGGAACAAATTGCATTTATAGAGCACGTCGTGTCCAAAGAAGGTGTATCAGTGGACCAAAGTAAGATTGAGGTTATAGTGGATTGGGCAAGATTGAAGAATGTTCAGGAGGTCAGAAGTTTTCTGGGTCTTGCAAGTTACTACCGACATTTTGTAGAAGGGTTCTCCAGTTTAGTAGTTAACGCGACTCACGAGGAAGAACGTGAGGTATGATTGGACTGATGAGTGCAAGTTGAGTTTTTAGGAGCTGAAACGGCGACTGGTTACTGTTTCAGTCCTGACCATTCCATCTGGGGATGGCGGATTTGTTATCTACAATGATGCCTCTAAAAAAGGTTTTGACTGTGTTCTAATGTAGTAGGGCAGAGTAATTGCTTACGCTTCTCATCAACTTAAAGAGTACGAGAAGAATTACCTGACACATGATATGGAATTAGCAGCAGTGGTGTTTGCATTAGAATTTTGGAGGCATTACTTGTATGGTGAAAGGTGTGAGATTTTTACCAATCATAAAAGTCTGAAGTACTTCTTCACCCAGAAAGAACTGAACATGAGACAACGCAGGTGGCTTGAATTGATAAAAGACTATGACTGTACTATTAGCTATCACCCAGGAAAGGCTAACGTGGTAACTGATTCTCTGAGTCGGAATTCTATTGATGCGTCGGTCTCAGCAGTGGGGGTTCAACATCATATATGTATGGACCTGGAAAGGTTGTGCTTGGAGGTGATGGAAGGGAATCATTAGGATGTTCTTGCCAGCTTGGTGGTGCAGCTGACCTTATAGAAGAGGATTCGTGCGATGTAGAAGGAGGATCCGGAATTAGTTGAGCTTATGGAAGGAGTTTAGAGTGGGTTGAAGCCGAATTTCAGTATCTCTAGTAATGGGATATTGAGATTTCGCCATAGGGTTTGTGTACCGAATAATTCCGTAATTAAACGGGTCATTCTAGAAGAGGCACACCGTTCGCTCTACACCGTACATCCTGGTAGTACGAAGATGTACCAGAATTTGAGGGAGTCCTTCTAGTGGTCCAACATGAAAAGAGAGATCGCCATTTTGTAAAGCAGTGCCTAACTTGTCAGTGGGTCAAAGTAGAGCACCGGAGGCTAGCAGGACCACTTTAGCCACTTGCCATCCCCGAGTGAAAGTGGGAGCACATTTCGATGGATTTTGTGACGAGATTACCTGCAGCGGTGCATGGGCAGAATGCTTGTGGTAGATCGGCTGACGAAGACTGCACATTTCATTCCAATCAAAGTCAACTATTCTCTGAATAGGTTGGCAAAGTTATACATGTAGAAGATTGTATAACTCCATGGTGTTCCTGTTTCTATAGTTTCAGATCGAGATCCACGTTTTAGGTCTCGATTCTGGAAGAGTCTATAGATGCCTTGGGATCACAACTGACATTCAGTACGTCTTTCCACCCACAGACGGATGGACAGTCTGAGAGGTCTATTCAGACGTTAGAGGATATGTTGCGGGCTTGTGTACTGGACTTTGATGATAGTTGGATACGGTATTTAATGCTTGTCGAGTTTGCATATAAAAACAGTTACCAGGTTAGCATTGAGATGACACCTTATAAGGCATTGTATGGTCACCAGTGTCGATCTCCATTATATTGGGATTAGGTTGGTAAGCGGAAAATACTAGGTCCGGAACTAGTTCAGCAGGCCTCTGCAAAGGTCGAGTTGATCAAGGAGAGAATTAAGGCAGCTTAGAGTCGGCCAAAAAGTTATGCTGATACTCGTCGACGGGATCCAGAATTTGAGGTAGGAGATATGGTGTTTCTAAGGATCGCTCCGATGAAAGGGGTGATGAGGTTCGAAAAGAAGGGGAAGCTAAGTCATCGATATATTGGGCCTTTTGAAATCCTAGAAATGATAGGTTCGGTTGCTTATCGAGTTGCTTTACCTCCAAGACTATCTAAAGTCCATGACGTGTTTCACGTCTCGGTGCTGAGGAAGTACGTGTCGAATCCTTCGCACGTGCTGAGTTACGAACCTCTAGAGATCAGTGATACTTTATCATATGAGAAGGTACTAGTACTGATATTAGATCGGAAAGTTCAGCAATTACGGACTAGGGAAATACCGCCAGTGAATGTATTATGGCGTAACCATGTAGTGGAGGAAGCTTCATAGGAGTTAGAGTCAGAGATACGCTAGAAGTACCCGCAGTTTTTTCTAATAGTACGTAGTTATGTATAGTAGTATAGGTGGTATGGTCTTCGGGAGAGTTTTGTGTGTGTGTGTGTAATCTTCCGAAGCATCGCATTGTAACCATGGTATTCCTCCACCATAAGCAGGGGTAGATAATAAATTCGGGCTGGAGCTGCTTTGTGGGTGGCTGCCGACTCTTTTGTAAGTCTCCGGTGTAAGGTAAAGTATGCTTGGTATCGGTTGGTGAATTTCGAGAACGAAATTCTTATAAAGAGGGGAGATTGTAGTAACCCGACCCAAAAAAATAAAATAAATAAATAATGAATAATAAATAAATAAATAAATAAAAAGATATTTTGGAGGAGATATTTTGGGGAAGATATTTTGAAAGGAGATATTTTGAGATATTTATATATAAATATCTTGGAGGAGAAATTTATTTAGATTACTTTAAGGTCAAGTAAGATTTTATTCTATAAACTCTCATTCTCTCTCTCTCTCTCTCTCTCTCTAGGATTTCGCGCCATCCATTGCCGGAATCCACGATCCGTCGTTACCACGTGGGTTAGAAGGAGAATCTCTACGTTTATTATGGAACGGATCTTCGTTTGTGGAATTTCAGGATTTTCCCTAAAATCAAGTTAAGGGTCTAAATTTGGTTTTAGTTTGGTAGATCGGTAGTATAGGAAATTATATTGAAATATTGTTCTTCGATTTTTAGGTTTTGGTGACCCCGAGTCATTGTTTTCGATCGGTTCGTTTGTGTTTTGGTTTCAAGTTTAAGGTAAGGGGATTTGTTTACATCAATTTATTTTGAAAAGTAAACCGGTAAGACTGTAGTCTATACTATTATGTACGTTATGACTGTTCGTTTGCAAAATTCTATTGGGTAAAAGTGTCGGCTTAATTATTTTTACAATTTTGGTAAATTTAGGGATTTTTGCATATGATCTTCAAACATTTTAAAAACTTACCTAATTGCTTTAAACTACTAGTAGAAGATGCTTGAACCCTCATTTTTCATCTAAATGACTTTTTGAATCGATTACATCTCAAAACAGTTTTTGACGAAATGAACATGATATAAGCTGTCAAATGGACTTATAATGCATTGGTATATACAGTTATGAACTATAGGAACTAAGGTTCCATTATACTATCTGAAACTATGGAAAATAGGTGCCGATTAAATACCGAGTTTTATATGTGAAAAAGGGTAAGCTGAGAGTACGTGTGCCGGTTGATACCTCAGTTTGAAAGAAAGAAACAATGTTTGTCTAGTTCATTAATGAGATTGTGAGAATACTGGAATTGCATAGGTTATTATGTTTTGGTATAAATTGTATATATGATAAATGGAATCACAACTTGCTACCAAAAGAAGTTGAAAGATACTTCTGTGAAGAAGTTGAAAAATACTTCTGCGAAAAGGGGTTGAAAGATACTTCTAAAAAAGGAGTTGAAAGATACTTCTGTGAAGAAGTTGAAAAATACTTCTGCGAAAAGGGGTTGAAAGATACTAACGCCATATAAGGCACGATACTGTAGCTAGTGAGTACAGTGCAACCACATATGAGAATCAGTGTGGGTACGTAGATAGTCAGCTAGCAGAAGTATGAAATGACTGGTGAAATAATGGACCAGATGGGGGCAGTCGGACTATATATGAGATACTTGATAGTGCCTACACGAAGAGGGCATTGTTAGAGTATGAGTGCACAACCTGTGCCACGGGGTAAATAGGCGTAATATGTCATACCAAGCTGTTCGTCGTTATTAATATTCATATACATGATTTAAAAACTAATATGGGAATTTTATAGTATTTATGATGATATATCTGTTGTAGTTTGGTATTGAAAAATATTCCTTGAGTGTATTTGTTTTAGGTTGACATAAAAGCATGTGGTCACACACTGATTGTAATATTTTCCGCTTTACTGAGAAGTGTCTTGCCCCATTACACAACCATTGTTTTCAGGTCCTACTAGACGTCGGTCCTAGTTGCTTGGAGGGACTTGAAAGTTTGTTTTGATTTAGTTTACGTAAGTGCTCTATGTATGTAATAATATTAGTTTGGAACACCTTTTTAGGAGATTGTAAGAACTGGTTATATTTTCAGTATGGATGTATGTATTAGAGCGTACGGTTAGTAAACTCTGGTATATGTCTATTAGAAATCCCGATGGATGTTTATGTCTTCTGCTATTTTTGAATGACTGCTGTGTATAAGTTACACCCGTATGTCCCTGTTGAGGGCGGGTTGTCTATGTATGTTTATCAGATACAAGTATTCTGTATGATGGATGACAGTCTAGGTCCGTTTAAAGGGTCTGGATTACAGCAGATATAGAAAAAAGATGGGAATTTGGAGAATCACGTTTTGGTGTTTTTTATTCCAAATATAATTTTAACCTTTTTGAAATAACTTTTGATCTTATAAAAATATTTTCCAAGCATTTTAAAAGGTATTTAGGTCTAAATAATTAACCTAAGAGCATCATGTATCTATATTGAAATCATATGAAATACTTACATGAGATTTCTTAAAAGGTTTTAACTTTCTAAACGCTAAGTTTTCATATATTTGCTTTACTCTCAATATCTTCACGTATTTGCTTTGACTTCCTTCATGTTTGACTTAACTTTAAGCTTCAATAGTCTTTAACTTCATAAGATCTTATAGCATTAAGTTCGAACTTTTAAAAGACTTTGTCAAACACTTGTTCTTGAACACTTGAATCCTGAATCATCACTTAACCAAATATGTTAAGTTCATTTATTTTGTTATCATCAAAATAAGATTCTAAACCTTGTGAGACCAATCGCCAAAATAAAATTGATCTTCCTAATTTAAGAGTCTAATGTATAGTTTTGTCTTTGTTTCGTTTTGCTACGGTTATTTTTTTTTTTTTTTCTGTTTGTAACTTATTTTACTCAAATCACGATATTCTTCTACCATAAATAAAGAGTTTTCTAATAAAGAAAGAAGGTGTCGCTCTCTTTTACAAAAATAAAAATAAAAATATTAACTCTGTAATTTAAAAATAAAAAAAAATATTTAAATTTTCAACTAAACTATTGCCGAACTAAAGTAGACGAGTCCCCACCGGCAGTCGCAAATGGCTACACGCCCCACCTGCGGAGTTGTGAGTAAGGTTCCCCTCCCCCCCCCCCCCCCCCCCCCCCGGCCCTCTCTCTCTCTCTCTCTCTCTCTCTCGTAATGCTTTTGGAGTAGAACTTTTGATTCAGGACAGCGAATGGTCTTTTCTGGGGTTCTCGCTGTTTTATGGGTATTCTGTATTATATTGGTGTTTTTCTTTGGTGCATGCTTGGTTTAGAAGAGGGTAGGGTTGTTGCTGATGGCTTGTATGTCTTTCAATATATTATTACAAAGAAGAGATCATTGATGTTTGTGGGTGGGTAACACTGATTGAGTATATCAGAAGTGAAACTGGTCTCTGTTTCTAGGCTGGGACTCATTTTTCATTTTATTGCCTGGAAGGGGAAAAGAAGAAGATAAAACTATTTTATTTTTATCAGTTTTGACCCGACTTTGATATGATCTGTGAGATTTTTGTAATTTTTATATATTCAAAATAAATAGAAAAAGAGTTTCATGAATTGTAATTTTAATGCAGAAATCGAGCCTGAATCCGAACTTGAAACGGAGCCTGAGCCTGACCATCCGAGCTTGAACCAAATTGAGCCTGAGCCGAGCTCTTATTCTATCGAGCCGAGCCTGAATATGCTGAAGCTTGGCTCGGCTCTTTTGCAGCCCTACCTGCTGCAGCACTGAACTGAAGCTGCTCCACTCGTAACCATTACTCTTGCCTCAGTTTTGCGCAAGTGATCGGAGAGAGAAATGTTGCATGAGCTTCTCCTTGCACTCTTAGGATACACCGGCGATCTCATCATTGATGAGAGAGACCACCAAAACTCCATTGGCGTTCGTTTTTCCCCGGACGCTCCTGCCTCGGATGAATGCCCCTTCAAGCTCGCTCCCGATCTCTCCTTCATCCAACCTAGCGACAGGTCCATCTATTCTCTTCTCTCTTCTCTCTTCGACTCCTAGTTATGAAGAAATTCATGTTTTTGTATTCAAATTTTTTTTGTTGTCATTTGGGGATTTGACAGTGTGGATTGTACTTGGCGAAATTTATCTGTACTTGGTTAGCTTTGGGATGGAAATGTTTCTTGTGTGCGACATTTTCATTCTTTTTTTTTTGTTTCACCCACTACTCCCTCCCTCCTTGCCCTACACCCCCAAAAAAAACACCCGCCGGAGGGGGGGCGGGTTTGTGTTCAAATTTAGTGAGGAGTTGAGTTTGATTTATGAATTTGAAGAACATGAGGGCAAACATTTATTTACCAATTTTTCGATTCTTGGAGCGAATCTTTGATTCTTGCTTCATTTAGTTAGATTGTTGGATTATTTTCTGCTACTGATTGAATTGATGAATGCTGCAGGGATGCTATTGAGAAAATCATTTCACTAGGGTTTTGTTA
This sequence comes from Malania oleifera, assembly GCF_029873635.1. Classification (NCBI taxonomy): domain Eukaryota; kingdom Viridiplantae; phylum Streptophyta; class Magnoliopsida; order Santalales; family Ximeniaceae; genus Malania; species Malania oleifera. The sequence continues at coordinate 85,968,554 of NC_080421.1, forward strand.
TAAGGAGCTTGATCGATTTGCAACAGAATCACGGGATTTGAGTTGGATAAGGTCTTCAGATGACTCTCCTCTTTCCCGAACTTTTGAATTACAGCAGGGGAAAACTCAGAAGTCAAGCGTCTACCGCAGGGGCATTGCTAATGGCATTGTTGAGATACTGTCAATCTACAGGTCTGCTGTACTGCACATTGAGCAAAAATTGTTGTCAGATCCTGTGCCCCTGTTGGCAACGGTAACTCAAGGCCTGAATAAGGTTTCACTATTACTCTATTCTTTTTTGTTATTGTTGTTATATCATATAGTATGCTACTCTGTATATTCAATGGGTTGATGGTTTTATGGATATATTGGGGAACGGTGGGTCATGACTTGGGGAGATGTATACAATGTAGAGGATGGTCATAATGTTTTTTAGCAATGAAAATCTTATTTTAGATGGATTACAGAGTTATTGTAAGACTTTACATGTATCATAGACTCCTATAGGAGTACTAATTTTTTGTAAAGATGGGAGGAGAGTTGTAGACCAAGAGAAAGGCAAGGAAGTGGTTGTTCAAGAGCCCCCGGGCCCTGGCTCAGGTGGCAGGGGGATCTGCGGTGGGCTGCTTGACAGTATAAGCCTGGGTTCAATTCCTTGCTGAGCAAAAACCTGAATATTCCTCCTGCATTGGCTGTGGGGCCAGACAGTGTGGGCGATGAATCAGTCTGAGTACCTTGTGACGCTACCAGTGATCATATATCATGTAGCTGGATGAGCCGAGGGCGCCAGGACACCCGGCGTAACCCAAAAAGATAAAAAAAAAGTGGTTGTTCAAGATTATGAGTACTCAGGATAATTCTAATGCAATAGGCTAAGAGGGAGAAGCGTCCTTCTAAAGGGGATTGCTTCCAAACACGTGAACTGAACAGATATCATTAGGGAATTCTGCAGGAGATGAATGTGCTCAGGATCTACTAGATATTAGTAAGATCAGGTTGAAGTTAGTTATCCCCAATCATTGGGAGATCAGACTGAGGATGCAGACTGGTGTGAGGAAGAAAATTTAGCAGAGGGAGTTAGATAAATCAAAGACATCAATCAATTATTATAGATGGCTTTGAAAGTTGATATATAAATGAGAAATCCTAATTTCTTTGTCATTTTTTTTTCCCTTTTTAGTAGAACTCTTGTGCTCATCTAGCGTTATATCCCCCACCCTCTCCCCCCCTGTTTCTTTCAGTTACTAATATATTTCTTCCAGTCAAAAAGAGAATTATTTGATAGCATTTAAAAAATTTGATGTTAGCTGTAAAATAAATTACGGTATTTTATTCTAATTGAGCATTTCTTTTGTTGAACTTAAAATTGGCTGTAGCTGAGGGGAAAGATTTTAATAATTGTAAGAAAACCATATAATGGTGAACCTTACTAATGTTACTTTCTAAAGTATATGTTTGGATGAAATTTGTTTCTTGAATTTGGAAGTACCATTTCAGCTACCAAAATGGATTTCTTATCACAATTGAATTTTCTTTTAACTTCTTTCTTATGAATTGATGGTTCTTCCAGTTTTTTATTCTCTTGCCACCTCTTTACGACCTCATTCTAGAGATTGAGCATGATGATATTCGTGGAGGACAACTTTTAAATCTTTTGCACAAGCGATGCCATTGTGGGGTGCCTGAATTGCAGACCTGCATTCAAAGGTATGGACTTTGTTTCACTTTTATTCAGTTTTTCTTTCACTTTTATTCAGTTTTTGTTTATTGGTCAAAATGCTAATTATGAATATTTTTCTATTTTCTATTTTTCCCCTTGGGTGTAACTCATCTATTGTTACTACTACATCAATGCTTTATATTGAATTGTTTTCATATCTAGTTTCATTTCTGTTGCCTAATGCAATCCTTGGGTTTTTTTAATTTTTTCTTCAAAAGAAATTTTCTTTGACTCAAATACCAATTTGTTTATAATATGATAACTATTGGCTACTTATGATAAAAACCATTGATCTCTAGAATAAAAGATCATTATTCTGCATTTGCAAATGGAAATTAACTAATTGTTTTTATTTTTTCCTTTCCATTTTTCTGTTTGTTCCCAAAGCATAGGCTTCTTTGGCATGGGCATCAGGTCCTGTATAACCAGCTTGCATCTTGGATGGTTTATGGGATTCTTCAGGATCAGCATGGAGAATTTTTCATTAGAAGGTTGTGCTAAAGACGTGTAAATATATATTATCCTTGATTGTGATAATTTCAATTCTGAGTATGCATTCAATTAAATGCACTTATGCTTAAAAAACTATACACTGTTATAGATATCTCCACTAGTAATAATTGCATTTGGTATGTGTAACACACACTTGTAGCATCTGCTTATCATCTCAGAATTTGCTTTAGTCAATGCACATCTGAAACTGGGAAAATTATGCTTGACAAATGTTCTTTCACATGTACATTGCCTGAAACCCCAAGGGGGCAACTCAGTGGAGGAGAGAGCCAGGATAAGTTCCTTGAGAAGCGTAGGTCTTTGGTTTGTGTTCTGAGTAGTTCTTTGGATCCACCCTAGGGCTTGTGGCCTGCTTTACTCACTGCAATTGATGGGTCAAAGTAGCTGGCTAATTTACAGCCACATCCTCAATTATCAGGGTGCAATCAATCTTCCATCTATCTAATTCATTACCCCCTTTTTTTAAAAGATAAGAGATAGGTAATATATCAATTGTACAATTTATCATTTGTACAGCAGTACATAGGTATTAAATTTTATAGTATGGTGTACTGAGAGTTTATGAATGGCATAATGAATGCAGTATGACAATTAGCAATAGTTCAGAACATGCTGCCAAATTAATGATGGTTACTTTGGTGGAAGATTTCGATGCTGATTCTATTATAACTTCGATTGAAATTACACGCTGCAGGCAGTTTCAATTGTATTGTCGAGTGTTAAATTTGTAGTGTTACTCCACCTAGACTTTGACATTCTAATAGCAATTGTTGCTAATCTCAAGCATCTTGTCAAAACCAACTTTAGCTATTCCAATTCTGCTGGAAGTCCTATGTAAACAAGTCTGACCAAATGATCCCCTTTCATCTTCTCTTGGTTACTTAATCCTTTTCTTTTGGCCCTGGTTAGCCTTGGGTTGCTGTATTAGCTTGCAAGAATTGTTTTGTGCTTCTATGCTTTTATGCTTTCCTTTTGTTTCACTCAACTATGAAAATGAAAAGTAAGAGGACGTCTAGAGTCCTCACTACTTCAGTTACACTTGCATTCTAATTTTCTAGATCTATACAGATACATGTTAAGAAGGTTGATAATTATGTCAGCATTGTTGAAATACTGAGTAAAACGGAAAACCTGATGACAATGATAGTTCTCTCACTCTATTTGTAGTATATGTCAACTATATTCTGATGACCATAATACCCTTACTCTTACTAACATCACACTAGTACACACTAGTAATGCTAAATGACCAAAATTACTGTTAACAAGTATAATCAATAATATTAATCTTTGAGTGATTTTTAAGTATTTGTGGTTTTGAAAGTTTCATAATTCTAGATTGTTTTGTCTATTTGTGGGAATTAGCATTTACTTTTACATAGCATTAACTGAAGTTGGGTACATGATATTTTTTAGGCAGGAAGATAAGGACATAGAGCATGGTGCATCTCATCCAGATGTGCTTGAAAAGTTGGCACGCATGTCCACTGATGACGCATCATTAACAGATTGGCACTTGGGATTTCATATTTTTTTGGTATGCATGAATTGTGATTTTATTCATTTTTTTTTAATAAATTTTATTGGATTTAAATTTTTGGGAGATGGTGTAATATTTTGTATGACGACAATGATGATGAGGATGATTTGTGGCTTGCTTGATGCTATTGTACCATCATCATAGCAGAACCTGTCTCGTTTCTCATGTGGCCCATATTTTGCACTAATGGCTCCTTTTTTTTCTTGGAGCTGGACGTATAGCAATCAAATCTTGCTAAACACTAAACGTCTCTTGGTTGAGAAATGATCATGTTAATTGTGAAGTTGGCACTAAATCATGATTGTTTTGTTTATTTTTCTATTGCTAATTGCCAGTTTGGTGGCTTTATTTTGCTTTTATTGTTGTGTGACTAGTACCTATCATCCGTGGAAGTACTCATTTCTCAATTTAAATGGAGGAAGAAAAAGAATAAAGAAACCTCCAACAACTACTTTAATGTTTGAGAAGACAATATGTGAGGTTTCATAACAGAAGAAGAAGAAGAAGAAGAATTAAACATTTTGGTTCCTAATGTTTTTGATTCCTTGTTTTAATTTCTCTCGAATCTGGTTCGTTTCCATATCCAAAAGAAATTAAACATGGCTGTGAAGTTTTGTGGAAATATGTTTCCTTATTTTAGGAACACAAACATGTGTGGTCTAACATATTTGTTATATAAAGTAGCATCAATAACCAAGCTTTAAGTCCCATTAAGTGAAGTCAGCTATATGAATCCTTTTCTTCCAATTTTCAAGTTCTTGGGCAATATCCTTAGTTAGTTGGAGTATTGCCAAAATTTTTTGTTCTAGATATAGGTTTAACCTTGCCCCTTTTATGACCTCTAATGTCAACTAAATCGCTCTTACTACAGCATTACTTGGTCTATGTAACAAGTGCCCAAAGCATCTCAATCACCCTTTATTTTATCTTATTTTATTAGACAATATGTGCCTACTTCATGTGTTCATTCCTTGTAATAATCTTTTAAAGTTATGCCCCTTATGGCCCTTGCATCTTAACATTCTCATTTCATACACATTTATGTTTTAGATATATTATTTCTTAGTTGCTCAACATTCTAATCCATGTAGCATGGCCTATCTTATGGTGAAAAAAGGGCGTTCCCAAGCCGCAAGGCTCCCTACTTTGCAAGGGTAGGGGGAGGGTAATCACAGTGTATGCAGCCTTGCCCTTGCTTTTATGCAAAGAGGATGGTTCCTTGGACTCAAACCTGTGACCAACTAGTCACAAAGAAGCAACCTTACTGTTGGTCCAATGCCTGCACTCCATGACTGATCTTATATCCATTCTATAAAATTTTCCTTCTAATTTTAAGGGTAGTCTACGGCCATGTAACATGCTACTTTAATTCTATGCATCACATCTTCAACGTTTCATTCTACTTGCACAATAGATCCAAGAAAATTAAATCTATTACTCATGGATCATGATAAATTGTTGATTATCAGTTTTAATATTTTTCTTCATTATTCCTAATGAGTGAAATTGCATTTAATGGGTTCGTACTTATGTAAAAACCTCTTGATTCTAAAGCATCTCTCCATATTTTTAGCTTAGATTCTACTCCCTCTCTTGCTTCATCTATCAATACAATATCATTTGTGGGAGAGACATACCAAGTAACCTCATTTTGGATATATTTAGAAAGTTCATCCATAACTAAAGCAGAAAGATTAGGGCCTATAGTAGACCTTGATGTACGCTTATTGTACTTGGGAATTCCCAAGTTTCTGCCTTTGTAGGTTTTTGTCCTAAGTTCATCATTAGCCTCTCATGCATATCCTTAATAACTTCTATATGTTTACTACCTACTCTGATGCATGGGCAGCATCTAGGCTCTGCAGCCATGGGAGAATTTAGAAGAAATAAAAGAGAGGAAGGAAAGGGAAAGGGAAGGGAGGAGAGAGGAGATACCAGAGGGGAACTCACCTTCAATCAAATATTCAAACTCATCAACAAATAACTTACAACATGACTTTCACACACTATTATAAGAAAGCCTAAACACATAAATTACAGACATACCCCTAAAACTACATGAATTACAAACATACCCCCTACTTTACACAAATATTACAAACAAGTCCCCACAACATACATAATATTATACTAATTAAACTAAATACATAATAAACAAGTAGTTAAACCCAAGAATCCCTTTTCCCAATTCTTTTTAATTATTCTCCAACATGGCTCTTCCCAAGATTTTGGTTCTTGTCTTACATCAACTCTCCCCCAGTTAGAAAAAATTTGGCCTCTAATTTTGAGATGTTGGAGAATCAAGAGGGAGAAGCAAACTTAGACTCTTCGGAAGCCAGTGCTTGAATGAGACATAAAACTACGTTCCCTTGGTAGCACCATTGATTTGAGTTGAGAATTAGCATCAATGAACATGTTGGGGATGACAAACTCAACGATAGGAATGTATGAAAGACTTTGGATGTCTTCAAACATATGCATTTTTTTGCTTGTAGTGTTTTCAAGTTGAGTAAATATGACTAATTCTTTGTCTTGGTTAATTGGTAGAGCAGACTTCAAAACGATTTTCTTCCCATTATAGTGGAGGAAATATGTATTCTCAAGCCCTTGAGTCTCACCCAAATCATCCAACCAAGGAGAACCAAGGATTACATGGCCAATCTTCATAGGTAGGACATTGCATCAAACATTAGCCAAATGTTCACCCATTTGTATGGTAACCAAACATCTTTAATAAACATGTACAATAGAGTTATCAACCCAAGATATCTCGTAAAGCTTTGGGTGAGGTTTTGGATGAAGCTGCATTTGAGTGGCTCCATTTATGGAAACCACATTCATTGGACATCTTCTATCAATAATGATTTTGCAAACCTTTTCTTTGCATTTGAGAAAGGTGTTGAAGAGCTTGAAATTGTGCCCAAGGTATGATAAATGACGTTCCTATGTCCTATAATTTGTCATCATGCTTCTGAAATTATGCACATATATATATATATATATATATATATATATGCTGCAGCTATTTTAACACAATTTCTTACAAGCCTTACTCCCAATTTCTCAAAAACTATCTTCAATTCACCTTTGATATTGATTGTCCAGCTGAAATGAAACAAATACACAAAGAAAACTCACAAAGTACAACAACAAAACCTGTTTTTTTAATACTGGAGTGACAATTTCTAGGGCGTTGTGCCAAAAATTATTGTACTTGCTTGCAATGTAGTGTCCACAATCAAAATATCTTGCTGCGTATCAAAATATCATGGAGAAAACACCAATTTCTTGTCGTGAGAACCAATTTCTTGCGATTTTGGCAGCAGGAGGAAGTTTGGCAGAATCCTCATTCACAGTCGCCAGCGTGTGGGGCACACGAGTCGCCGGCTGCGACTTTCCTGCAATGATTTTCTAGGGAGTGGTAGATCAAAGGGTGGTGAGTCGAATGGTGGTGGTGGTGTGTCAAAAAAACTTTGGCATGGGTGGATTTTGAAGGGGGTGGGTGGCTGGAGAATTTCAGGTGGCGCGGGGCTTCAGGGCTGGTTGGTTAGTGATGAAATTTTAAGGGGAAGGGTTTCAGGGGGTTTTGTTTTTGGTGGTGTTGCAGAATCTAAGCTGGAATCAAGGTTTCGAAAATGGGGACACAACTAGAATTTTTTAAAAGGTCAAAAATTGCAGAACCATTTTCAGGGTTTTTTTTTTTTTTTAACTGAAAATTCAGATTAGAGAAGAATTAGTGAGAGAACGATGGGAGGGAAATAGAGAGAGGAAAAGACAAGAAGGAAGAATGTAGAAGAGGAAGAAGGAGGAGAAGAAGAAGAAAGACAAAACAGAGAAGGGAGCGTTACATACAGAATAGAGAGTGAGAGAACAGAGCAGAGGCAGAGCAGAAAACCAAAGAACAAGAAGAGAAGAAAGAAGAAGTAGCAGCAGAGAGGGAGGGAGAAGTTACAAAATAGAGGAGAAGGAAAGAAGTAGTAAAGGAGAAGAAATAGCAGCAGAGGTAGTTAATTGATGAACAAAAGAGACACACCCAAATATACGAGGAGAGAGAGAGAGAGAGAGAATAAAGGTGAATTAGGAGAGAGAATGGAGTAGGGAATTTTACCACTAAGAATAGAGAATGGCATCCTGTTGATAAGCTAGCAAGCTGTAAGTACAACATCACTCCAAAACACTTTAGGTACATGCATTTGATAAAGTAAGGTGCAAGTGATTTCAAGGATATGTCTATTTTTTCTCTCTGCAAAACCCATTTTGTTGAGGAGTGTGGGCACATGATGATTGATGGACGATATCAAACTGAGTCTTGTATGTAGTGAATTGTGCACTAAAATACTGTTTAGCACGACCACTTTGAAGTGTTTGAATTGGCAAACCAAATTGAGTCTTTATTTCAAAACAAAAGGCACAAAATACATGAAATTACTCGGAATGATGTTTTAGTAAATATAGCTAAGTCATTCTTGAGTAATCATCCCCAAAGGTTACGAAGTACCGGAAACCCAACTTGGACACAACTCTACTAGGACCCCAAACATCAGAGTGAACTAACATAAAAGGGCTTGCAGCCTATTTATTGACTCGGAAAGTGAAAGGGACACGATGATGCTTTCCCAACTAACAAGACTCACAATCAAGACTACACAAAGAACTCAAATCAAGAACAAGATGTTTTGACTTTTCTAGTGAAGGATGACCACGACAACAAAGAATCTGGAGAGGTGTAGCAGCAGTGGTGCAAGCAGCAGAAGGAGATAGCGGCTCAAAGTGATAAAGTGTACTAGCTTCACGCCCTCTGCCAATCGTCTTCCTCATCTTCAAATCTTGAATAACCATAGAATCAGGGAAAGAGTGTCACTGAACAATTCATGGATTTGTAATCTTGCTAGCGGACATAAGATTGAAAGGAAATTTGGGAATATACAAGACCAAAGGAAAATAAATAGAAGAAGTGGGATTTACAATCCCAATTCCCTTGACTACAGTGGTGGATCCATCAGTAAGAGTAACACGAGGTAAATTTGCAGGATATTGAAGAGTGGAGAAGAAGTTAGGTATACCTATGAGTCTGTGATATGATCAATAGTAGCGGAGTCTATGACCCAAGGACTATGATGAGAAGTACTGGATGACAGGCATACTGTGGGTTACTTGTTTGGGCAAGAGATGCAATGGGAAGAGAAGCTTGTTATGACTCTTGGTACTGCTGGAACTTGGAATACTCTTCCTCAAACATGGATACAGTATGTTGCCCCCCACATTAGGCCCCAAAGGTATGGAGTTGGTGGTGGTTGCATCGGCTGCCCCCAAAGGTGTGAAGTTAGTGGTGGCTGCATTGGAAACACGTGAAGGTCTACTCTGTAGATTCCAACATTGCTCAATAGTATGATTACCTTGTCCATTATGAGTGCACTTGTGAGGAGTGCCTCTACCTCGTCCATCTCTACCACCACGACCACTCGAACCACCTCGATAACTTTTGTAGTTGTTTGGTAGAGTACTAGAGTCACCCTTGTAGCAAAGGCTGTTCCCTTAGAGCCAGATTCAAGAGCAGGAGAATGTGTGCTAAAGGAAGCATGAAGGACATGAGAATGAACATCGGCAAATGATGGTAGCTCGACATTACTAAGTATCTGGGACTGGAGTGCCTCAAACTCGGGTCTCAAGCTCACTAGAACCCGAAGGACTGTTATCTGCTCCCTTTGCTTTTGCATATCACAAACATCGACAGTTATTGGTGGCATGTCAAGCTTCTCATGAATACGCTTCATCTCTCCAAAATAATCTTTTATGCTTCTATCTCCTTGTTGTAACTGAAAGTGCTGTTGGGATAAATCATACATAAGTGTAATGTTACTAGAATATAGAAGCTTGACATAATCCCAAATCTCCTTACACATATCTAGATGCATTCACACCTATGCAATCTGTGGCTCCATTGAATTCCATAAGAGGGAAACAATCATGGCATCTTCTTGAACCTACACTTATGTTCTCTTCTCATTAGAAGGATCAGATTAGAGCAAATGATCAAATTTTCCTAATCCTGCTAAATAAACCTGAACAGCTTTAGACCATTGAACGTAATTCTTTCCATCCAACTTTTGAGCCATTATTTGTGGCAGCGATGTAGGAAATAGACTTTTGAGATTCTTGGACTCCATTTAAACACTCACAAACTTGCAGCAACACCAATGTCAAACAAGAAGAACAATCAAAACTAATTGGGACAATCACAAAACCACGTGAAGCCCCGACACAACCACAAACAAGGTGAATGACTCACCTACTGATATAACACTGCCACAGCCTCACAACTTGATGTACGAACACTGCTGCTATTCCAAGAAATTCACAAAGTAGCCTTTACAAACACCGAACAGAAATTAACGAATTACTGCGAGTGCGTGGTAAAAAAAGGTTGGATTTTTTAGCAAAAAGGCATGCCCAACAGCTTGATAATATTGTCTGGAGAAGGAATCAGAACATGGCAGAGGGAAAAAATGAAAAAAAGTGGCTGGAAACTCTCTCAAGTGTCGGCGTTTGGGATAGGCATTGCCAGCAGTTGGCCGGCATGTGACGGTGCATGGGGCCTTTTCCGGTGATGGGGTTTTGTGGTGTTAGGCTTCGGAGGGTTTTGTGTTTGGGTATAGGTTGGTTTTGGGAAATAATGAGGAGTGTAGGTGGATGTGAGAAGGAAAGCAATGGGAATGTGTTTTCCGGCAACAGCTGAGTATAAGGTTTAGGTTGGATCACGCTTTGATACCATGTTGAGATTTTGATTAAAATGAATGACCTAACTTGAAGATGGGTCTCGCCCTCTATTTATAATACAAATTAAATACATTCTAATGACAATAATATCCTTACTAACTCTCACTAATTAACATACTAACACACTTAATAATAATAGCAAAAGACATAAATAACCTCTAACAATAAGATAGTCTAGACACATAAAATTACACACATACCCCTCAAATTACATGAATTACAAACATACCCGTACTTTACACAAATATTACGAACAAGCCCCCAAAATACACATGATATTATACTAATTAAACTAAATACATAATAAACTACTAATTAAACCCAACAATCCCTTTGTCCAATTCTTCTTAATTATTCTCCAACATGACTCTTCCCAAGATCTTGCTTGTCCTACATCATACTCCATTGCTAAAACCTGCGATGAAACTTCCCTTGGTACTCTATCATAGTCTTTCTCTAGGTCAATAAAAACCATTTGCAACCCCTTTTTCTTTTCCCTAAACATTTCCACTTGTCTCCTTAGGAGATATATAGCCCATTTTGTTGATCTCTCGGGCATAAAATCAAATTGATTTTCTGGGACCCTCCTTTGTAATCTTAAATTTTGTTCAATTTCTCTTCCCAAAGATTCATTTGGCTTTTAAAAAGTGAAAGGATAAATGAAAACAATACAAACCAAAGCTTTCCCAAACATACCATTAGGTTGAGCAGGTAGATGAAGTTAGGTGTGAACTTAATATAAAATTGATATTCATAATAGTCCTAATAAATTAATTAATGTCCTTGTACTGTACTTCTTGGACCAGATAATATATTCCAGTCTTCTATCTAAGTTCATGTAGAGCTCTACCAGTTTCTGTGATGAAACAGTTGCTAACTAATCTGCAAATATGAAAAAAGTGAACAAGAATATCTGCCTGAGGGTTCAACCTTATGTTCGTAGGTCAGTCTGTTGCACCGGCAGTCATATTTTCTCAGCATCCATGTTTGTTTTGGTTTATATCTTCTTATGGGAGTTTAGTGTGAATTATAGCACTCTTTGTTTTAGTCCTTTACTGTCAGTCTGTGAGCAGAGCAGCCCAATGCACTTCTGCTAGCTGGAAATAATATTTAGCATTTCTTGCTGTGATGTACAACTTTAATTCCTTTGGAGATGTTGCTGTGTGAAGGAATCTTGATGCAAGACTGACTGGCAGCAGAGAATTCAGTAAGACAATGATAAATTAAGAGAGAACCAAAAGAAGGTAACAGAAAAGAGAATGGGAAAATCAATGCAAGACTTAATTTAGTGCATAATTCTCAATATTGTGATCTGCCTCTCATGTTACTCGTCAAGCCTTTATATAGGTTTTCTCCTACTACCAAATAAGGAAACAATTTCTAGGAAATAATATCAAATATTATATGGAAACAATCTCTAGGAAATAAAATCAAATCCTTAAAAATTAGACCAGCATGTAATTGTAAAATATTTACATCATATTGATCATATAATCATAAAGACCCTATATTAAGTCTTATGCCTGTGGTAGACTTGAAGATCTTGCTGTGTAATCTCTATCAAATCTCCATGCCAGTGTGGGTTGGAGAGAAGATGGGCTTCTGGGAGGAGAACATGGCCCTAACTTAATCCTGTTCATTAAATCTTGTCAAAGTGTTGTTGCTTGTATCGATGCATATAAATTTGTCTCTTGTTTTAGAAAATTAGTGCATATTTTTTTGAAGATTTTTTTCCTAATTAAGTACCAATTTGGAACTTTGTTGTTGAAACTGTTTGCTTAAATGTTAGCATTATTGCAGGATATGCTGCCAGAGTATATCCATATGCATGTGGCAGAATCGATTCATTTTGCTGGTAAAGCAATCAGAGTTCTTCGGAATCCAAGCCCTGCCTTTTTATACCAGGATGCTATCCATAATCAGCGGATACCAAAAGGATCGCAGAGAATTCAAGGATCTCCAGGATGCTTTTCTTTTCATAAGGAGCCTTTTGTGGATATGAAAATGATTGGTGAAGAGTTACTTCCACAGTCTGAGGCTGATAAGATTGAAGCTATGCTTCAAAACCTAAAGGTTTGTGATTATAAATAAAATCTCATGTCACCACATCGTTATAGTTATCCATACTAGATGATGATTATGTTTTGTGTTCTACTGCATGCAATAAAAGGGTGCCCTTAGATTTATTTCCAAGCCAGCTTGGTACTCTTATTTTATGTTTCTTTCTAAAGATAGTTTCCTTCCGCTTCCACAACTTGAGTTTTTCTGGCTAAGTTGTTTGTTCATAATCAGGAGTCATCTGAGTTCCACAAAAGATCATTTGAATCCGCCATTGACTCTATTCGGGCTATTGCTGCAAGTCACCTTTGGCAGGTACCAAATTGGCAAATTTTCTTTTTTTCTTTTTCAAATCCTTGTGTATCTGTTTGTCATTTTCACCCTATTTTTTTACAGCTCGTGGTTGTTCGTGCTGACTTGAATGGCCACCTAAAGGCCCTCAAAGATTATTTCCTTTTAGCAAAAGGAGATTTTTTCCAGGTAAAGTACAGATGGTTCCTATTTATTTAATATATCTTTGTAATCACATTTCCTACTTTGATGCAGCTTAACATCCTAAAAACTTACTACTTACTAGGCATTGCTAAAAAATCTGATTCCTTGGATAACTTGTTTAAATTTTATGAACTTTACATGTGCATGCTGCCATGCGTGGAAAGGTTGGGATTTCTTGATAATTGACACTGTCTCTGTCAGTATAGATTTATGTTATTATATGTAGTAGGGGTGTATTTGAGTCGAGTCAACTCAACATAGTAAAATACTCAAACTCGACTAAAAAATATTGAACTCGAAACTTGACTCGAAAATGTTAGGCTCGAAACTCGACTTGAATTCGATCAATTTCATATTGATAAATTCGAATTGTTAAACTCGAACTCTACTCGGCTACAAGTTTATAAAACTCGAGCTGAACTTGATTATAAATTAATATTAAAAACATATATATAATGTACATATAATAATATATTTATAAAATATATTATATGACATGTATAATATAAAAATAATAAAATTAAAAAGCTCAATTAGGCTCAAAACTCGACTCGAATACTATTATTGAGCTCGAACTCGACTCATTAAAATATTCAAGTAGCTTGAACTTGACTCGAACTCGAGTAGAATCAAGTCGAGTTGAGTTAGGAAACTAATCGAGTTCGTGTAGCTCGTGAATAAGCTTGGCTCGCTTACGCCCCTAATATGTACTCTTAAAAAGGGCGTGCACTTTGTGGTATGTATATGTTTATATATTGGAATGAGGTGGCACTGCCCCACTTTAGTTTATATGTTCACTTTGTGTGATGTAACTTCATTTCAAACTCCATATAGGGCTTAGCATGTGTAAAGATGTTTGCTATCAATTTACAATCTTATATATTTGTGGATTGTTGTGTAACTCAAATCCAATCTGAATAGTTTTACTTGTTTATTATTTTTTGTATGCTCATTGCATTCCTGTACCACACTTATTTGACTATACTAAGAAGAAATTGTAACTTATGTGCTGGTATCGGATTTATGGATTCTATGAACCTACTGCACAGAGACATTTTCTAGCATGAAATTTCCTCTGCAGTATAATGATTAATTATTAGTTCTGAATTAGTCGTTAAATTATGCCAGTGTTTTCTTGAGGAGAGTCGCCACTTGATGCGTTTACCACCTCGTCAGTCAACTGCTGAAGCTGATCTTATGGTTCCATTTCAGTTGGTAAGTGTAGCATGATATTATTCCTAATTGATAGGATTGTTTTCTTTGCTTTGTTACCTTCATCGGTTGCATTGGTTTAAAGTACTCTTAGGATGATTAAACTGAAAAAATTGTGACAGTTATTTTTGTTGTTTCTGTTTGTATGTTTTTTTTCCCAATATGGAAATGTCTATTTCACATTTTCTTCTATAATAAAAAAAGTTGTATATTTTTGTCACCTAATATAAATTTCTAAACTCTTGTCAATAGTCGAGCAGTGTTATTTGGATTTGAAAACTTGCAGTATTGTTGTCTTTGAATACTCACAGTTTGACCTTTTTGGGTACGGTACAGTTTGACTTCCAGTCTACAGATAGTGGCTGTTCTATATTTTTATTAATCTGAAATAGGCTTCTAAACTTAGAGAAGCTGTAAGACCATTTATCTCGGAAACTATGATTTTGTAGGCAGGCTACGGAATCAAGACAATTGCAAGCTTTTTGTGTTTAGGGCCCAAACCATGGTTTTGTTATTCGTGACCAAACTTTATCCCATCATTTCTTTTAAGTATCACGTGTATAGTGTTATAACTTCTGGTCCCTGAACACTCTGCTTTGCCAGGAAGGTGCTTTTTACATTCAATGTCCTTTAATCCATGATATTTGGGTGATGTATCTAGCATTCGGTTGGCTGTGTGAACTGACCTAGTACGAATATCAAGTATTATTTGGGTCAACAAATCAGCATTATTTGTTTCGCTCAAACCAGTTTTTATTTTAACAAGGCAACAAGCTTCATATTTCTTGCTAAGTGAATTTCAAAATAACTAAATGCTTTATTTCGATTTGCCAAATTTTTTGTGTATAAAAGATTTAATATCTGAATTTTATAGCTTTCAATTGAACTATTATAATAAAATAGAATTCTTGATTTTATGTGCAATGCAGGCTGCAATAAAGACTATTGGTGATGAAGATAAGTACTTTTCTAGGGTATCCTTGAGGTTAGTGTTCATGTTTGTTGCTTCTACTTTCTGATCTAAATTAGCATCTCTCTTAGCCATTTTGAATCAGTCTTGCTACTTCAGTTAATTATTAAATTTTTTTATTCCTCTTTTTACCACCACTAGGATTTCTTCTTTTAGAATCACAGTTAAATCCTCTCAAATGGATTTACCAAAGGCAAAAACTTATTCTGATGGAAATTCAGATGCTGCATCATCAAATGCTTCTTCAGAGACATCGCTTGATGGATGGGATGGTATTTCTCTTGAATATGCTATTGATTGGCCTTTGCAGTTGTTCTTTACCCAAGAAGTGATCTCCAAGTAAGATTCTATTTTGAATGCTTTTTGCCTTTCCAGGGCCTTATGTTTTTTTTTTTCTTTTAAAATTTTAAATTTTTTTTTAACAACTGATGAATTTGAACTATTCAAAGTATCTTTATAATTTTACCAAAAAAGTGAATGCTGCTGCAGAAATGGTCAATATTGCCAAACAAATGCATTTTTAATAGCTAGTAGGATGCAGGTACCACAGGTTATTCCAGTACTTGCTACGGCTTAAGCGAACTCAAATGGAATTGGAGAAGTCATGGGCTTCTGGTATGCATCAAGATCACACAGATTTTTCTAAACATCGAAATGATCGCATAAACTGCTCAATATTACAATTGCGACGGCAACGGTCTAGATCAATGTGGCATGTTAGAGAGCATATGGCTTTCTTGATTAGAAATCTCCAATTCTATATCCAGGTAATTAATTAGCCTAACCTTCACTTCTGTATATGGTTTGTTAAGTGAGAAATTGGTTCTATGCAAAACCATCAGGAAAAAAAATAGAAGCCAAGAGTATTCAAGGCTTCTATATCCTTATAATATATTCTAGTGGGGGCAAAGGGCAATATGTAGCAGTCCATTTATAGACATTTTTTTTATCATTAAATATGAAATATGATATTTAGACTTTGTGGCAGTGATTTGAATTTATTATATTAATCGCTTAATTCATGTCTACTCTCTCCTGTCTATTCTCTCTCTCTCTCTCTCAATTTGATTTTTTTTTTGGTGGTTTTACAGAAGTATGTGATGGATCTTGTGGTCCCTGCCTTTTGTAAATGTCCTTTCATGTCACTTGACTGGAGTTATTTAAAGGTTGTTTTGACTTGTAGATTGTATTCTAAAATGCTTGATTATTTTTGTTTAAATGTCAGATTTGTCATGTATTAGTAGTTTTGTTGACATTTCTCACTTTATGAGTTCAAAATTAACACCTGTTTTCCATTGTTTTTGTTGTACTCATTTTTATTTTATTTTAAAAAGAACTAAAAAATAATAATCAGAACAGGGTCTGTTGTCATAAACCTCACTTCTGTATTTGCATAATGTACTGAGGATATAATGAAGCCATGGATCCTTCTTTTAGTATTTCTTATGGTGAGGGTGATGCACAAGTTATTGATCATTTTATGGGCCTAGCCTTAGTGGAAAGCAATTTTACCGATGGTTTTTGGAAAGCTTTTATTTGCAATTTATGCTTGCTCATTTTATGAGCGCATTTAAAGTCCAAAGATGTTCTTCTCAGGTGGATGTGATAGAATCCCAATGGAACGTAGTGCAAGCTCATATTCAAGATTCTCATGATTTCACTGAACTTGTGGGCTTTCATCAAGAGTGAGTTAATTGTTTCTTTTTATTCCTCTCACTTTTGAATCTGAAATTCTGTTAGTTCTCCAGCTTAAAATAATTTACAACAGCATGTAGAGATTCTATTGATCATTTATTGGTTATTATTACCTGCCAATTTTTCATTAAGAAAATATGGAATCAATGATATATGTGATCATAACTTTTCAATGGCTAACTAGATTAAGAATGAATGAGGCACCGTAATTTTCATTGTTTGAAAAAATTTGTGTTCCTCAGTTGCCCATGCCTAAACGCTCTCGATTGGTTGAATTGGCGGAAAGGGATTCATGTAGCCGACCCCACCTAGTGGGACTAAAGGCTTCTTCTTCTTCTTCTTCTTGTAATTGCCCGTGCCTCATCTCAAACCATGCAATTCTGTTCCTGTGCTAAAGAAGTTGCATCATCTTTGTTGATTTTATTTGACACAATCATACCCATGGATAAGAAAAAAAAAATTGAGCAAGAGAGGATAAACAGCCTGCTAAAAATGAAAAGAGAAAGCAAGAGAATATAAGCTAATGAAGTAGAGACCTATAATCTCTTGACAAGTCAATCAAGCAGAGTTCTCTAAAAGCTGCAGGAACAGAACAAGAAAAAAGGAGGAAGGAAAACAATTCTACTTCATGTTTTTGAACTGAGGGCTAAAAGTTGTGATCATGAAACCTAGAATGTCATGATTCTGAAGTGCTCATAGTCATTCAGTCTAAGGTGCTCTATGAAGGATAATGTCAAGAGTTTGAAAAGGGGATTCTTGAGTTAGTTGCTTTATGTGTTTTTCCTTTTAAATGATTTTTTTTTATCTCTTCGTTACCAGTTTTTAGCTTTGAGGACTTCCTGCCCTTTAGCCCGTAAGCCTTTCTTCTACTCCTAAAAACGAAAATCTTTCTGCCTGATTACTAACGTCTTAGTTGTGATTCTAGTTTCATTTACAATGCAGTGGGCAAATTTTTAATTTGTTCTTTAGATGGCTGAATCTTGAACAAACCTCTGGCTTAAATTTTCAGAAATTTCAACTAATTAGTTTATTTTCCAAAATTTAACTATTTTCATATATATATATATATATTTTCACATTCTCATTTTGAATTTGAAATTTAGTCAAACCTCTGGCTTAAATTTTCAAAAATTTCAACTAATTAGTTAAGTTTCCAAAATTTAACCTTTTCTTTTTTAACATTCTTATTTTGAATTTGAAATTTAGTGTACCTAAATTTTTTTGTCTTATGTGTGGTTATAATGGCAAAATACTTTCTGGTTTCACTATAACCTGTAGGTACTTGTCAGCTCTGATTTCACAGTCCTTCTTGGACATTGGTTCTGTGTCGAGGATACTGGACAGCATAATGAAGCTTTGTATGCAGTTCTGCTGGACCATTGAGAACCAAAATAGCAGTTCCAATGCATCTGAACTGGAACATATAACTGAGGTAATTATTGCCAATTTTTTGTTTTATGTGTTCTCTCAAAATTTTCCCCTGTTTTGTCTTTTTTTTGGTGCGTAAAAATTGCTGTCAGTGTATATAGGTCGGGGTACAAATTTCTATATAATTCTTGTGTTTTTTTTTTTTTCCGTTTTGCACGCTTGGAGTTCAACCGTTTAAGCCCCATCCTATTTAATTAATCAATTACATGAAAATATATACCATTCATTTAGGCATATAGATGTTTTATCCTTTTCTGTCTCTTTGCCTATATTACATGATGGCTCCATGTTTTGTAACTCTAAGCTTCCTATTATTGGCTGCTCTCTAATCATCGGAAAATTGTTTAAAATGAAAGAATAAAGTTTCTTCCTCTTAAGGGATACTTGCCTCTTGATTTTTGTGATAAATAACAGCCTCCTGGTAATTGATTGTATCTGAATACTTTGTTGGATCTGTTCTGGTAGCACTGATACTGACATGAGACACAGATACGACACAATACCAACAGGGCAATGCAGTATTTTTTTTTTTTTTTTTTTAAATTGAGGATAAAACATGGTAGGGATACCTTATTTAATTGTTATATATTAGGCTTGTTTTTCCCTTTAGATGACAAATATTGAGGTAATTTTAATTTAAATGAAATATAGACATCATTCATGCACAATTATCAATTGCACATTTGACAAACTGCCGTTATACAATCATCAGCTACATGGCTTGGCCAGGGAAATTTTTTTTAAAAAAAAAAGGAGAAGAAAAGCAAAGAAAAGAAAATATTAACCACGAGTGGCAAACTGGCGATGGCTTTAGATAGGTGGAATTCTAGGGTTGGAAGGTTTAGCAGTTTTCTACAAAGCTGGCACAGTAGCGCTAGGGCTCCGAAGTCCCAACCTCCAGAGTGTAGCGAACTGGTGATGGCTTTAGAGAGGGGAATTCTGGGATTGGGTGATCCAGCACGGCTCTGCAAGGCATGCATAGTGGTGCTAGGGCTCCAAAGTTCTTTACTTTTTGGCTTTTGTGTGTCATAACAAGGGTGCAACAGTATGCAACATTTCACCGCAAGAAGTGCCCTGGACATGCCCTTGCGCAAATTGTTTTGGCTGTGTCCAAAAAATATAATAATAATAATAATAATTAATTTCTGACTCGTGAATGACATCTGTCTGGGTGTGTCAGGCAGGTGAACAGGTGTCAGATACTGACACTCAGTCTTCCATAAGTGTCAGTGTTTCCTTTTTTTCCTTTTGCATTCTGCTGGTATGCGTTGCATGATTTAATAGAAAAACCTGCATTGCAGATATTGGAAATCTGTAAACACGAGTAATCTGGCCTGTGCATGTAACGAAAGAGGTGGATGACCTTTCTTCAATTGCTATCATTGACTTCCTTATTGCTCATGTGTTTCCTATCTAATCTACCTTAATATTTCATACCTACCCCCACCCTCTCTTCCTCCCATGCCCATTTTTCTTGGGATCTGGTATATACATTCTGCATCACAGATCTGGCCAATTCTGTCATGGGATATGATGGAGACGCTAGGCTCAGCTTTAATTATCTGTGTCGTAAGGTGGTGATATATTTCATTGATACGCCCTTCTAATAATTCTCAGGAGTTTAATAAGAAATCGAACTCTTTATACACAATACTGCGTAGCAGCAGACTTGCAGGAAGCCAGCGAGCCCCATTTCTAAGACGATTCCTTCTGCGTCTGAACTTCAATTCTTTCTTTGAGGTAACATCTTCTGTCGGTTCCTCCAGATGCTACATCTAATCTTAGTCATACAACAAATAAGCATTCTAACATATTATTTTGCTGTGAGCAGGCTACTGCAAGAGGTGTGCTGAATGTTGTCAGACCACGCCCAGCCCTTCCTGTTTTAAATCAACAGTAGATTTGATTGTAGTTTTCCAGTTCGTTTGAGGTTTTTTGGTCCCTTCGCATAGCACTTGCCTACAGTTTTTATTCTTGTAAATGTGTATTTTGTGATGTACAAACTTTATTTCTTTTTGGCTTAAGACATGAAGTATCCATTCATTTTTGGAAGTGTCTGTAGCAGCAGATAAGTGTAAGTATGTTTCAGTGTTTAGATTAAGTAACAGTTATATTATAAGCAAATATATTTTCTGCAAGCAGCCCTTTTAGGTAGCTCATAGGGCTGGGGCTTAGGTTCTTTTTGCAAGTTTAACCCTACATAATGTAACATGATGGTAACATATAATTAATTGGTTAATCTTCTGAGCTTTGTAGTTCTGCAACTTCATGAGCATATCAATAAGGTTCTTGAGCATGTTGATCCTCATGTGCTGTCCACAATGTGCTATTGTGCTCTACCAGTGATGAAGATATTGCAGCTGCAAGCTCAATCACTTGTCAGCCAGCCAATGCACGATTACTGATATATTACTAGTCATTGTTTCAATATTCAACCATTTGCACTTTGTTAGGGCCATTGAACACTAAAATCTGCTTGTGAAGATTGTGCACTTCATAAACTTCTGGGAACAATGGAAGAGTAGATGGCTCTTGACTAAATGGAAAAGAAATTGCTGAGAACATATTAAAAGATGGTAATGGTTTGTTACAATTCACCAAGATGGCAAGATCCTTCTATGTTACCAATCATTTCGTCTTTGTACACAGAGTAACTTGAGCTGCCTGCATTGAATAACAAACAAAAAAAACAGAGAACAAAATAACCTTATGGCATTATTTTTTCAGAGTTAATCGGTGAGCTTTTGAGTAGAGACAGAATGTGAAGTAGTTCAAGTGTTAAAAGGCAAGAGCAGTTTGCCACCTTGCTTCAGAACACTCTTTTGATAATTTTTTGAGTTTGATTCCTTTAGAGTGCATGATTCACCTCCACCAGAAAATTTGCAGTGATAATTAAAGTGTTTTATGGTTTTATTTTTTTCCGAAAGAATTCTTGGTGTGACTGACTGTGTATACATTATTCATGTGAGCCCGTGGCTTGGACTGGTTTGTATAGCTGCAGTTCACTTAGGTTTTTCATAGAAAGGGAAATAAACGAACAGCAAATAGCATGATTCTTCTACATGCAGCTTCTTTTGGCCCGGTTGAGGATTGAGAAAGGTAAAACTCTTCACATGCACGCGCACAATTTCTATGGGGGATGCTATCCTAACACAATTGTTAAATGACTTATTAGCGGCAGGGGGAAGCTGGTGTAGGGAATTGAATCTGCTCATTAGTGATACATGCCAAAATTGGCGTGAGACTTTTTTGTTAACAGGGATAGAAGCATTTCCCGGTTTATCACATAGCTAGACTTGCAGCTACGTGTGATAGGAAAGGAATTGTACCTCCTTTCTGTTCATTTTTCGTATGGGCAAAAAGAAGAGTTGATCTCTTGAGATGTAGCATTGAGAACCTCCTTTGAATATTGTAAAAGCCCTTGTTTCTGGATCGGTGTTCCTAGTTCTTGTAACTACTAAAAATAATAAATATCAAACAGATAATTTATATAGTATGCTTTTGCACACTTGATTGGCATGCTTTCAATTTTAAAATTTCTTTACTAATCTCTATGCAGGTTTGGGATACTTGATAAGTCCAGTGCAGAGAAAAATCCCTTCTTGTCATCGTTTAAAATGTTTTCCATTGAACTTCTCAATTTTGGATGTGTTAGCCAAGTCTTGGTCATAAGCAGATCAACATCCGTAACAATAGGGGGAAAAAATAAGCACTACCCTTAGATTGCTAAGAAATCATTAATCTGAAAACATGATACAAGCAAAGCTTATTGATTCGGGCGGTGCACAACATTGCTCAATTTGCTCTTAGGTACATTTTTTCTTCCAATTTGGTGCATGAGGCTTGTCGATGTCCACCTTTAGGATATAACAAAACTTCTAGAAGCATGTACTAATCTACTTGGGGACAGGAATAGTAGTGACACAATGAACGTAGGCAAAGGAGGAAGAAGAATGATTTTTTTTTTTTTTTTCTGGGTATTGTGGAATTACAAAACAAAAGCTAGTGAAGAAAAATAAACTACTAAAAAAACAATGGGATTTGTATATATTAAGGAAGACTTTAAACAATTAATAAAGGTGAAAAAGGCCAAAAGATCAAAGGGAAAAACAATGAAAATAAGCTAAAAATGTCTCAAAATGGATGCATTGAAGTCTAGGTATTTACGTGTTAAGAGAACTCCCACATAAAAGGAGCTACTATACTTCCTAAATAATCAACACGGGGCAAACTATTGACTAGCCAAGAACAACAACAACGCTTTTAAAATATTACCACACAAAATACCAACATAACTCACATTTATTTTCTCTATAATTAACTAGTTGTGGGCATGCACGCTGTGCATGCTCTCTGTCTTTTTTTAAAATTTTATATTTATTTTGAGGAAACAATTGTAATGAAAATGTGTAGGAGTTGAAAGATATTTAAATTTGATTAGAAGAATAGTTATAACTAACTGTAAGAGCAATTTGGAGTAGTTATGTGTAGTTATTTGGGTGTTTTGGATAGTTTAAAAAACAAAGAGATTAGAGATTATTTCTTAAAATTAGAGAGGGAATTCCTATTTCTTGATTTGATTTTTAAATTACTCAAAATACGTGCATAACTAATCATTATCTCAGAGTGCCCCTATAACTACCCAAATTGTCCCTATAATTGAACATTAACTTTTAATTAAATTTAAATATCTTATAATTCTTATTCACTTTCTTTACATTTTTTCAAAATAAATTAAAATTTTAGGGAAAGTCGGGAAGCATAGTGTGTGCCCAGAGCTAGATTCTTTAAATTAAATTTAAAATTTTATATTGGCTGTTTGTCTTCGGTTAGGCTTGCTTAAAATTTAAGGAAAAATACATTTACTCCTAAATCATATAGAGTGAGTTTGCTCCCCATTTTTTTTTCTTCAACTTCTCTTTTTTAAAGTCAAAATTGAGTTGCACGTATTTGCTAAACAACTTTTTCAGCTTATAAAAGTCAAATTTTAAGAGTAACAGAGGGCATTATTAATGGCTGCCACTCAGATTTCTTATAATCTCGTGGGTTGAGGCAAGGTGATTCCCTCTCCTTTTCAGCTTATCATGGTGATGGAAGTTGAGTCTTTAGTTGCAAAACCCATTGGAGGAGGTCTTTTTCAAAGATCTTAGCATCGGGAGGAGTGGACTCGAACACAACAGTTGGGCTTCTAAAAAAGTTAGAAAATACTATGTTATTGGAGTTTGGAGATCCATTTGTAGAGACTAGGAAGATTTTTTTTTTTTTCCTTTGTTAAATTTTACTTGAGAAATGGGAATGTCTTTTCTTTTGGCATCTCATTCAGTGCAGCCCTTCGCCCCTTTGTGCAAGGTTTCCTTCTATTTTCAGCTTGGAGCCTTGGACTGTGACACAGATGTTCTAATTAGTTCCCTTCTGAAGCATTCATGTAAAGTGGTCATCTAACAAGATGGTATCAGAATCAGGTTACCAAGAGGTCTTTGGGTTCTAGTTTCATCCTCCGCATTTATTCTATGGTATTTAAAAATTTATTGTGTATTTATTTCTTCACGTGTTGTCGGGCTGCACGAGTAGTATTAAAACTTGATATACATTCTAGGTCCACAACCTGCTTTTAGGTAAAGTGGTAATCTAACAAGATGAACCAACCTTAGCATTGGACAATAACAGCAGCTTTACAGGCAGCTCCTGCTACAAGAATTTTACGTTTGCAGTAGTATCAGCAGCAGGTTCCCTTGAAATCCTAATTGAAAACCCCTGCACCTACAAAAGTTGCTTGTTTTGCATGGGAGGCAACTCTTAGGAAGATTCTCCCCACTGACAACCTACAGAAAGAGAACTGCCTCGTCAACAAATGCTTTTTGTGCATGGAAAATGCCAATTAAGACAATTGTTCAAATCCTCGTACATTATTTTTGGGCCAAAAATCTTTGTGACCTGGCCATCGCACTCATCTGGCGGCGGTGGGTTATTATTAAGGCAGTGGAGGAAGAAGTTTGGGCATGGAAGGCATTCTTTCAAGAAGGAAAGTGGGAAAGCTTAGACTCTTATTCCCTGTAGCATTCTTTGGATTGTGTGGAAGGGAAGAAATAGAAGAGCCTTTTAAGGATCAGCTATGTCGTTAAATATTATTGAAGATGGACTACCACTGTAACTAGTTGATATAGTGGTTTGTACATGATAAACACTAATACAATTCTTGACTTTTTTGACAATTATGGATGACATCTTTGATGACATCTTTTTTGACATAGTTTTTGTACATGAGTGGTTCCCCTTGGTGCTCTTTAATGAATTCTTTGTCGATCAGAAAAAAAAAATGTTGAACAAATAATGAAATTGTTAGGACTATTCTTGCACTATGTTAATAATTGTCTTGCTCTCATAATTTCCATTTAATGTCAGATCCATCATACAAATGATATGTTTACCCATTTCTTGCAGCTGTTAGATTCTTATAATATCTGCTATTTTTTTTCTTGTGCTTAGTATGTATTTTTTGCTGTTACAAAAAGAAGCACAAGCACTAGGAAACTGTGCATTTATTTATGAAAACTATAACTGTTAAAATCCCAAGTATCTTTGTGTATAATGGGTAAATTAGGAAAGTGCGTAAATATCGGACATTATATATTATTCTGTAGGGGGATTATTTCCTTATTAGAATAGGTGATTGTATTATAAGATTGGGATGTACATAATGTTAATTTATGCAGAGTTGAATAGAATTTGAATTCAGCTAACATGGTATCAGAGTTAGGGTTTCTCAACCTTAGCTAACTATGGCCAGCGTCATCACCAATGGCACCGTTAACAACAGAGGGTCGACCCCTGCTGAAAATATTGATGATGATTTAGAGATCACATCCGTTGGAGGTTCGAATAGGCTAGACAACACAACTTTTTCACTCGCAGAGGAAAAATTAAACGGAAATTTTTTTCATGAGTGGGCTCAATCCATAAAATTGGTAATTGAAGGAAAAGGGAGGCGAGGTTATCTTCCCAGTGAATAGAGGAAACCCGACTCCACTGAAGTTGTGGCCTTGCAAAAATGGAGGTCCGAAAACTCTATGGTCACCACTTGGCTCGTCAACTTAATGCAACCTTCAATTGGGAAAATCTACTTTTTCTTACCAACGGTGAAGGACGTCTAGGACGCCGTTCG
Source organism: Malania oleifera (assembly GCF_029873635.1). Taxonomy (NCBI): domain Eukaryota; kingdom Viridiplantae; phylum Streptophyta; class Magnoliopsida; order Santalales; family Ximeniaceae; genus Malania; species Malania oleifera. The sequence continues at coordinate 85,994,103 of NC_080421.1, forward strand.
TGAGACATATTCCGACATCGAAAGTTACTCATAGATTTTTTAGATCAAGACCCGGTTGTGGCAGATGAGGCAAGGCAAGCGAGGCGTTACTGAGTATTTCATGGAGATGACCCATCTTTGGCAGGAGCTCGACCTGAGCATCGAAGAAGAATGGGAATGCTCTGGCGACAGCGCACGATACAAAAAACGACTCGAAAACGAACGGGTCTTCGAGTTCTTGGCCGACCTCAACCGAGATCTGGATGATGTATGGGGACGAATTCTTGGCCGATGACCTCTGCCATCAACCCGAGAGGTGTTCACTGAAGTAAGGAGGGAGGAGAGCCGAAGACGCGTGATGGTAAAGCCACAGCCGAATCGTGTTGGGTCTAAAATACCAGCCCTAAATTCGGGTGGGTTGGATGTCTCGGCTCTAATTTCAAAAGGCCCGGGAGGATACAGACAAAAACCATAAAAAGGCAAATTATGGTGTGAGCATTGTCGAAAGTCAGGTCATTCAAAAGAAACCTGCTGGGAGATTCATGGAAAGGCTGCAGATTGGAAGCCGAGACATTATCAAAAAAATCGTGGGTATCAGGCTACCACTGACAGTTCGACTAAAAAATTACAAGGTGAAAAAAACAATAATATCATTCCAAGTAGTGCATTCAGCCTTGAGCAGTTGGATCAGCTATATAAAATGATTACCTCCATTCAAACACTGGGTCAGTCTTCCACTAGTTCTCTAGCTCACCGAGGTAATTATTTATCGACCTTAAATACTATATCTTGTCACAAATCACCATGGATAATTGACTCAGGTGCATTTGATCATATGACAGGTTCTTATCAATTGTTTTCATCCTATTCACCATATGCTGGAAACCTGAGAGTCAAAATTGCAGATGGTTCACTCTCACCAGTTGCCTGTAAAAGAAGTATTCGCATATTTGACTTTGTAACCTTAAAATTTGTCCTACGTGTTCTCAAGTTATCTTGCAACTTATTATCCATTAGTCAGTTAACAAAAGACTCCAATTGCTCTGTTGAATTTGTTTCATCTCATTGTGTTTTTCAAGACCTATCATCGGGGAAGACGATTGGCACTGCTAAAGCGTATGAGGGACTCTACTACTTTGAGGAGGCAAGCTTGAGTGAACAATGTAATACTGTAATTTGTGATTCTACATCTATTTCTAGAGATAGTGAACTTTTGTTATGGCATTCTAGGATGGCTCACCCAAATTTTCAATATTTAAAACGTTTGTTTCTGTCTATCTGTTCAAATAAAATGTCTCTTGAGTTTCAATGTGAACTGTGTGACCTTGCAAAACATCGGCGTGCTTCTTTCCAAACATCCATATACAAATCATCTCATCCATTTACTATGATTCATAGTGATTTGTGGGGACCCTCAAGATCCCTCAATCGCACTCATACAAAATGGTTTGTTACTTTTATTGATGACCATACTCGCCTTTGTTGGGTTTACTTGTTAAAAAATAAAACGAAAGTCCATTCCATTTTTGTTAGTTTTCATTCAATGATTCAAACACAATTCCAGACTCACATTCAAATTTTACATACTGATAATGGTACGAAATATTTTAATGATGTTCTGGGAACTTATCTTCAAGAAAATGAGATTGTTCATCAAAGTTCTTGTGTGGATACCCCTCAACAAAATGGGGTTGCTGAAAGAAAAAACAGACATATACTTGAAGTAGCTCGAGCATTCATGTTTGCTACAAACATGAGAAACTATTTTTGGGGAGATGTCATCTTAACAGCTACACATCTCATTAATTGAATGCCGAGTTGAGTACTTTCCTTTGCCACTCCTCTCTAGAAATTCCAAGAACATTTTCCTACCTCACGTCTTCCCTCCAGTATTCCGCTAAAAATCTTTGGCTGTACGACTTTTGTTCATATTCATGCTCACCATCGCGATAAATTGGATCTCGTGCCATTAAATGTGTCTTCATTGGTTACTCCCCTACCCAGAAAGGCTACAAATGCTATGACCCTGTCTCAAAGAGAATGTTTGTTAGCCTTGATGTCACATTCTTTGAAACCACTCCTTATTTCCCAAAGCCTTCTCTTTAGGGGGAGCAATGGAGTGAAGATCGGTTCTTTGACTTCTTTACCACAGAGTCTATCGAGTCTCCTATTACCACTAACTTTGTGCCATCTATTGAGTCTCCTATTACTTCATTCCCTAACCCATCCACTGTGTCTCCCGTTGCATCACTTCCTAACTTGTCAAACACAAAAGAGCACTTAACCTCAGGGGGGAGATGCAGGGAAGCAAAACAACACAGACATACTAGTTTACTCTAGAAAGTCAAACACAAAGAATAGGGAGAATCTCATACTTAAGGCACCAAGAGTGTTGGAACCGGTGATGGCTCCGAACAACCATGAGTCTCATGAGCTCTCTTCTGATAATCCTGTACCTGATGACATCAATTTACCTATTGCAGTTAGAAAACAAACCAGGTCATTTACTCAATATCCTTGGTCTAAATATATGTCTTATAAAAGCTCGTCTACAGGATATCGTGTCTTTATCTCTAACCTTGACAGGATGAGAATTCCAAAGAATATTCAAGAAGCTCTGGAAATACCTAAATGGAGGGAGGTTGTCATGGAGGAAATGTGGGCTCTAGAGAAAAATGGGACTTGGAATGTAATGAATTTGTTAAGAGGTAAGAAGTCAATTGGTTGTAAGTGGGTCTTCACAGTGAAATATAAATCTGATGGGATAGTTGAACGATATAAAGCCCGACTCGTTGCAAAAGGATTCACACAAACTTATGACATTGACTATACAGAGACATTTGCACCGGTGACAAACTTGAATATAGTTTAGGTTGTTCTATCCTTGGTAGCCAACTTAGATTGGCCACTACAACAACTTTGACATTAAGAATGCATTTCTAAATGGTGAGTTAAAAGAAGAAGTCTACATGACAATACCTCTAGGCTTTAGCAAGAAAGGTGAAGAAAACAAAGTGTGTAAACTCAAGAAGTCCTTGTAAGGACTCAAGCAATCTCTCAGGGCATGGTTCGACAGATTTTCAAAAGTAATAAAGAACCAAGGATATCGACAAGGGCAATCTGATCATACCCTATTCTTCCAACAGTCTGAAAAAGGTAAGCGAACAATTTTAATAGTGTATGTTGAAGATATAATTTTAACTGGGGATGATACAGTAGAGATGGAAAGATTGAAGAAAGTTCTAGCTACTGAATTTGAAGTTAAAAACTTGGGACAAACGCAGTACTTCTTAGGCATGGAAGTTGTTAGAACGAAAAAGGGTATTAGTGTCTCTCAGTGAAAGTATATCACTGATCTCCTAATTGAAACTGGCATGCTAGGATGCAAACCTAGTGAAACCCTGATTGAAGTTGTAAAGAGGGTCGAAGACTGTGGAATATCTGTTAAAAAGGAGAGGTATTAGAGATTGGTTGGTAAGCTAATCTACTTATCACATACCAGACCAGATATTGCATTTTCAGTTAGTGTGGTAAGTCAACACATGCATTCACCAAAAGAAGCTTATTTAGATGTTGTATACCAGATCCTTCGATATCTCAAGGGCTCCCCAGGCAAAGGACTCTTCTTCAAGAAATGTTAAAGCAAGGAAATAGAGATCTTTACAGATGCAGATTGGGCATGATCAGTGGAAGATATAAGGTCCACCACTGGTTATCGCACATTTGTCTGGGGAAATTTGGTAACCTGGAGAAGCAAAAACAGAATGTAGTGGCTCGTAGTAGTGCTGAAGTTGATTTTAGAGCAGTTGCTCAAGGATTATGTGAAGGACTATGGTTACGAAAACTCTTGGATGAACTACAGGTCTCGGTGAAATTTCCTATCAAACTCTATTGTGACAACAAAGCAGCCATTAGTATCTTTCTCAATTCAGTTCAACATGATAGGACTAAACATGTAAAAGTGGACCAACATTTTATCAAAGAGAAAGTTGAAGAAGGAACTATTTGTATGACCTATGTACCTACCAAGGAACAAACTGCATATATCTTTACGAAAGGGTTGGCACGACAGAACTTTGATGATCTCATTAGCAAGTTGGAGATGATTAATATCTATGATCCAACTTGGGGGGGAGTGTTAAAATCCCGAGTATCTTTGTGTATAATGGGTAAATTAGGAAAGTGTGTAAATGTAGGAGATTATATATTATTCTGTAGGGGGATTATTTCTTTATTAGAATAGGTGATTATATTATAAGATTGGGATGTACATAATGTTAATTTATGCAGAATTGAATAGAATTTGAATTTAGCTAACAATAACCATCATTATCCTCTGTAGTGCTCGTACTAGTAAAAATTTTGGAAACAAATGTGAGCATATGTGTAAGTGGTGGTCAGTGAAGTCGTATGGATCTATGAAATATATTTAGAACTATCCAATCAAATTCTTTCAGAGGTTGAATGCAATAATAATGAAAGAAAGGTTTGCAAGTTAAAAAATTTAGTTAAAAAATATTTTTTATTTGAGCATTGAATGATGTGGATTGCAGATTTTATAGAATATACGTTTGAGGCTCAATCTTATTATGTTGTTCCTCCCAGGGCCATGTTAAAGCCACCCTTCGCCTAGGATCAGAAGTGCATACTATCAATGCAGATGGGGCTATCCTTTTGAGTAGTTGGTTTCAATGAAAGAGGAGAGCATGAACGTGCTTAGGGAGTTCATTGCCAAACATAATGTTCCAAATTATGTCCATGAATTAGTTGAGAGCAGTTCGGTCGAAGATGATGGACAAATACCTGAGAAGCTTCTAGTGAAGTCAAAGAAACAAAAATAACTTTGTTTCCTCTCTCTCAAATTTAAAACACACGAGAAGTTGTGTAATGACCCGAAAATTCATACTAATTTTTTTTTTTACAACTGTAAACTATATTACTCTGATACCCCTGATAACATCTACTATAACATCTCAGTCCCAAAGTGGGCACCGAGGAATACCTGTTCATAAAATCACACACCTATGCAGTAGAAAACATAAAATCATATAACCATAATTACAATACCAGAATTCATTATCTTCCCAAAACACGCGCGCACACACACACACACACACATACATATATATACATCACTCCAGTCTTCACCACTAGATCATCTAGTAGCTACACAAATATACATCTCTCAGCATACACTTACCCTTCTGATATAACAGTATAAATATCCTCTCTATCTCTGAACCTGATCTGCTCGTCTAGTTGGATCACCTGAAATGTATTAAATTACTGGGATGAGACAACTCTCAGTAAGACAAAATATACTATTACCAGTGTATGGTAACTGAGTTTATATGAGCAATATACTTTTAATCTACTGAAACTGAAATAGCATGCAAAATATAATACAGTATAACTCACACCTATGTGACTTAAAATACAACTATTTCTGAACTTTCTATTTAATCATACTTTTAGTATCTATATATATATATATATATATAACTGTAGAAACTTCCCTAGATGGTTGTATGTCATGATTTGACCTCTCATGACAAGGTTCTGCAGCCCGTAGGCGGGACTTAACACTGGTTGGCCTACTGGGATAAGTCAACTGAAACCTCTATCGTCAGATCGGCCGCCTCAACCAGACTACTGGGGAGCCTACAATCTCTCCCAAGGCATGATCAACTACTGATAAAATCCACACATTATCTGAGATATGTGATTGCACTCTATACTGTAATAACTGCGGTACCGTGCTCTATAATCTGATCTGTTCCATCAAGGTTTGATACTATATAATATGGTTATATATACTGTAAGAACACGACCCGAGGTATGTAGATTGAATAAATGAAAAAGGGTAAAAAGGTAAATTTTGTAGGCTTCATTGACGAATCCATTGCTCCCATCAACAAAGGCCCTTATACTCTTCATTGTCAAAATTCAGAGTCTCGTTGACGAAGAGATACCAAATGTGTTGTAAAATATCGGGATAGGGTTCGTCGCCAAAGGAGTTCGTTCGTCGATGAAATGTATGGACGATTCGTCGACGAAGGCACCATCTCGTCGACGAGGTTGACCGGGTCAAAGGGGCTATAAATATCTGTTTCATTTGCTTCTTAGTTACGTAAGCCAAAACACTCTCTCTCTCTCTCTCTCTCTCTCTCTCTCTTTCTCTCTCTCTCTCTCTCTCTCTCTCTCCTCTCTCTCTCTCTTCGATTCTTCGCTGTTTGTCGCTTGATTCGACGATCTGACATTACTGCATGGATCAGGGGAGGAAGCTCTTCGAGAATAATGAATTAGAAAGTTGTTTCGAGGATTTTTGGGTTTTGACTCAAAATCGAGATAAGGGTCCGATTTCAATTTCGTTTCGAAATATGTGTAATAGTAAGAATTGTAAGGAAGTATTTTTCTTGGTTGTTTGGGTTCTAGTGTCTCGGTTTGTAGTTTTGGAGCCGTAGAGTTTTTAGTTTGGTATTCGGGAAAAGGTAAGGGGATTTTGTTTATATCAGTTTATTTTGAAATTGGGATCGGTAAACCTGTAGTTTACGATCATATGTATGTTTTAGTTACTTATTTGGGAAGATCTATCAGGTGAAAATGCAGGATTTTCGGGTTACAATTTTCGAGAAAATTTGGGGGTTTCGGGTATCATCTCTATTTTGTTGTAGAAATTGTATGTTGTATTAAAGTTGTAGTATTGAGATGACCGTACCCATATTTGTATTAAACTGTATTCTTGAACTGAAAATGATATCATTTTCTGTATACCAAATAAGTGTGGAATGAAATGTTACCTTTCCTAACCGGGTCAAGGCCAATCCAAGACTATTCACAGGGCTAGTCTCCATCTTCTGACAACCCATCGGGAATACAACCTATAATATCAAATTCATGCACAAACAAAGGTGATTCTAAACTAAGCAGATGATGTACAACAGTATGCTCAATACAATTACAAATTGCACTTCAGTATGATGTAAATGTATAAGCTCAGTAAAGTCTAAATATGACTACTTTTAGGATAATGTCAATATTATCAAGCAATATGCGAGAGTGTGTTATGAGTAAATCTTTGAGTCAAGATATGTACGTATATCAATCACAAGTAATACCCTCAAAGATCTCAAAAGCACAAGCAAATATCTCAAAGATAATTTATCAAATAAGTATGAGAGATATTTGAATATCAAGCTTGTTTTAAAAGAATTTCACAATAGCACAAAAAAAAAAAAAAAAAAAAACCAAGCATTTGAATACTTGCAACAATAATGCAAGACTCACAAGCTCTAGAAAGTATTCCAACTGAAGACTTATGGATTAAATCACACAAGAACTCTCAAACTTACTCTCAATAAAATCAATATCAAACAAATACAATGAGAGTGTAAACTAATATGAACAATCTCAATAATACTCTTACCAAAGGTTTTTAGCAAGTAGGATGAGCAAGAGAGAGAATTTTAACTTATATGAGTATTGGAAATTCAAAGGATTTTGGCTAATGATGTTTTCTAATCTCTTGTTAATCTTTCCAAATGAACTAGTATATATAGACATACACAAAATTATAAACGTTGAGGGACATAGGAGTCTTTTTAGAAAAGATTAATGAAGTTTAAATAAAATTAACCTTGTTTTAGTGCAGTTAAAAATGTTCAACCTAAGAGTTTTCAGTCGACTATATTTTAAGTTCAGTCGACCTAATTGTTAAGTTCGGTCGACCGTGAAGATTTTGAACTGAAGGTTCGGTCGATTGACTCAAGGCGATTTACGAACCCTTTGAGGTTCGGTCGACTATATCTGAAATTTGGTCTGCTAATTATATAGTTCGATCAACTCAATCACAAATGAACTAGAAGTTCGGTTGACTAAGTTATTGGGGGTCAGACATGTGTGAGTTTGGTCGACTATGGAAGATACGTTCAAAAAGATATAATCGACCGAGTGAAGTCAAAATGTTGACTTCCACCAAGTTCGGTCAATTGAGGCATTTTACACTGCCAAGGTTCGGTCGACTGAATCTGTCCACAAACTATATTTGGCCCAAATAAAGACCCAAGTAAAATCCCTATAAATGTGAGTTATTAACCAATTGCTTGATGGATTCCTATAGTCATTCTATGGTCTTTTTGAGCTTATGCAATCTATCATGCATGTCATGCAATTATATTACAGACCAAATTAAAAACTAAAAGCAATACAATGAAAATCATTCTTTTATTTCTTTTGCTCTTCAGATTCCTATGGATTATGCTAGGAGTATGTGCTCGTTAGGTTTTTTTAGCAACCACATCACTTTCATGTGTGTGTTCTGAATGATTAATCTATTCAAGTACTTAGGCACACATATTAGTAACTTGCGGTTTGCATTATCAAAACTAGGGATCAAACTCAAAACGTCAACACTAAGAGAGCACTTGAGAGGGATTGGAAAGAGAAACAGTTGTATAATAAATAGTAGCATAAGTTAGAGATGTAATTGAATGTTATGTTTTGGAAGTTTTAAAGTTTGTTAATTCAGATGTTTAAAGGAACTCCAGTAAATATAGTTATTTAGTACTCTTGTATGAAAGTATTTGAGGTTTTATTTACTTCCGTTGTTAATATTTATAGAAAGTCGCTTCCCAAACCCTACCAGGTGTAGGGGCATTACAAAAAAAAGGTAGTATGACTCCTCAGTCACTTTGATGTTTTCTAGTGCTAAAGTGAGAATAACATAGAAAACTTTTTAGGGGAGGGTGAGTGATCATCAACTTGTAAAACTCACTAGCTATTGTCAACATGTTTAGCCTATTTGCCTCCCTCGCTAGACACACAATGTTAACAGAGGTGTAGTTAATGAATTACGTTGCTTTAATGTTCATTGCTCAAGTGCCACTACTTTTCATAAATTGCTTACTGCTTCCTCTTATATTTATTTGAATGACAATGAAAGTGTTTTGTGGGTGAATTGTGGTAAATGATAGGTTGGCTAGTTCAACAAGAGGGCTTTAACAAGCGTCGTATGGTCCATTTACAAAGGTGTGAAATATGTGACCTGTGACACCTTGCACCTAACACAAAAAACCTAGCTCTGATGAACTTCTTATTACTAGCAGTGGTCAAGAAGTATTCTCTAACCACATATTCTCCTTTCTAGGTGAGATCCTTGAAATGATTATTCCAATCACCAAAATCGACCGAACGTCGAAGTCATTTAACATCGTCCTAACTCTTTAAGCCTAGGTACTTAGGGGATTGAGTGGTATGGAAGATGTTGGAGAGTGTATGAAGTTTCCTAGCCTCTAATGGCAAAGAGCTTCATGAAAAATTTATGGATAATGGTGTTGTAGCCTCATAGGTGTGGATGATGCAACTACTCTCGCTAAAAGAGGACGACAACCCAGATGAGCTTCCACTATCAATAGAGCTAGGGGAAAGGGATTTGAGAGATGAATCGTACTAGTGCTTGTGGGTAGGGAAATCGAAGAGTTTCATGTAGTATTGATCTTCGTTGATTCCTATGCTTCCTTATATATATATTTATCTATTTAATGTGCCAAGGACTAATTTTTCGCATTTTATACAACTGGCATATTTTGGCGAGTTTGTTAATTTGATATGTATTTGGTTTTTGTGAGATTGCTTTAGAGCTTACAAGGATTAAACAGAGGGTGACCATGTTGTTTGGTCAACTTGAAGATGCCATTGAGATTTTGCAGTGGTTGGGTTTGCCTTGGGTAGTGACGACGTTCTGCTAGTGGTTCATAGGCTTGCAAACGATGGAAGAGTGAGATGGTGGGGGTAGTGAGGTGTAGTGGGTAGTGGCGTTGAGGACGACTAGGTGGAGGGAGACTTTTGTCAATGTAATTCAAAATCCAATAAATGTCAATGTTGCGTTGACATTTCAATGTAATTCAAAATCCAATAAATGCATTGAACTTTTAATTATATAAATATAATCATTTATGCTTTTATATCTTTTGTCAAATGTTATTATTGAGAATTGGCCACGCCTGAAATGCCAATGTAACATTTTATTTATAGTCTCTTTGACATTTATTGGATTTTGAATGACGTTGAATCAATTTCAAAAATTGAATAACCAAAATCGTTGGAATTAAAGTAGAGTGACCTAATTGGATTTAAGTAATAAGTTCAATTATCATGCTTGTCTTTAGTCCTGATAAATGATATGCATAAAATTATATGAATATAGATGTATTTATTGAATGATAAAATTGATTGCTACTACAAATCCTTAAAAATCTTCATGGTATATGTGCACTTTACTAATGAAAAGTTTTTGATGTAAATTTTTTTTAAAGTTTTTCATGCATATTCAATAAGGTCCTTAATCTTACATTTATAAGAAGACAAATAGGCAAGTGTAATCTTGGAATTAATTATTTGAACAGAAATGACGCCTATATTAGAAGCAAGGGAGCACATATTTATTTATTTATTTTTTTGGACAGCTTCCGTTTTCAACCTCCTTTCAACGGATAAGAGGCTAATAGGCTGCAAACAATTCAAAAGCTCGCCTAATATTTTTGCAGATGATCTAGATAAGGCTCCTTCTTCCACTCTCTTCTGCCCACTCCAGTCCTCTTCTCCAAAACCCTAATCTTCACAAAATCATAGTCTGTTCATTCACATGGTCTCGCTGCTGTCCCGCCCCACCTTCGTGCACACTCCTGCGCACCCTCTTCTCTTCAGGCCGCACATACCCGACCATGGTCAACCTTCTCGATTCAAATGGGCTCGAACTCGCCGAACCCATTTCCCTAATGCCTCAATATCGCGGGACTCAAATCTCCAAGACCCCCAAGACCGGCAAACGCAACAGCTAAGAACATTGTTCCCCGGCGGGTACAAGCGGCCGGAGATTAAAGTGCCAAATGTTGTGCTTCGGTTGAACCCCGACGAGGTGTTGAGCGGCGGTGGTGCTGTGTTGAATGTGATCGATGAGGCGGTCTCGAAATGGGTTGGGATTGTTGTGCTCAGTGGCGGTGAAGGAGCTGGTGGTAGGTTGTATGAGGCCGCGTGTTTGCTGAAGTCAGTGATTAGAGAACGAGCATATTTGATGATTGCCGAGCGGGTCGACATTGCTGCGGCAGTAAAAGCCAGTGGGGTTGTGCTTTCTGACCAAGGTATTTTTCACGACCTTTGTTTGCTCATCTATTTTTATTTTCATCATTGTCAGTTATTTTTTTGGCTGGGTTTATGTTGTTTTGTTGGGAGACAACTTGCAGTAATAAATTCATATATAGAGATTGTGGGTACAACGCATATTAAACTTGAGTTAGCTGTTGTTAGCTTGTCTATTTGCCCAGTATGAAGCTTTAAGAGATGAGGTTATATTTACTTACCTCCAGTCAAAAGGAATGTGGGATTGTAGACAGTGGTTTCTTTTAGCCCGCAAATGTACATTCAGTCTCATGAATAACGCGTCTCCATTTTTTCAATTTTATAAGATTAACTTTTATAAGTATTCATTTATAATCATAAACTATTATAATATCATACTTAGATATGACATTAGAGTACTAATGAAAACAAAAAGTCAATTTTTCATCACATTCATTCTAAGAAAAGATATGTGTTACAGTTGCTCTTGATGAGTTTTCATGTTTTTGGAATTGCTCCATACTCAACTCATTTGCAATGCTATTGAAAATGCCACTATCAATGAGTGACTAAATAATCATTCATCCAAAATTTATATTTAAATATTATCCTAAAATATCTAATTTTAAATATTATCGATTTATAAATAAAAAATAAAATAGAAGTCCGTATGGCTAAATCTTGATTATTTTATTTTGTATTTTGATATAATTTTGAATTGTATAATATGCCTTAGTGGTCTCTCACTAGTACTAGTGTCAGTGTCAGTTAGGGTCTTAAATTTCGATTTTGACTCAAATTTCGAAGCTCCAAAAGTACGGAAATTTCGACGGAAATTTTGATTTCAATTTGAAAAAATGGAAATTAGTAATAAAGCATGGAATTCTTTGTGAAACTTTAGAAATGGTTAACAAACATAATAATATAAGTTTTAGGACTAATATATTACAAAACTAATACATCTATGTTTTGTAGGAGGTGGAATACTTGTAAAATAGTATGTGTATCAAACATATTTGTAAGATAATGTACATTAAACATATTAAGTTAATACAAATGAAATTCATAAATCATTTAAATATTATTTAGTACACAAATAATGATAGTTTAGATATGAATGGTTAAATAAAATGTTACTGTAAGTTTATTTTTTCATATAATTTCAAAAGCACTTGCAATAATCTTTTGTTTCGATAAAATAAGTAAAATAAATCAAGATAGAAATTTCACTTCACTCCTAAATTTCTGATTTGAATTCTGACGAAATTTCATCATATAGTTAAAATTTCAACAAGTTTCGCTAAAATTTCAAGATTTTGATAAATTTCGAATGATTCGTTGAGATTTCGACGGAAATTATGTAAGGCAGAAATCGACTGCCATTTCGATTTCGAGGGTGACGGAAATCGGAAATTTCGACGGAAATTTTGACAATTTCATGGAAATTGTCCCAAGCTCGGGTTAAGGAGGAGGGTTGCGTTAGGTAGCTGACAGCCAACGTAAAATTTGTCAGATCACTATGATATGAATCCTTATCGAATATTTGCTGGGGCGTCCCCTACGAGCGACGTGTTGTACTTGAACCACCCGGGTGTAGCGAAAAGTGGGCGAGGGTGGGCTAGGTCGTTGCCCCGAAGTGACGCGCCGTGTCAGTGCCCGGGTACGGTGTCAAATATGCGAGGGTTCCTGCATCATTCTGGACGTGGGCAGGTAAAGACGTTAGTTCAGGAAACTAGAATTAGATTAGCAACTTGGAATATTGGGACACTTACGGGTAAAAGTATGGAAATGGTGGATACAATGATTAGAAGAAGAATTAATATAATTTGCCTTCAAGAAACTAAGTGGGTGGGGGAGAAAACTAAAGAAATCGATAAATTAGGATTTAAACTTTGGTACACTGGAAAAGAAAAACATAAGAATGGAGTAGACATCATTATAGACAAAAACTTAAAAGATAGCGTTGTGGATGTAACTAGAGTAAGGGATAGAATTATAAAAATCAAGATGGTATTAGGACAAGAGATAATAAATATCATTAGTGCTTATGCTCCTCAAGTTGGCTTAACAGAAAATCTTAAGAGACAATTTTGGCAAGATATGGATAGTATGATAGTATTATACAAGGCATACCAGGGACTGAGAAAATATTTATAGGAGGAGATTTGAATGGGCACGTCGGAAGAGATAATAAAAATTATGAGACGATACATAGAGGATATGGATATAGAGATAAAAATGAGTATGGGGAGATGATCTTAGACTTTGCTATGTCATATGATTTTAGTATAATGAATACTTGCTTTAAGAAAAGAGAAGAGCACTTAATAACCTTAAAAGTGGACAAAATAGAAATCAAATAGATTTTTTTTTTAACTAGGAGGGTAGATCGTTTATCATGCAAGGATTGTAAAGTTATTCCAGGTGAAAGCCTAACCACACAACATAGAGTCTTAGTGTTAGATATATGTATTAAAAAATGGAAGAAAAAAGGATAAAATAAACCAGCGTAGGAGAACTAGATGGTGGGACCTAAAAGGAGAAAATATAATAAAATTTAAAGATAAAATAATCAAAGATGGGGATTGGACCTTAGAGGATGGGATAGATACAAATACTCTTTGGAATAGATTAGCTAGCTCTATTAAAAAATAGCAAAAGAGATTTTAGGTGAATCAAGGGGAAGATTCTCGAATAGCTAAGAGAGTTGGTGGTGGGATAAAGATGTAAAAAAAATCATAAAGACAAAAAGAATTTGGTATAAAACGTGGCAAAAATGTAGAAATAGAGATAACTTTGAAAAATATAAGGAGGCAAGAAAAATGCAAAAAGGGCCGTTAGTGAAGCTAAATATAGATCATTTAATAGTTTGTATGATAGATTAGGTACAAAAGAAGGGGAAAGAGATATATTTAAACTTGCTAAAGTTATAGAAAGGAAGAGCAAGGACTTAGGAAATGTAAAATGTATAAAAAGTGAGGATGATATTGTCTTGATTAAAGACTAAGACATTAAAGAAAGATGGCGAAGCTATTTTAGTAAGTTGTTTAATGAAAACCAAATAGAAGGTTTAAACTTAGAATTGTCAAATGAGGAAAAGACTAAAAATATAAGATTTATTCGCGAAATTAGAGTTAATGAAGTTAAGTTTGCATTAAAAAAGATGAAAAATGAGAAAGTTATGGGACCAGATAACATCCCAATTGAAGTTTGGAAATGCTTGGGTGATAATAGAATTATATGGTTAACTAATTTATTTAATACAATTGTAAAAACTAGGAAAATGCCAGATGAATAGAGGAAAAGCACTTTAATACCTATATACAAAAATAAAGGAGATATTCAAAATTGTAATAACTATTGTGGAATTAAATTTATGAGTCATACGATAAAACTATGAGAAAGGGTAGTTGAACAAAGATTAAGGTTAGAAACGAAGATCTCAGAAAATCAATTTGGTTTTATGCTTAGGAGATCTACCACAGAAGTTATTTATCTTTTAAGAAGATTAATCGAAAAGTTTAGGGAAAAGAAGAGGGATTTGCATATGATATTTATTGACCTTGAGAAAGCATATGATAGGATATCTAGGGAAGTTCTATGGTGGGTTTTAGAAAAAAAGGGTGTATGTTGTAGGTATACCGATGTCATTAAGGATATGTACGATGGAGTAATAACTAGTGTAAGGACTATAGATAGAGAAACTAGAGAATTTCCAATTGCCAGAGGTGTACATCAAGGATCTGCTTTGAGTCCTTATCTTTTTGCTTTAGTGATGGACAAATTGACTAAGAGTATTCAAAAGGAGGTTCCATGGTGTATGTTGTTTGCAGATGATATTGTGTTAATTGACGAAACTAGGGACGGAGTAGATGCTGAGTTAGAATTATGGAGAGAAGCTTTGGAATCTAGAGGCTTTAGGATAAGTAGAAATAAAACAGAATATATGAAATGTAATTTTAGTAATGATAGGAGGAATATTGGAGACAAAGTTAAACTTGATGATAAAGAAATAAATAACACTTGTAGATTTCGATGCCTTGGATCTGTTATGCAAGCTGAAGAAGAAATTGAAGATGATGTAATGCATAGAATTAAAGCAGGATGGTTATAATAGAGAAGTGTTTCAAGTGTGCTATGTGATCGTAGAATACCCTTAAAATTGAAAGGGAAGTTTTATAGGACAGCTATAAGACCTGCTATGCTCTATGGATCAGAATGTTGGGCGACGAAGAAACATAATATCCAAAAAGTAAAAGTTGCCGAGATGAGAATGCTTAAATGGATGAGTGGTATAACATTGAAAGATAAATTAAGGAATGAACATATTCGTGGTAAGTTAGGTGTAGTTCCTATAGAAGATAAGATAAGGAAGGGACGAACCAGATGGTATGGACACTTGCAACGTAGGCCTTATAGTGCACCTGTGAGGAAGAGTGACTTAATTACTGTGGGGGGTAGTAGAAGGGGTAGGGGTAGACCTAAAATAACTTGGGAGGAGATAGTAAGTAAGGATTTAATATCCTTGAATTTATCAAAAGAAATGGTCCATGATCGCATAAATTGGCGGAAAAGGATTCATATAGCCGACCTCACTTAGTGGGACTAAGGCTTGGTTTTTGTGTGTTGTTTGTTTGTTGTTTGTGTCAGTGTTAGTGTGTCTTGGTGTATTGGTGGATATAGAACTGTATTATAGCATTGCAAATTTGCAACTTGCTAGTATAAATTACAAATATTAAAATAAAATATTATTTAAATATCAATTGTCATGGGCTGTGTGGCATGTGGGGACGGACTGATGGGATGAAGTCATGGAGGAGCAAATTTACAATTTGACATGAATTCCCTTTGTTGTGGCTTTGTGGGGGTGGGGCTGATGAAGGAATTGAGGAGAGGAACCGAGGAGGCCAACCACTCAGTTTTATTTATTTGTTTTAAAATACAATATATGAGTATATGATAGAATGAACCTTCTTCATATTTTTGTAATTTAAATAAGAGTATTGGTAATTTTACTGGGTGCATCTCCCAACATCCCAGCACCGTTCATATGACTATATGAGTTATTTTTCACTTTAGTAGGGGCTATAGCCCACATTGGTGACCATGTAGATCCACCCATGATTGGAGGCCAAGACTCCTCTAGAGTAATTACTTAGTAAATGCTCTCCATTATATCAGATGAGTCCAATTCAAATTCATTTTAATCACTCACTTTAAAGCGCAAACTGGTAGAGTTGACCTTATTCATTATCTAGAGGTTTTGACCCAGATGAAATAAATTTTTTTTATTTATCTAATACAATATTCATAAACCATGGATACATATGTAATGTAACAAAATAATTTCAATTTTTAACTCCCCATTACCTCCATAACTTCCATAATTCCCTAAAAACAAATGATTTTCAAGTTTAAACTTCCTATTATCTTTATAACTTCCATCATTCCCCAAAAAATAAAATATTTTCTCTTTTAAATTATCTCCATAACTTCCATTTGTAACTAAAAAAATCACAAATTTGGGCCCGCACACACACATTGTATTATTAATTAACAAAAAAGGGAACAATTTTCAAATTTCATTTTCCTTTGTTAGATTACCTCTTTACCTAAAAGCTTAAGCTGTTAGGTTGTGGGCCAACTATCTATGATAGCTTTAACACTCCTCCGCATGTGCAGCCCAACAACACGTGGAGAGATATACAAGCAAAAATTAACACCCATTATAGGGGAATATGATAATTTTTAAGCACTAGACAATAAACGCAGGCAACAAGACTAGAGCCCAGGACCTCTGGGTAGCCAGTCCTGAGTTGGGAAATCTGGTATTAGACTCTCATAGGTGGTTACCAGGAGGTCTTGGGTTCTAGTATTGTTGCCCGCGTTTATTGTCTGATGTTTAAAAATTATTGTATTCCCTGTAATGGGTGTTAATTCTCATTTGTTTTTCTCTCCACATGTTGTTGGGCTGCATATGTGGGGAGTGTTAAAGCTTGATATATATTGTTGGCCCACAACCTAACAGCTTAAGCTTTTAGGTGAAGTGGTAATGTAACATCCCTCATTGTTCCTAAAACATTTTTACCTTTACAAGTTTCATTTAATTATTACATTTTCAAACCCGTATATATAATTATTTCACCCATAATGAGAATGTTGGAAGATTCATCAGTTTTGAACAATGGAGTAGAAAATACTGCAAATATTAACCAAGAACAAATGTTACTGCTATGAAGATATGCAAAACTTTTATATAAATCAACCAATGTTAATTAGAAGCAAATCTGAAACATTCATGTGGTAGAGGTGGCATCATGCATTATATTTACCAAATTTTCTTAATAATAGGACTAATGAAATAAATACCAAGAATAAAACTCTTGCACGTGAGGTTTATCTAAATCTCTCTTTTTATGTTCATTCCATTATCTTATTCCAATTACATCATACAAAGTAATTGCCTCCTTGTGATGCCAAATAATTACACTTAATGATTTGATTGCAACATGGACTGCCATTAGAAATATATTTATGATTTCACTTTCCAAAAAAATTTCCCACAGGTTTTATCTTTAGGAATGATTTATGAGAAAGACCAATACCTGTTTCATCATGTCTGTGCCGACTGTTTATCTTCATCATGGAGGACAATCTTCTCCATATATCAAATAACAACTATTGGTTTCAAAATACAAGCATATTCTTTGAGACAAAAATTATATATATCAGCTTTAAGACAATGAATTTCACAGTATCGTGTCAACTATCAAATCAAAATTCCAAGAAAAAGAATTGCAGAGAACTTCTTGCAGGTTGAATAATACCAGTGAAGAGGGTAATATAGTAGAAATAATTTAGTTTATGACCCTAATATGGCACCCACCCACATAAGTCATAAAAGGGTTTTGTGGCCCAACACTAGCAAAAAAGGAACCATTACTAGCCCACAAGTTTCCAATGTGCATAATGCTCCAATGTCCGGCTGTTTTTTCCGGCAATAATCATTTAATATTCTGGCCACTTATAACTTGTTTTTTCAACACATATGATGACTTTTCTTCCATCAATCATTATAAGCAAGGAGTTTCATTCAATATGCTCTGATTTGTAAGGCCCAACGAAAAAATATTGTTAGAATGCCACTTTACCTAGAAGCTTAAGTTGTTTGGTTGTGGGCCAACAATGTATATCAAGCTTTAACATTCCCCACATATACAGCCCGACAGCACGTGGAGAGATAAACATACAATAAATAACACCCATTATTGGGAATAGAATATTTTTTTAACACCACACAATAAATGGAGGCAACGAGATTAGAACTTAGGACCTCCTAGTAACTAGCTTTAATGCCATGTTAGAATATCACTTCATCAAAAGCTTAAGCTGTTGGATTGTGGGCCAACAATGTATAGTTTTAACAAATACAAATGTCAAAAACAACAAGAAGCCCAAAGTCCCGCTAGGACATGAATCCTTTTTTGCCAATTCATCCGATTGAGAGCATTTTCCTCTGCTAGCATATGAGCTATTAAATCCTTCCGCACTAACTCGTTCCTAGTTATTTTAGGCCTACTCTTGCCCCATTTTATACCAGAAACAATAAATAACGAAATCACTCATCCTCATTGGTGTGCTATTAGGCCTACATTTCAAATGTTCCAACCATCTAAGCCACCCCTCCCTTATCTTGTTTTCAACCGGTGCTATGCCTAGTTCATTGCGTATATGTTTGTTTCTTAGTTTATCTTTTAATTTCATACCGCTCATCCATCTTAACTTTTGCATTTTGGCAACTTTTACTTTTTGTACATGTTGTTTCTTAGTTGGCTCACATTTTGATCCATAAAGCATAGCTGGCCTTAAGTTGTTTTATAGAACTTTACTTTTAATTTTAAGTGTATTCTATGATCACACAACACGCCTAATGCACTCCTCCATTTTACTTAACCTGCTTTAACTATGTGTATTACATCCTGTTCAATTTCCCCTTTCTCTTGCATAATAGATCCAAGATATTGAAATCTACTAGTTCTACTAATTTCTTAATTATCAAATTTAGTCATCTCACCAATGCTCCTCCTTACGTTACTTAAATTACATTTCACATAGTCTTAGTCTTATCCTAAAACTTTTAGACTCTAAAGCGGTTCTCCAAGTTTCATTCTTAGATTTCACTTTGCTCCTACTTTCATCAATCAAGACAATATCATTTGCAAACAACATACACCAAGGAATCTCATTTTGGATATTCCTAGTGAGTTCATCGACTACTAAAGCGAAAAAAGATTTGGACTCAAAGTTGAACCTCGATGCACATCTTTTGTGATTGGAAACTAAATTCCCGTCTTACATTTCTAATGCTAGTTGTTACTCTGATATACGTATCCTTAATGACCTCAGTATATCTATTGCTAACTTCTTTTCTAAAACCTACCAAGGAACTTCCCTAGGTACTCTATCATAGGCTTTCTTTAGGTCAATAAAAACCATATGCAAGTCTCATTTCGTTTCCCTAAACTTTTCCATTAATCTTCTTAAATGATAAATAGTCTTGTTGTTGATCTCCCAGGCATAAAACCAAATTGATTCTCTGAAATCCTCAATCTAGTCTTACTTTTTGTTCAATTACCCTTTTCCATAGTTTCATTGTATGACTCATAATCTTAATTCTGCAATAGATATTACAATTTTGAATATTGCCTTTGTTCTTGTATAAAGGTATTAACATGCTTTTCCTCCCTTCCTCTGGCATTTTCTTGATTTTTATAATAATGTTGAATAGATTAGTCAACCTAATGAAAAAAAGTCATTCATCTAAATTTACGCTAATAGATCAAGCAAGCTTTCCTTCCCTTCCTCTAGCATTTTCTTGGTTTTTGTAATAGTGTTGAATAGATCAGTGATCAGTTCACCTAATGAAAAAAATCATTCATCTAAATTTACACTAACAAATCAAGCAAGTCTGGATGGTCTAAATCAACGATTCAGTGGCATGCAACCATATGTTCTTGGAACTAACACTGGGCAATTATATAGATATTTTCTTCCCCCATTTTCTATTGACCAGTGCATGGTTTGCAACTTTCATGGTAGCATCTTTGTTAATTATTGGATGTCAATTTTTGTTTGACATAGCTTGCTAAACTTAATAATTGAACTTCTCCTTCGTTGTTATTTTTTAGCAATTTCATTGTCTAACAGTTTGTAGATATTGTTAAAGTTTTGATTTCATTCACACAGCATGAATAAAAGCTTCACTAGTCTTTGAATGCCATTACCTTGCTTCTTGACTACATTTCATCATTAGACAGGGAAATTTTGTCATTCAATGTGCAAAAGGACCACATAATTTTGGCATAAGACATCACATAGCTTCTATATAAAAGTTGGTTAGTGAGGATAGTTCAAATGCTATGTATAATACATAGCACATGATGCAGAACAAAATTTCCTTTAATGTAAATATTATTATTCGATAAGAATTTCAATTTTAGAACTTACAGCTTAAATTCAATATTGATGAGTTCTTGATCTTTTAATTTGTGCAGTCATGTTTGCAACTCAGTTAGTTAGCTTTGATGACATGTAGAAACATCCATTGATTGTAGCTAACTTGAGGTGCTGGCATTTTAAAAATAATGTCAATGAAATGTCACATCTTAACATGCCCTTGTAGACTTACTAAATTTTTAGCACATTGTAGACTGGGAAATACATCAAGTTGCTAACATGTCTGGTTGACTTATTAAATGTTTGTCATGTTGTTGACTGGGAAATAAATCAAGTAGCTAACTGGCTTGGTTTTTTATTAAACTGGGAAATAAATAAATTTATTTGATTACATGTTACCTTTTAATGAGTCAGAAGAACATGTCAGCACATCCAACACTCGCAGGATGCATCATCAGTTTGCATTATTTTTAGAGCATCACTGGTGATTTTTAACACTATACAGGATGCGTCATCTGTTATAATGAATAGCAATGCTCACAGGAGGCATGCTGATGCAGGGGTAGCATCAAGGTTCTGCAGCCATGGGATAGATTAGAAGAAATAGAAGAGATGAAGGAAAGGGAAGAGAGGAGACAGGAGATACCAAGGGGGAACTCACGTCCAATTCCAATTCAAATTCAAATTCATCAATAACTAACAATGTGGCTTTCACACACCATTTATAAGAAAGCCTAAACACATAAAATTACACACATACTCCTAAAACTACATGAATTAATATCAAAATTTTCCCAAGCATTACAAACCAGCCCCCAAAATACACATAATATTATACTAATTTAACTAAATACATAATAAATTACTAATTAAACTCAACAATCCCTTAATTATTGAGTTTTGCTTCTTGTCCTACATCAACTCTTCCCCAGTTAGAAAAAAATTGCCCTTGAATTTTGAAATGTTGGAGAATCAAAAGGGAGAAGCAAACTTGGACTCTTCAAAAGCTAGTGCTTGAATGAGACAAGAAACCATGTTCCATTGGCAGTACCATAGACTTGAGTTGAGAATTAGCATCAATGAACAGATCGGGGATGACAAACTCGATGATAGGCATGTTTGAAAGACTTTGGATGTCTTCAAACATATGCATTTCCTTGCTTGTGGTGTTTTCAAGTTGAGTAAATGTGACTGATCCTTTGTCTTGGTTAATTGGTAGAGCGAACTTTAAAACAATTTTCTTCCCACTATAGTGGAAGACATGTATTCTCAAGTCCTTGAGTCACACCCAAATCATCCAACCAAGGAGAACCAAGGAGTGCATGGCCAATCTTCATAGGTAGGATATCACACTCACACCAAACATTAGCCAAATATTCACCTATTTGTATAGGAACCAACATCTCTTGCAAACATGTGTAGTAGAGTTATCAACCCAAGATATCACGTAAGGCTCTAGGTGAAGTTCTGGATGAAGCTGCATTCGAGTGACTCCATTTATGGAAACCACATTGTTGGACATTTCCAGCCAATGATGTTTTTGCAAAATTTTTCTCCACATTTGAGGAAGGTGTTGAAAAGCTTGAAATTGTGCCCAAAGTTTGGCAAATGGCATTCCTTTTTTCTATAATTTGTCACCATGTCGCTGAATTTATGCAGATATATGCTGCAGCTATGTATCACGAAAAGTTCTTAGCACACTTGCCCACAATTCTCAAACTAATCATGCAAAACCATAAAATTGACTCCCAATTTTCAAGAAATATCTTCAGTTCATCTTCGATCTTGAGTGTCATGCCGATTGAAACAAATCCACTTTCAAAACTTTCAAATTGCAGCAATTAAAACTGATTTTTGTTGATGGCAGCAGCAATTTCTTGCTTCTCGTAGCAAATTATAGTGCTTACTTACTCAATTTCAAATTGGGAAACTAAAATATCATGCTGCAGATCAAAATATCAGGAGAAAACACATTTTCTTTTAGCTGGAATCAATTTCTTGCTATTCTGGCAGCAGGAGAGGAGTCTGGCAGAATCTCACTCGCAGCTGCTGGCGTGTGGGGTGCGTGAGTTGCCTGCGGTGACTTTCCAGCGATGAGTTTTGGGGTGAAGGGAGATCAAGGGATGGGGAGTATAGTGGTGTTGGTGGTGTGATGAGAAAAACACAGGAGATTAGGGTTTTTGAAGTGCCAGTGGATGGATATGTTTTGGCCGGCGTGTGAGGTGTCCTCCGGTGGTTGGATGGCGATGAAAATTGGAGGGAAAGGGTTTCGGGGGTTTCTGTTTTTAGTGATGCGGTTGCTGTTCTAAAGTCTAAGCTGGAAAGTAGGATTTCAAAAAATGGGACATGGCTGGAATTTTCTGAAAAGTTCAGAAACTGCAGAACTGCTTTTCCCTTTTTTTTTTTAAAATACTGAAGTTTCAGTACAGAAAACCAGAAGTCTGAATCAGAGAGATAGGGGGGAGGAAGAAGCATGGAATGAAGAATAGACTAGAGAAGAAGATAGAAGAAAGGAGGAGAGAATCATAATAGAAAAGATAGACTTCAGATCAGCAAACAAGAAAGGAAAGAAAACTGAGAGAACTAAGGGAATTATGGGGAGAGAAATAGAAGAAGAGGAGAAGAAGAGAAGGAGAAGAGAAACAAAGAAGAAGAAAGAGGGCAGAATGCTGCCGGGCAGCAGGGAATTAAGGACAGGGCAAGAGATCAGAACAGAGCAAAGAAAGAAGAAGAGAGAAGGAAGAAGAGAGAAGAGGAGAAGGTTGGGGGAGAATGGGTGGACTGAAATGGAAGAATAGAGATCGATATTGGGCTCTGATACCAAATGGTGCATCAAGGTTCTGCAGCCATGGGAGAGATTAGAAGAGAAATAGAAGAGAGGAAGGAAAGGAAAGGGAGGAGACTGGAGAGAGGAGATACCAAGGGGGAACTCACGTTCAATTCCAATTCAAATTCATCAATAACTAACTTACAACATGGCTTTCACACACTATTATAAGAAAGCCTAAACACATAAAATTACACACATACCCCTAAAACTGCATGAATTATAAATAAATCCATAATTTACATAAATATTACAAACAAGCCCCCAAGATACACATAATATACTAATTAAACTAAATACATAATAAACTACTAATTAAACCTAACTATCCCTTAACCCAGTTCTTCTTATTATGACTGCACAAATTAAAAGATCAAGGGCAAATTGGTTATTGGATTTATGTTGAAGTCCTAAAGTTTCATTTCTATTGATTTTAATTTTTTAACACAATGTCTCAGAAGTCGAATGCATCCAACTAAGGTCTCATATTGAGTGGGACACTGGGACTATAACTTCAAATACAGTGTTGCTTTACATGCTGAAATTTTTTAGCCATTTTATTTGGCAGATCTAAAGAGCTCATAATGTCTGCACTCTCATTTTCAATCAATGACTTCACATTCAATATATTTGTTTCAAATTCCAATATATTTGTTTACTGTAACATTATGATGTGGAGTGTCCCTTCCCATTTTTATAGGTCTTCCTGCCCTTGTGGCGAGGAACACAATGTTGGACTCCAAACCTGAATCAGTTGTTCTTCCTTTGGTGGCAATGGATGTAAGAACTGCAAATTCTGCTTTGAATGCATCTAAGTCTAAAGGTGTTGATTTTCTTATATATGACATTGATGAGAAACATGCTGAGGTGCTTGTCAACTCTGTATTTGAGAATGTGAAGATACCAGTTTTTATCATGAATGCTTTGTGCGGAGAGGGTACATCATTTACTTGGATATCAAATCTGATCAACTCAGGTGCTAGTGGGTTAGTTATTGCATTGGAAGATTTGGGATTGCTTAGCGATAGTGTTTTGAGCACATTGTTCTGCATTGTTCCTGCAATGGATAAAAGAATGGGGGATGCATTTCAAAGCTCTAACAGGCCCAAAATATTGGAAGCAGATAATGGTTTTCATGGTAACAGTGGGGTGGCTGGCTTTATTAGAATGCAGGATAGAGAAAAACAGTTAATTGAAAGAGAGAGATTGGTGCTGCTTGAAGCAATTAATGTTATCCAGGAAGCTGCGCCAATGGTGATCTTTTGACATTTTACTTTTGGAAGTTGAATTTATTACTCAAATGGTTCTCCGTTTACATTGAATTGGGGCATATTGGTCATGTATGACAGATGGGGGAAGTCTCACTTCTTATCGACGCAGTTTTTCAACTTGACGAACCATTTTTGCTGGCTATAGTGGTAATTGTGTGCTGAACTTCAACAAATTCTGGTTCCAAGGATATACATTGGTATCAGCTCTAAATTTAAATATATCTTTATTCTTTTTCTAAGTTGCAATTTCAAAATTTAGTTGATATTTTGATAAGAGTATTTTACATATGTTAAAAAAGTACTGTCTGCAAATATGTTAGTGAGGGTGAGCCTCGAAACAATGGTAAGGGCGTTACTTCAATATCTGAAGGTTAAAAGTTCAAATCACAGAAATCATTGCTCCAAGCATGGGGGTGAGGCTACAAATATTTTGCCATCCCCAAATGCTAGATGGCATGGGAGCCTTGTGGACTTGGTGTTACATTTTTATGCACATTTTAACAAACATGTGAATACTATCTCAGTGTCATTTATTTCAGTTGCTGCCGAATGCCAATATCTTGCTCTATTGGCTTGTTTCTAATTCAAGCCATGGAGGAGAACATGGGTTGGATCTTACTAAATCATCATTAGTATGGAACCTAAACAGCCCATTTTGGGCATTGACAAAGCCTCATTCTAACTAATTGGGTTCTTCTATGCAAGTTTTGTGTGCCACTTGACTTTACTAGCGACATATCCTTAAATTGATACCAGGTCGCTTTCCTCACCTGCATTATGCCCTTTAGCTTTCTTGTTACCTTTGGTTGAATGTTTATTCTGGACCAGTTTTCTCTTGGTAATTTAGATACAAAGCAACAATATGGGATGATCAGCTATGTGAATAAAATATTGTTGACCTTGATCTGTAGCTTGATCATCTTGTGCACAGAAGTGGGCAGAACTCTGAAGATATATGAAAGAAAAGATTAATCTTGAAACCCTAAATCTCCACGACAATTTAAGCTGGGCAGCCAGTGGGCTTTCAACACGCCTGTGTTAATTTAAGATTGGGGTGACCCATTAAGCCCTCGAATCAAATTTAATTTAATATTGGGCTGCTTCTTTAAAAAAATGTAGTAGTATTAAAATTTCCTCCAAGGCATGTCCTTACTACCTGGCAAGCCTGCACACAGACAAGACTTGAAGTGGGGGCATGCGTGGACATTGAAAAAACAATAATAAAAGCTATAGATGTCTTAAATTAATTAATTAGTCAAAATAAAATATAAATTTATTTAACTAATATTTTGAATATATCCCATATTGGGATTCATTTAAAGAAAAAATTGCAGGCTTAATAAAAGATATGGGCGTAACCAATGAAAATATGGTTCTCCAAAATTAATTTAATTAATCAATACAAAATTTGCCAATTATTTAAATGAGCCGAATAAACAAAATGATCGCTTTATTAAGAAATAAGTGCTTTAGGGTTTGTAACAAAATGCAATTGGTCCATTCTATAAATTCTACACACAGAGGACAAGTGTCGAGATATGCAAGCCTCTAGGGTTTCACCTAACCCTAATTTTTGCTATAAATACTCT
Organism: Malania oleifera; assembly: GCF_029873635.1. Lineage (NCBI taxonomy): Eukaryota > Viridiplantae > Streptophyta > Magnoliopsida > Santalales > Ximeniaceae > Malania > Malania oleifera. The sequence continues at coordinate 86,020,340 of NC_080421.1, forward strand.
ATGATCTTTCCAAAGGGCTTGGCTTAGAGAAAGAAAACATGCAACAAAATTAGCATTCAAGTTCTGTTCTTCTGCAATCTCAGGTTTGAAGAACATTCAAATTTCTGATCTCGTGCGCTTGATTCTACTTCCGAACATCTACCTTTTGTGATCAAGCTCATATCAACGAAGGTTGGACATGGATTTATATTCTTGTGAATCTTCAATTTTGTCAACACATCTTGTCAAATAAATCAAAAGTCATACAAATTCACCTTTGGAGATCATCAAATTGATTTTTAATAGATCTGCTACCACCTCGTTTGGAACACTCTCCTTGTGCCTGCCAATTGGCTGATCTTGTTAAAGATCAAAGACCAAACAAATCCATCATCTCAAAATCACCAAATTGATTGTTCGAAGGATGCATCATCACTTTGTTCAAGAACACGCTTATTGAGCTCTCGAATTGGTAGGTCCACTTTCAAGGAGATTGAATCAGAGGATGTTTACTTATCTATTGTCAAATACGTAAGAGATTGCATCCATTCTTTTATTCAATACAAAAATCAATTATTGTTCCAAATTTCTTGTTTTAATTTTCAAGGCGCAGAATTTGATGTGAGATTACTAGGGAGAAATTCTAAAGGGAAGTTTAGTATTGTGGAAGACTCGAGTGCTAAGAAGAAGGCTGATGCAGTAACAAGGTTTGTATAGGAAAGATGGTAAAGAAATGGGCGGATTTTTTTTTATTATCTAGAGAGTGATGGTATTAGTGAGTTTGATTGTGGAGGGGGATGAATATGGGTACATTTTTGACTGCTGCAATGAAATAAGAGATATATCATGTGTCCATCCACTCTCATTGGAAGGCTCGGAGGGAGTTTCTGTTTTTGATAATGATGGGTAGGTGAACAAGTTACAATGCAGGGATGAAATTCTGCCTACACCCGTGGTGGAGATTCCTAAAGACTTAGAACCGCAAAATATTTTGATTAAAATGGATGAAGGTTTTTTGAGAAGAAGAATAACCATTCTTATTGAATTTCAAGAGACACGATTACAAGATAAATAGTAGAGGAAGACCACCAAATTAGGAAGGCCACAAAATCAGCAAATCAAATCACCACAAAATCAGCAAATCAAATCAGCAGATTTCTGGGCTAGAAAATAGGAAACAGAAACTACTAGAATTTGAAATAGTAATTTTAGATTTTATTTGAAAGAAATAGAATTTCCTAATTTATTCCCTAGAAATCCGACGCCCCCCCCCCCCTCAAGTGGGAGTGTAGATATCTATCATGCTCAACTTGCTTACAAAGAGCTCAAAACTAGGTCCGAAAAGTCCTTTGGTGAGGATATCGGCTGTTTGTTGAGTAGTAGGAACAAAAGGCATGCAAACAGCTCCACTATCAATCTTCTCTTTTATGATGTGTCTGTCAATCTCTACATGCTTCGTGCGATCATGTTGTATTGGATTTTGAGCAATACTTATGGCAGCTTTGTTGTCACAATACTACTTCATTGGCATGTTCACCGGCATCCGCAGTGCTCTTCAAGAATTCTCTTCAGCCATAGCATCTCACAAACTCCGTTAGCCATAGCCCTATATTCTGCCTCGACATTGCTCCTTGTAACCACATTCTATTTCTTGTTTTGCCATGTGATCATATTTCCCTAGACATAAGTACAGTATCTTGACGTGGATCTCCTATCAATAACTGAGCTTGCCCAATTTGCATCAGTGTATGCCTCTATGTTTTGCTGTGTGGTCTTCTGGAAGAGTAAACCCTTGCGTGGTGTACTTTTCAAGTATCTGAAAATTCGATAAACTGCTTCAAGATGTTTCTCGTAGGGTGAATGCATAAACTGGCTTACCAAATTCAAAGCAAAAGCAATATCGGGCCGTGTATGTGATAAGTAAATTAACTTTCCCACCGATTTTTGGTACCGAGTTGTATTCATTGGATCACCTTCCTTGTCATCTACAAGTTTCTTATTGGGATCTATTGGAGTGTCTGCTGGCCTACAACTGTTCATCCCAGCCTCCTTAAGGAGACCAAGGACATACTTCCGTTGGGAGACAACAATCCCTTTCTTTGACCGAGCAACCTCCATTCCAAGGAAATACCTCAGAGATCCTAAGTCCTTGATCGTAAATGTTGATGAGAGGGAAGTCTTCAATTGGTTAATCTCAAGTATGTCATCTCCAGAGAGAATTATATTGTCTACCTACACAATCAGTATCACTATCTTCCCATCCTAAGAATGTCTTATAAAAATCGTATAATCACCTTGCCCTTGAGTATACCCCTGACTTTTAACAAACTAAGTGAATTTCTCAAACTAGGGTCTTGGTGATTGTTTTAACCCATATAAGGACTTCTTTAGTTTACACACCTTTGTGCCAAACTTTTCCCCAAATCCTGGAGGTGCATCCATGTACACATCTTCCTCCAGGTCTCCACTGAGAAATGCATTTTTTACATCCAACTGTTGCATAGGCCAGTCACGATTAGCTACAAGTGACAAAACAACTCTTACAGAGTTTAGCTTTGCGATTGGGGATGAATGTCGCCAAGTCATCGATGCCATAGGTTTGAGTGAATCCCTTGGTGACCAATCGAGCTTTATACCGTTCTAGAGAATCATCAGATATATACTTGACTGTAAACACCCATTTGCACCCTACAATTGTCTTTCCTCTTGGTAGATCAACTAACTCCCACGTGCCATTTTTTTTAAGAGCTTTCATCTCTTCGAAGACAACCTCCTTCCACTTAGGAACTTTTAGAGCATCCAGCATAGTATTAGGAATCTCCATACAAGACAATTGTGAGGTAAAAACATGAAAAATAGGTGAGAGATTTTCATATGACACATAATTGGACAATGGATGTTGGGTGCTAGACCTCACACTCTTTCAGATAGCAATGGGAAGTTCAGAATCATCGAACTTAGGATTGGAACCAGACTCGAGTTTAGAACTAGAGTACTCATAACTCGAAGATGAAATGGACTGAACATGAGGTAAAGGTTTGGTGAGGACATTACCTGGAGGGTTTACGAATTCTGGACAGTGTAAAGGATTGGAAGAACCTTTCTTTCGAGTTGTCCTCTATTGCGAGTAGACAATGTCAAATGGTACCAACGCTGTGGTGTTTTATTTTTATTTTTATTTTTATTTTTATTATTTTTTTGTTTCTCCTTTGTTAGTCATTATAGGATCATGAACATCATGAGATGGCACTATAGGAAGACTTGCCTTTTCAGTATCTAAAAAACTCAACTCACTTTCTCCTGGTATAATAAAGCTTGGGTTTTCAGGTTGAATAATCAAAGTTGGAGAAGGATCATTTTGCAAGTCTTCAGTTTGGAAAAAAAATCATGAAACACAGCTGAATCTTTGTTTTGGTTCCCCCCCCCTCTAAAGATAAGGCGTAAAATATGTAATTCAAAGAATGTAACATCCATGGTAATAAACAATTTTTTGGAAATGGGTTCAAAGCATTTATACCCCTTTTGAGTGGGAGCATAACCAACAAACACACATTTTGTGGCTCGGGGTTCCAGTTTTCCTCAGTTATGACTATGAATATGAACAAAAGTGGTACAACCAAATATATTTAGTGGTAAAGAAGAAGAAAGCCGATTTGTTGGATAAAACTTATGAAAAACATCAAAAGGTGTTTCAAAGCTTAAAACTTTATTTAGTAGTAGTAAATATGACTTCACCCCAAAGATATTTAGGTACCTAATTGGTAAAAAGCAATGCCCGAGCTACTTCTAATAAGTGTTTGTTTTTTCTTTCAGCCAAACCATTTTGTTGTGGAGTGTCGACACAATAGCTATGATGAACAATTCCTTTTTCAAGAAAAAATTGGGCCAAAATGTTTTTGAAATATTCTCCACCATTATCACTCTGCAATATTTGAATATTTTTTTGAAATTGTGTTTGTACCATGGTGTAAAAATTTTTGAAAATTGTTTCCACTTTAGATTTTTCCTTCATCAAATAAACCCAACTTAATCTCATGTGATCATCAATAAAGGTCACAACCCATTTTTTGCCAGAATACGTAGATGTTTCACATAGGCCCTAGATATCACTATGAATCACAATAATGGTGTAGTTGGTTTGTAGGGTTGGGTGGAAAAGGATGCACGATAATGTTTAACAAATTGACAAACTTCACATTGAAAAGAAGATGATTTTTATTCCGAAATAAATTGGGAAACAAGTATTTTAAATATTGAAAACTAGGATGGCCTAATCTATAATGACATAACATGATATCAGAGGTAATTTTAATGATGGACAACAAATTGCAAGACAAATTAGGAATGTGGAGCACATCATGGAGAGTTAACAATGAAGTGAGTTTGATAGTTCCTATCCCGACAATTACCAAGAGTGAACCATCTGCGATTTTGACCTTTTTATTGCTTGCACACAAAATATAGGATGAGAACAATTTGGAGCAACCGGTCATATGATTGGTTGCGCCAGAATCAATTATCCAAGAATGAACAGAGTTAGGAATAACACCTAAAAATGCAGTAGCAAGAGAGTTACCCTTTTGTACCAAAGAACAAGACGAAGTTCAGGACAGTTTTGGAGATTGAAGCAATTTGTAGAGGTGCTCTAATTGCTCCTTGGTAAAAGGGACTGCATCTGAGTTGGTAAAAGGCTATTGATTCTCTTCAGCAGTGGTTTGGTAGGCGTGGCTGTCACGTTTGGATTTTGGTTTCCACTTTCCTGGTTTACCATGAAGCTTCCAACACATCTTCTTCGTATGCCACGGTTTTTTGCAATGCTCACACCATGGTTTCTTACGCCCTTCATTGTCAGAATCAACACTTCATGACACAAGAGCAGAGCTCTCAGGTTCCAGGTTGAAACCAGGTTTGGTGTTGCGCAACATGATTTTTCTCCTTGACTCCTCACGTCTAACTTCCGAAAAAACTTCTCGAATAAAGGGCAATGGCTTCTTGTTGAGAATGCGGCCTTGGACCTTGTCCAAACTTCGATTAAGGCCGGCTAAAAACATGTAAACCCTATCGTTTTCCTCTCTCTTCTTGTGGCGAGCGTGGTTCGAATTCTCCCCAACATCATCATTACACTGATCAAGTTCCTGCCATAATGTTACCAGTTCGTTGTAATAAGTAGTAACATCGCGATCATTCTGCTTGGATCTTTAGAGTCGAGTTTTCAACTCAAATATTTGAGAAGAATTCTCTAGGTCCAAATAAAGATCTTGAATGGCCTCCCAGACGTCTTTAGCAGTGGGAAGAAATAGGTGAGGTTTTCCAATGGGAAGTTCCATGGAATTGATGAGCCAAGCAATGATGAAGGAATTTTTTTGACTGCCATTTTTTTAGATTAGGGTCACCAACGGCAGGTTTCGATATTTTTCCAGTTAAATGCCTCATTTTGCCTCTGCCATCGATCGCGAATTTTACAAACTGAGCTCACTCGAGATAGTTGTGCCCATTGAGTTTTGTAACCGTGAGATAAAGGGCTAAATTCTGGGAATAGTAATCGACAGATACAGGCTTGGGAGGTGTAATGGGATTGGGCAGAACGGTTGTGGAAGTACCGAAAGAGCCGGTAGGATTTCTTTGGGTGCCGGTCATCACCGACTTATATGACATCATCAGAAGAAAGAAAAAAGTAGAAAAAGAGCACGAGGCTTTGATACCATGAAGGTTTTTTGAGAAGAAGAATAACCATTCTTATTGAATTTCAAGAGACACGATTACAAGATAAATAGTTGAGGAAGGCCGCAAAATCAGCAAATAAAATTACCACAAAATCAGCAAATCAAATTAGCAGATCTCTAGGCTAGAAAACAGGAAACTTAAACTACTAGAATCAGAAATAGTAATTTCAGATTTTATTTGCAAAAAATAGAATTTACTAATTTATTCCCTAGAAATCCGACAATGGATTTAAAGTGTCGTGATATTTGGAGGAAATGAAATGCATATGGATGGTGGTAAAAGTAAAAAGATGATGGGACGTAGGGAAGTAGAAAATTTGAAGAGCTTGGTAAACTATGATGGAAAGGGTTTGAAAAGGGGGTTCCTAGGCTAATATTAATATGTTTAGTTTTATTTTGTGAGCTTTGTTTTTTGGTTCTCTCTTTTTTTCTTTTTTCCTTTATTTGGTGGATTCCTTCTCCCTACACATTGTGCCTTCTCTTATTTTTATCTAATATATCGTATTTTGTTATCAAGAAAAAAAAAAAAACAATGATTGATGAACACTCACCTTTCCTTAAAGAGCTTTCTCTGCTAATTTCACTTTGTCACTTGGAAACATCAAAGTAAGCCAAGAGTCATACTCACCATTTTCACTCAGACATAATCGTACTCTAAGAATAAAACCTAAATTGGTATTTACATGTTGGTTTTCCATCCCATGTACAAAATACAAGCAGTCATAAGCAAGTATAAGTCCTGAACAAGCTTGATTTGTGACACAGAGACTTTACAATCATGGGAAAAGATAGTTGGAGTTGTGTGAAAGTGTTGAGTTTATATAATTGATTTCATGCTCTAATTAATAAATCTATATTATTTATGAGACATAATTTATTTCTATATATTTTTAAAATTAAAAGGAAAGTTTTATAGGGCAACTATAAGACTAGCTATGCTATGTGGATCAAAATGTTTGACAACTAAGAAACAAAATATCCAAAAAATGAAAGTTTTCGAGATGAGAATGCTTAAATGGATGAATGGTATGACATTGAATGATAAATTAAAAAATGAACATATTCGTAGTAAGTTAGGCATAGCTTCTGTAGAAGATAAGATAAGGGATGGACGACTCAGATGGTTTGGACACTTGCAACGTAGGCCACATAGTGCACTAGTGAGGAAGAGCAAGTTAGTTATTGTGAGGGGTAGTAGAAGGGGTAGGGGTAGACATAAAATAACTTGGAATGAGATAGTAAGGATTTAATAGCCTTGAATTTGTCGAAAGAAATGGTCCATGATTGCATAAATTGGCGTAAAAGGTTTCATGTAGCCAACCCCACCTAGTGGGACTTAAGGCTTGGTTTTGTTGTTGTTGTTGAATTCTCCAAAGGCGTAGGAGCAAACACCTTGAGACTTATGCCTCACCTCATCGGAAGTAATGCACCTTGCCTTTTAAGACGTTGTTCCCACATCATTTTCTGCTTTTTGGTGAAACACAACCTCAAGTTTCAAAGTGTTGAAAGATGAAGATCCATGAACCGAGGACAGTTGATATGGCTAGAACAATTTTGTGGAGAATGTGGATAAGCCAAGTATGCGTTGAAGAAAGCCCCTTGTTGAGAAAGTAGCAAAGAGATGTGTCAAATGAAAGGTAGTTATTTGGGATTTCAATGCCATCCATATTATGCAGCGTGCAACACAATAGTTATTATTTCACCTTATTTTTACTTTCTCAATTGAATGCTATTGTTACCATATAAAGCAAAAGAACTAATGATTTGATTGTCAGCCACTTGAATGTAGTTCTCACACAAACTGTCAACTTTTCAGATCTTATGATTGATATTGGTTATTTAGACTTATAGATTTAAGATTAGAATATTGATGTGCTTAGCTTTTATGTGGATGCTACTAATCGTCACTGAGATATTGGGCAAGAAGGGCTAGTTGAAGCTTCCTTGTTGTGAAAGAAACTTAAACCTTTGGTCATTTTGTTTGAGCATCATGCTTATATGCACATGGAGTGCTACACTTGGCTGGATAATATTGTACAAGCTATCTTTTTAGCTATGACTTACTAACCATGTTCTTCTTTGTCTTCTATTGCGAACTGAAAAAGGGCACCGTACTTCTGATGGAAATCAAAATAAAGTCATTTTTTTTTTTTAATGCAGAAAATTGAATACTGTATTTGATTTTCTTTGTTGTTCATGTTACAAACTTCTTCAACATGTTTTTGCCTGATGGTTTTGATTTCTCTCATGACTCACATATCCTCATAAATATCAACAGGGTGAGTTTAATTCTGGGAAATCAACTGTTATCAATGCAATCCTTGGAAAAAGATACCTAAAAGAGGGGGTTGTTCCAACTACTAATGAGATCACTTTTTTACGCCATGCGGAGTTTGATTCTGAGGAGCAACAGCGCTGTGAAAGGCATCCAGATGGCCAATATATATGCTACTTGTCTGCTCCAATTCTCAAAGAGGTGGATCCAATTTTATATTCTGTCACTTTTTTTGTTTATGTATTTATTTTTTCAATGGCCAAATGGTGAAACCTTTTTTTTTTTTTTTTTTTTCAGTTTCGCTAAAATTTAGTTCTGAAACATCTTCTATCTGAATGCACATGCATCTAGCTATATGGATGTAAATGTGCTTAAAGTTGGTTTAGTTTATGCTCTTTTGCATGAAGCAACAACCTCTCCAGATTTGTGGCTGTTAATAATTTAAGATTTTTAATGAAAGAAATTGGTAGTACATCTGCATATATATGAATATCACTTGCAGAGTATGACAATTTGTTTCTTACTTTAAAATGCTTGTTGAGTTTTTATTTAGTTGGGTTACTGACTTGTTCTTTTGGACCAATTGACTAAGAGTATTCAAAAGGAGGTTCCATGGTGTATGTTGTTTGCAGATGATATTATATTAATTGACAAAATTAGGGATGGGGTAGAGGCTGAGTTAGAACTATGGAGAGAAGTTATGGAATCTAGAGGCTTTAGAATAAGTAGAAATAAAACAGAATATATGTAATGTAATTTTAGTAATGATAGGAGGAATATTGGAGACAAAGTTAAACTTGATGATGAAGAAATAAATAACACTTGTAGATTTCGATACCTTGGATCTATTATGCAAGCTGAAGGAGAAATTGAAGATGATGTAATGCATAGAATTAAAGCAGGTTGGGTAAAATAGAGAAGTGCTTCAAGTGTGCTATGTGGTTGTAGAATACCCTTAAAATTGAAAGAGAAGTTTTATAGGACAGCTATAAGACCAACTATGCTATATGGATCGGAATGTTGGGCGACGAAGAAACATAATATCCAAAAAGTAAAAGTTGTCGAGATGAGAATGCTTAGATGGATGAGTGGTATAACATTGAAAGTTAAATTAAGGAATGAACATATTCGTGGTAAGTTAGGTGTAGCTCCTATAGAAGATAAGATAAGGGAGGGAGGACTCAGATGGTATGAACACTTGCAATGTAGGCCTTATAGTGCACCTGTGAGGAAAAGTGACTTAGTTACTGTGGGGGGCAGTAGAAGGGGTAGGGGTAGACCTAAAATAATTTGGGAGGAGATTGTGAGTAAGGATTTAGTATCCTTGAATCTATCAAAAGAAATGGTCCATGATCACATAAATTGGCAGAAAATGATTCATATAGCCGACCCCACTTAGTGGGACTAAGACTTGGTTTTGTTGTTGTTCTTGTTTACTGACTTGTTCTTTATTTTCCTTAGTGGGATTTGCAAGTAAATTACTCAATGGCAGGTTGTCACTCTGTGGGGATTCAGCAAGTTGTGCATAATCATAAAATGGGTATCACAAAGGCAGCTTTGTAATCCATTCTCCCAATAAATTTGTAGGCAGATTCTCAAATATTTCTGGGAGTAGTGAGTCATGGGAAGAACTTTGGGTAGCAAAGCAAATCGAAAAGTGTAATATGAAAAATAAAAAGATGCCCTGTGGTGTAAGAGGGTGGGGTCAGTCTGTTAGTTGATGGAATTTTTGTTGACAATTACTTGGTAAGGGTATCCGATGGTCATTATGATGTAAATGAGATATATTATAAATAGAGGGAGGTCTGTTGCTGTATTAGGTTCTCCAATTTTACTAAGCTCTGTTAACATGGTATCTTAGAGCTATGGTCACTAGGAGGCCGTGGGTTCTTGTGTTGTTGCCTGTAACTGTATGGTTGTTAGAAATGATCTTATTCCCTGTAATGGGTGTTACTAATTGTATGTTTATCCCTTCATATGCAATTGGGCTAACATGTGGTGTGGGGTGTGTGTGTGTGTGTGTTAACGCTTAAGGCTGATATACATTGTCGGTTCAAAAGCCAACAGATTAAGCGTATGATGATCTAACTGAAATCTAGAAGAATACATTTACTTATTATGAAATTCTGAACAGTGAAGTAAAAACAAACAAGCTATAATCCGACTCGATTTGAATGCTAGCCTGTGATATTCATTCGCTCATTGCCTTCTTTTAAGATGTGTGAATGTAGTTGATACGATTAATATGATTATCCAAAGGCAACAATGCCTTGCTAAGGAATTTATGCCTCATGCTTACTTTTTTTTTTTGGCCATTTCTTTAAAAACAGATGAATATAGTCGATACACCTGGAACTAATGTGATTCTTCAAAGGCAACAGCGCCTTACTGAGGAATTTGTGCCACGTGCTGACTTGCTTCTTTTTGTTATTTCTGCTGATCGCCCTCTTACTGAAAGTGAGGTATGGTCAATTGTAATTTATGCTTTGTATAGATCATTAGAAGGTGAAACACTTGTTGCTTATGGTAATCGTTTGCTTGTGATAATTTTTTTGTGTTTCTATCTTTGTGAAACTTAGATTCCTAGGCTAATTTGCCTCTGGAAATCAAAATTCCTTCTGTTCTTGGTGTTCAATAATATAAACTTGGGGAAGACATAGCTTTAGTTTGAGTATTAGTTCTTGTATAGCTCTTATTTTGCATTATTATTCTTTTCTTTTGTAGTTTGTATGCTTTCTTTATTTTCTTCCTTGTGATTGTCAGACTCGTATTTCAGGAAATATTCTGAGGACCTGCACTCTTAACCCCATGCATTAGTCAGCAGCTGATGAACTTATTTGTTGAAGTTGGCTGCCAAGTAGTTGGAGTTCCTTCCTTGCATATGTTTACCATTGTGTAAGAAACAATAAATCTCCTTGAAACGTATGAAGACAAAAGAGTTATAACTCATCAAACCTCAAAAACATAAAATGATAGATGAATATTGGGAATCTGTGGTCATGTCATTTGACAACAGAATTCATAATAGAATTTATTGTTACTGGTTACTGTAGTTATTTGGCATTATTGCTGTGTAAGTAAGCATGAGTTAGTAAGGATATTATAGTCATTGTTATGTATGTGGCATATATTAGAAATAGCGGGAGACAACAATCATTGTGATTAGGTCTTTCAATTTTATACAATACTTTCACATGGTATCAGAGCATGATCCAAGCTAAACCTTAAATGCTGTAGCCATCGCCCAACCAAACTGTAAACTTCAGAATTCTATGCAAATATGCCACTGTAGGAGGGTTGTCCATACCTACAAAGAAACAAAACACAGCAGTTGTTGGAAAAACTCCTGGACGTTGATGCGAGTTCAGAACTGCCAGAATCCCTTTAGATTTTGCAAAACTAACTCGACAGATAGTCACAGAAATTTCCAATTCGTAAACCCCTTAAATTTAATTGCCAGAGGACTAGCCACACCCCTATACACACAGGTTGAAGGATGACTGCTCTGGTGCCATGCTTTGGCACGTGAGGCTTCATTGAGCACTGTTTTTGCTCCAGTTTCATGTTAATTGTTCAAAGATCAAACCTTTTCTTGTTTATTCACTGGTAGTACTTGGTTAATGGTAGTTTGGCACCATTAGAGTTGTTAACTGAGTTCCTTAGGGCTATGGCAATGTTAGGCTAGTTTGTTTGTGACTTGTTTGTGGTTGTCCTAGTTGTTCACCTTGTTCATGGTTCTTCTGTTAACTGTGTTCCTTGTTAGTCTTGTTTGTGAGTGCTTGAATGAATCCATGAATCCATTCCATATCTATGTTCTTTTCATCATTGTCCCAAATAACAACTAAGAAGTTGGATAGTGTTAAGGTTTGATATACATTGTTGGCCCCTCAACCTAGCAACTTAAGCTGTAAAGCGGTTGATTAACATGGTATCATGGTTGGCTACTACGAGGTCCCATGTTCTAGTCTTGTTGCCCACATATATTGCGTGGTCTTTAAAAAATTATTGTATTCCTTGTAATGTGTGTTATTTATCGTTTGTTTATCTCTCCATGTGCTATTAGGTTCCATTTGCAAAGGAGTGTTAAATGTTGATATAAATTGTTGACCCCCAATCTAACACCTTAAGCTTTTAGTTGAAGTGGTAATCTAACAGATGGAAAGAGTATGTGCAGTGGTATAAGGCCATCAAGATTTATTTGACATGCTTACGTTAATATGGATTCTTTTTTTAGTCCAGTCCAGTGACGAACAAGCATGAATCTTGATGAATGCAAGGAGATTTGGGATTTTGTCAAATTCTTATGTTCTAGTAATATTACACATGTGTATCAGTGTATGATCTAGTTCCTGGAGTACTTTTAGTTACAGCAGGAGACAGGAGTGTCATAGAGTACTTTGCAAAGATGAAACACATCCACGAGGAGCTTAACATCATGCAATCCATAATAACCAACGTCTACGGGGCACAAAAGCAGAGGGAGCAGTTGACTGTCCTTTAGGTCTTGGCGGGTTTGAAATCCAAGTTTTAAGGTAGATCAATCCTAGATCTGTGGTACATCCTTCCTTGATGTTTATTCTTATGTCCTTTGTGCTCCTCTTGCACACATCCCTCATCCTATGGTGTAGCTCCAAGATGACTGCTTTTGTTACACAAAATGGAGCTGCAAAGAGGAAAAATAGGCATATTCTGTAAATTGCTAGCACCTTCTTGTATCAAATGAATGTTCTTAAAGTATTTTGGAGCTTAATATCAACTTTCTTATCAATAGAATGCTATCCTCTATTTTGGTTGGTAGAATTTCCTACTCTGTTCTCTCCTTGAGTGTTCCTTTATTGTTTTTACCTCCTCATATATGCAAGTTTGTGTCCTTTATTCATCATTCTTTCTCGGTTGGATAAGTTGGATCCTCATGCTATAGAATGTATTATTTTAGGTTGCTCATGTACTCAAATGGGATATTGCTGTTATATTCCTACCTTGCTTCACTTTGTTGTTGTGTACGATGTTACCTTCTTTGAGCCCACAGTCTACACTATACTATTCTAACTCCTTGTGCCTTTTTGACCATGACGAGTGACATGAGTCCCTTCCTTTGCCTAGGCTTCCACATGTTGGCTTATTATCTCTGCCTAGGCATCCACTTGTGTCTTCATCTAGTTTAAGTCCTTCTCATCGCCTCACATCCTATATACACTATAACAATGCCAGGGAGGTGAGCTTCCTCTAGCTTTTATTGCTACATCTTTGTTTCCTTTTTTGATAATCCTATTTCAAAGATGTTGATCTTCCTTTTATTGTTCGAGAAGTTAAATGCATGCGCACCCAACATCTATTCTCTTATTTTGTTTTTTATGAATTCTTGTCACCCTTATATTACTATTTTGTTACTATTCTGTCTTCTATTGTTCTTCCTAAAACTGTTTCTGGAACCTTACCCTATTTTGTGTGGAGGATTGGAGGTTGAAGCGATGTGTGTGCTATAGGATAATGTTCCACATAGTTCTAAAAATTGGTGTGCAATGGCCGTAATGGACATTCCATAACGGTATTGATGGCTTTTGAGACCATTAGGGGGGTGATATGGTGGAGGTACTTTGATTCACAACAACAGCGGTTACGGACCGTTATAGGCCATTGCGGGCTGTTGTCGTGCCAAACTAGCTGTGAATGACTAAAACAGATTTTTGCGTACTTTTTTTGTGGTGCATTTTCTCCTCTCTTTTCCCTTTATTGAAGCGTAGAAACTCAATTTTAAGTTGGTTTATTTAGTTAGTGATTTAAAAAAAAAAATCAGTTTTGGGTTTGTTTTCCTTGATATTTAGTATACATTTTTTTAATAACTACCATTCAAATAAACTCAACTTTTTCTCCCATTAAATTACATATTCTAAGTTCCTTCAATTTTATATTTTTTTCTTTTTCTTATGCCTAGTTTGAAGACTAAATACATTCTATTTTATGCATTTTTATTCTTGTTTAACACATGAACATTCTATATTTTATTTTTTTGGATAACAGATAGTTCCATTAAAGACTAAACAACAACAACAACAAAACCAAGGAACTAACTCAGGGCTATTAAATCCTTACACATTTTGTCATTCCTAGTTTTTAGGTTTACTCCTTCCCCTTCCATTGCCCCTCACAGTAACTAACTCACTCTTCCTTACTAGCGCACTATGTGGCCTACCTTGCAAGCGCCCAAACCATCTCAGTCGTCCCTCTCGTATTTTATCTTTTATAGGAGTTACACTTAACTTATTGCGAGTATGGTCATTTCTTAGTTTATCTTTCAGTGTTATACCACTCATCCATCTAAGCATTCTCATCTTGGCAACTTTTACTTTTTGGATATTCTATTTCTTCGTTACTCAACATTCTGATCCGTATACCATAATTAGTCTTATAGCCGCCCTATAAAACTTCCTTTTTAATTTTAAGGATATTATGCGATCACAAAGCACACTTAAAGCACTTCTCCATTTTACCCAACTTGCTTTAACTCTATGCATTATATCCTCTTCAATTTTTGCATAATAGATCCCAAGGTATCAAAATTTACAAGTGATATTTATTTCTTGATCAAGTTTAACTTTGTCTCTAATATTCCTCCTTCTATTACTGAAATTACATTTCTTATGTTCTGTCTTATTACTACTTACCCTAAAGGCTCTAGATTCCAAAGCTTCTCTCCATAATTCGAACTTAGCCTCTACTTAGCTCCTAGTTTCATCAATCAACGTACACCATAGAACCTTATTTTGGATAGTCTTAGTCAATTGATCCATCACTAAATCAAAAAGAAAGGGCTCAAAGCAAATCCTCAATGTACACAATCTCTCCATCTATAGTCTTTACACTAGTTATTACTCCATCATACACATCCTTAATGACATTAGATACCTACTACATACACCCTTTTTTTCCCCTAAAACCCACCATAGAACTTCCCTAGGTACCCTATCATACACTTTCCAGTCAATAAATATCATATGCAAGTCCCTCTTTTTTTTCCTAAACTTTTCCATTAATCTTCTTAAAAGATATATAGCTTTTGTAGTAGATCTCCCAGGCATAACCAAAATAATTTTCTAAGATCTTCATTTCTAGCCTTAATCTTTGTTCAACTACCCTTTCTCATAACTTCATTGTATAACTCATAAGTGTAACTCCACAATAGTTATTACAATTTTGAATATCTTCTTTATTTTTGTACATAGGTATTAATGTGCTTTTCTTCCATTCATCTGATGTTTTCTTAATTTTTATAATTGTGTTAAATAAATTAGTTAATCCTATAAATTTTCCATTTTTTTAAATCTTTTTTAATGCAAACTTAACTTTGCTAATTCTAATTTTGCAAAAAAATCTCATATTTTTAGTCTTTTCCTCATTTGTCAATTCTAAGTTTAAACTTTCTATTTGATTTTCATTAAACAACTTACTAAAGTAACTTTGTCATCTTTCTTTTATGTCTTCTTCCTTACGAAGACAATATCATCCTCACTTTTTATACATTCAGCATTACCTAAGTCCTTACTCTTTCTTTCTCTAGTCCTAGCAAGTTTAAATATATTTCTTTCCCCTTCTTTTGTATACGATCTATCATACAAATTATTAAATGATCTATGTTTAGCTTTACTAACGACCTTTTTTTGCATCTTTTCTCGTCTTTTTATACTTTTCAAAGTTATCCATATTTCTACATTTTTGCCAATTTTGTACCAAATTCTTTTTATCGTTATGGCTTTTTGGGCATATGTATCCTACCACCAACTTTCTTTGCCAGTGTTTTAAAAGGCGTTATTAAGGCGTGCCTTGAGGTGATTTGGGCCTAAAATGCCCTAAGGCGTGAGTGGAAATGCGCAACTCTAGAAAGGCGTACACCTCAGGGGAGAAGGCGTACGCCTTAGGTCGAAATGCTCGCCTTTTTCGCCTCAAATGTAAAGGCGTATGCTTTTGGGCCGCTTGATTTAAAACATAAATTAAAAAAGAAGGAACCCAGAATGCATCTAAAATCCTTTCCTCCCTTTCTTCTACGAAGCTTCTTCTCTCGGCGAAGCTTCTGCTCTCTTGACGAAGGCTCGAAGAAGCCTCGACGATGCCTCCAGCGAGTCTTCTCCTCGACAATAGCTTCTGCTCTCTCAACGAAGCCTCCAGTCTTCTCCTCTCTCGACGATTCCTCTTGACGAAGCTTCAGTTCTCTCGACGAAGCCTCTAGTCTTCTTTTTTCTCTACGATTCCTCCGACGATTTCTCCAGCAATGATTCCTCTCTCGACGAAGCTTCTTCCTCCTCTCTCAACGAAGCTTCTTCTCCTCTCTCGACTAGAGTAGAGGATAGCCAGAGGGAGACGAGAGTGCTCGAAGGGAAATCGAAGCTGTCGAACAAAGCTGGGAGCTATTTTGCCCCAGATTTCAAAATTTTGGGCTTAATGTAAAAAATTTGGGCCTCTCTTTTACAGTAAAAACCAATGTTTTAAAAGGCGCCTAAGATTTTTAGTTTTTAAATTTAAAAAGTAATGGGAACCATTTGTAATGTTTTGGCCTATATGATATTTAAAAATTATATTTTTTTCTCCATTATTCTAAAATTTTTCTTATTTTTTTACTATATATAAATTAATTTTATTTATTAATTATTTTAAAAAATACAGTCCCAATATGCGTATGCCTCAATGCCTTAAGGCTTACGCCTTGCCTCGTAGAGGGTAAAACGCCTCGCCTTACGCCTTCACCTTTTAAAACATTGTTCTTTGCTATTCGAGAATCTTCCCTTTGATTCATCAAAAATCTCTTTTGCTATCTTTTTAATAGAGCTAGCTATCCTACTCCAAAGAATATTTGTATCTATCTCATCCTCTATAGTCTAACCACCATATTTGATCCTTTTATCTTTAAATTTTATTATATTTTCTCTTTTTAAGTTCGACCACCTAGTTCTCTTACACTGGTTTATTTTATCCTTTCTCATCCATTTTTTTGAATACATATATCCACAGACTTAAATTTCCACGAAATTGTCAAAATTCCGATTTCCATCACCCTCCAAATCGAAATGGTAGTCGATTTCCGTCTTGCATAATTTCCATTGAATTCTCAATAAATCATCCGAAATTTATCGAAATCTCAAAATTTTAGCGAAACTTGTCGAAATTTTAACTATACAATGAAATTTCATCGGAATTCAAATGAGAGATTTAGGAGTGAAGTGAAATTTCTCTTTTAGTTTATTTTATCGAAACAAAAGATTATTACAACAACTTTTGAAATTATATGAAAAAATAAACTTACAGTAACATTTTATTTAACCATTCATGTCTAAATTATCATTATTTGTATAATAAAAAATATTAAATGATTTATGAATTTTATTTGTATTAATATAATATGTTTAATGTACATTATCTTACAAATATGTTTGATACACATAATATTTTACAACTTTTCCACCTCATGCAAAACATAGATGTGCTTAAGTTGTAATATATTAGTCTTAAAACTTATCTTATTATGTTTGTTGACCATCTAAAGTTTCACAAAGAATTCTATGCTTTACTACTAATTTCTGTTATTTTTTCATATCGAAATCGAAATCGACATCGAAATCAAAATTTATGTCGAAATTTCTGTACTTTTGGAGGTTCGAAATTTGAGTCGAAATCGAAATTTAAGACCTTGCATATATCTAACACTGAGACTTTATGATGTATGGTTAAGCTTTCACCTGAGATAACTTTACAATACTTGTATGATAAACAATCTACTCTTCTAGTTAAGAAAGTCTATTTGACTTTTATTTTGTCCACGTTTAAATGTTATTAAGTGTTCTTCTCTCTTCTTAAAACAAGTATTCATTGTAATGAAATCATATGACATAGCGAAGTCTAAGATCATCTCCCCAGGCTCATTTTTGTCTGCATAACCACATCCCCCATGTATCCTCTCATAACCTTTATTATCTCTTCCAACGTGTCCATTCAGATTTGCTTATATGAATATTTTCTCAGTCCCTGATATGCCTTGTATAATACTATCCATGTCTTCCCAAAATTGTCTCTTAAGATTTTCTGCTAAACCTACTTGAGGAGCATATGCACTAATGATATTTATTATCTCTTGGCCTTAGACCATCTTGATTTTTATAATTCTATCCCCTACTCTATTTACATTTACAACGATATTTTTAGGTTTTTGTCTACAATAATTTCTACTCCATTCTTATGTTTTTCTTTTGTAGTGTACCAAAATTAAATCCCGATTTATCAATTTCTCTAGCTTTTTCCCCACCCACTTAGATTTTTAAAGGCGGATTATATTAATTTTTCTCCTAATCATTGTGTCCACAATTTCCATGCTTTTACTTGTAAGTGCCCCTATATTTCAAGTTGCTAATCTAATCTTAGTCGCTTGAACTAACTTCTTTACCTGCCGATGTCCAGAATGATGTAGGGAACCCTTGCATATTTGACACCGTGCCTAGACGCCGACACAGTGCGTCGCTTCTGGGTGACAACTTAGCCCACCCTCACTCACTTTGCACTACACCCAGATGGTACAAGTGCAATGTGTCACCCGTAGGGGATGCCCTTACTAATATTCGGTAAAGATTCACAACATAGTGATCTCATAAATTTTATGCTGATTTTTAGCTACCTAATACAACCCTCCTCCTTTGCCCGGGCTTGGGACTGGTTGTGTGTGAAAAGATTAGGACATTAAGTGCAGCATAGGTGGAGTTAGTTCCATTATATACTAGAAGATATACTAGAAGAGTTTCATTATAGACTAGAAGAGTACAAAAATGGCATTTTTATATTTTATAGTTTTGATTGTTAGAGTACCTATTTACTTGAAAGCTTAAGTTGTTAGGTTGTGGGCCAACAATGTATATCAACCTTTAATACTCCCCCGCATATGCAAGGTGGCAGCATGTGGAGAGATAAATGCACGATAGATAACACCCATTACAAAGAATACGATAATTTTTTAAACACCACATAATAAATGCGGGCAACAAGACCGGAACCTAGGACCAGGGGTGGCAAAAGGGGTTGACGGGTCAGGTTTGGGCAGGTCAAAAATGGGTGGAGGTTAAACTGGTTTGGGTTCGAGTTGACCCATTTATTAACGGGTGAATAATCTATAAACCCAAACCTGCCCATTTAATAAATGGGTCATAAATGGGTACCCATTAAGGACCCACTTTAAAGTATAATTTATTTATTTTAATTTTTTAAAATTGGATTTTTTTTTTAAAAAAAAAGGCAGTTAGAAAAAAAAAACAGCCTAAAACCGAACGACCCAAACGCCAAAGGGCCCAAAAGCAAAAAAAAAAGAAAAAAAAATGTAAATGGGTCCCCGACAAGTGCTCGATCCAAATTTGTCCAACCCATTTATTAAACGGGTTGGGTTTGGGTTGACCGTTTATAAACGGGTCCCCTCCTTCTAAACCTAAACCCGGTCTAAACGGGTGGGTGATGGATTACATTCCTAGTTTTGATCTTTTTTTGCCACCCCTGCCCAGGACCTCTTGGTAACCTAGCTTTGATAATTTGAAGAATGCTTTCTTGCATGTTGATCTCCAAGAGGAGGTCTATATGGAGCAATAACTTGGTTTGTGCTGAGTGTCAAAGTATTGTGTGAATGGTCGAATGGTTTGACCTTGAGTTCTGTATATTATATATAGACTTTACAAGAATGCTATACTTGGAAAGTAAATAAGTTCTAGCATGATTCTAGCCCTTTACATGTAAACTATAATCTGTCAAGCCCTATACATGTAAACTAAATATATGCTAACTGTACAAAATAATGAATTGAGAAATAAGGAAATAATTGTGGGCTGAAGTAAGGAAAGAAATCTTTTGCTTTGCTGTTTGCTGTTTCGTTGACACTGAGAGGGAGTCAGGATTAGTGTGTTAGCTTATCCTTGTATGGTCTAAAGCAGTTTCCCTGAGTTTTTTTTTTCAGTTGATTAGTAGTACTTGAGTTTTGTCTTCAGCGATGTGTGGTAGATCGCTTTGTAACTTTTTGCTTATGCTAGTATTATGCTCATTGTGTATGTGGATGATATTGTGATTATTCGTGTATGATGATCAAGGTATCCAAAGCTTGAAGCATTTTGTATAGACTAAAATTCAACCCAAATATTTAGGGCCATTGAACTACTTAGGTATAAAAGTACCCAAATCTTGTATGGAACTGTTTTGTTAACAGAGGAAGTGGGCCATTGGGTTCCAATCCTATTGATACACTCATGGATCATAGCATCGCGTTGGTGCCATTTGGATGATTTGTTGGATGACCCTAGACAATACCAAAGACATGTTGGAAAAGGTGTTGCATTCATAGATATATCTTTTCCAACAGGTGTTGTGAACCAGTTTCTTGTTTCTTTGGGATTAAGATTGGGATGCGGTCTTTTGTATCTTGAGATATCTTAAAGGTGCACCTGAGAGAGGTCTCCTATATCAAGAGCAGAGTCACACTTTTGTTCAGGGATATACTAGTGCATATTGAATTAGGTTACCTTCAGATAGAAGATCCACAACTGGATATTGAGTTTTTGTTGGTGGAAAATTGGTATCCTAGAACAGTGCAAATTATGGTGGCCCAGTTGAGTACTAAGTCAGAGTTGGGCCATGGTCTACACTCCATATGAACTTGTTTGGCAAAAGAACATGTTGGAAGAACTTTATTTTCCATATCTATGCTCTAGCTTGAGTGGGAGTTTTTTCGTTAAAATTTAGAGCTTTATTGCTGTGTTAGTATTGGTAAGCATGAGTTAGTGTGTTAATAAGGGTACTGTGGTAATTGTCATGTACTTGGCATATATTATAAATAGACGGAGGGGCACATCATTGTGGGGTTACCAATTTTACACAATACTTCAGCAGTTATAAAAGCTGATCTCCAAGTGGGCACATCAAAAGCTGTTAACTTTATTCAAATCATACATTCAAGTTGCCCAAACTCACCAACCTTGAAACTAGTCAACAACACTGTAATTGATTTATGCATAGCAAGAGTTTGCCAATCATGGAAGCATTATGACCACACTTCAGCAACAAAATTTTCAATGAATACTGAAAGACATGATGATTATAAGCAAAAGGAATGGCTTTAGGAAATCAATAATAAAGGGAACTATGATAGGAACCTCAGAGATGAGACTATTGGCTCACAATTTTAAAAAATTGGGTATGTATATTTTGAATTGGTGGATCTGCTGGTTCTTGTTGTTCTGTTCAATTGAATATAAGAATTCAGTTGTCTGAGTGAAGAGTGATCGGCAAAGCATAAAAAATTAATCCTGACAAATTGTTGCATTTTCCATAGGTATCACATTGTACTTGTTCCTGAAGGCAGAATTATTTATTTTCCAAGGTTTTTGTGTTTAAAACTTCTCATTTATGCTGAGCATCTGCTAGGATTTTAGAATTTTAATCTCTGTATATACTTTCTCTGCAATATATGTTTTTTTGTACATGAATTTGAATAATATTTTCAAGTACAACTCCCTTGTAGCATGAGTAGTGTGTTTTTTATATATTAGTGCCATGAAAATCTTGACAATGATTTAATGCATTTTTTTGTTTCTAATGCCGATTCAACTCCACTTGTTGTGCTGTTCAGGTTGCTTTTCTTCGTTACACTCAGCAGTGGAAGAAGAAACTTGTATTTGTGCTGAATAAATCTGACCTTTATCGGAATGCCAGTGAGGTTTAATTATCTGTTTTGTCTTTATTTACTTAAAAGGGATACTCTCACAGAGAAGATGTGAAACACAAGGACAATATTTCTATTTGTGGTCCTCAAGCAGCTTTCTAGGGTTTATTAATTTTCCATGATTTGGTGCAGCTTGAAGAAGGAATTTCATTCATCAAAGAAAATGCACAGAAGCTGTTGAATACTGAGTATGTAACATTATTTCCTGTATCTGCACGATCTGCTCTTGAGGAAAAACTTTTGATTCCCTCTCATTTGAGAAATAATTCTGGGAAAACATTACCTACTGATTCTCATTGGGGAGATAATGGCTTTGACGAACTTGAAAAGTTCTTGTACAGCTTTTTGGATGGATCAACAAGTACAGGAATAGAAAGAATAAGGCTTAAGCTTGAAACTCCCATTGGAATTGCTGATCAGTTGCTTTTGTCTTGTGAGACTATTGTGAGACAAGAATGCCGATATGCAAAGCAGGATTTGGTGTCGGTAAATGAAATAGTTGGTAGTATAAAAGAGTTCGCGATGAAGATGCAAAGTGAGAGCATTTCTTGGAGGAGACAAACTTTATTGCTGGTATGTTTTTCAGACTCTTAATTGAGTTATGTATTCTTAACATTGACACACACACAGATTTCTTGGTTTATTATGTTTTGTACCCATGTATGTATTTGCAGATTGATGCTACAAAAGCTCGCGTTGTGAAGCTTATAGAATCTACCCTCCAATTATCAAATATTGATCTTGCTGCCTCCTATGTTTTTAAAGGGGATAAATCTTCTAGAATGCCAGCCACCTTAAGCATTCAAAATGACATAATAGGTCCTGCACTCACTGATGCTCGAGTAAGTAAATGGCTGTGACCTTTTGTTTAGGAGTTGTGCTAAAAAATTTACTGTGTTTTGTGTGTGAGAAAGAGGGAGAGAGAAAAACTGAGAGAGATTGTCTACTACAAAAAAGATCTGATATAGCCTTGATTTTCCTTTCTCGTATTGGGGATATTCTTAAAAGCATGGTTTTAGAATGCTAAAACTATGTTATGCTGCCAATCTATAGAAAATTATGAGGGTCACATTTTACAGAAATTACAATTTTGATTAAATGAAATGGTGGAAACTCGTGGTAAGTGGCAGAAATTTTGAATGGTACTTTGGGAAATGTTAAAATGTATGATTGTGCATAATGTGAAATTAAAAAAAAAAATGAAGGAAATATATTTATAATGGGAATTTCAATTTTAATTTAATGAAGTGGATATAATTTGGAGTAGATGATGGAAATTTTGAATGGAACTCTGGGAAATTTTAAAATGGATGATTGTGCGTCAATTAATGTTCGATTACCACTTTCTCTACACAAAATTTTCGACTAAAGATTTGGGTTCATTAAAATATTTCTCGAGTATGAAGTATCAAGATCTTAAATAGTGAGTGTCTAGTCATGAAGTATGTTCTAGATCTTTTAGACAAAACTACAATGTTGCAATTCAAATTTTCTGTTGCACCTATTGATCCTAGCAACAAATTATTACAGATGTGGACGACTTGTTGGCTAACTCTGGTGGAGACTTATGGAAGTTAAACTACCTCACAAATCACAATCACATGAAAAGACATATTTTCACAACAGTTGTGAGTTGGTTCCTTGATTCTCCCTGAGTGAGCCACTGGGATGCTGTCATTTGTATCTAGCAATGCCGCAAAGGCGCACAGGAAGATGCCTCTTTTATTAGGATTGGGGTCGCACTCATATTCAAGGGTAATATTGATGTAGATTGGGCTGGGTCAACCTTGAGATATTCACAACTGGTTAATGTTTGTTTGTTGGTGGTAACCTAGTATCGTGGA
This sequence comes from Malania oleifera, assembly GCF_029873635.1. Classification (NCBI taxonomy): domain Eukaryota; kingdom Viridiplantae; phylum Streptophyta; class Magnoliopsida; order Santalales; family Ximeniaceae; genus Malania; species Malania oleifera. The sequence continues at coordinate 86,043,893 of NC_080421.1, forward strand.
AGAGTAAAAACAAGGTGTTGTCACCTAATCGATTGCTGCCAAAATATAAGGCCATGGTAAGGATTGCACATGAATTGGTTTGGCTGAAGAACATGTTGGAAGAGCTCAGTTTTCCATGGTCTCAGCCTATGGAGTTGATATGTGATGTTCAAGCTTCTATTCACACTGCCTGCAATCTAGTCTTTAATGTGAGGTGACACATCAAAGTTAATTGCCTTTTTGTCCATGAGAAAATTGTGCAGAAGCTCATTGAAACCACTCATGTAAAGTCTCAACATTAATGTGCTGATCTGCTCACAAAAGCTTTAAGGGTGCTCAGTTAAATCAATTTGTAACTAATTAGGAGCATATGATATCTATGGTCCAACTTGAGGGGAAGTGTTATTGGTTATTGATTATTACTTATGTTAGTAACTAAAAGTTAGTGAGTATTATGTTCATTGTGGTGTACTTGATATATATAAGTAAATGGGGAGATCTATGGCAATGATTAACTCTTCCAATTTACACAATACTTTAAGACCCTTCAAATCTTCCATCTGAGATGGTGGCACATACAATATATCTGCTGTCTTGGAAGTTCCATTTTGGGAGAAACCTTAATGAAAGATGAGTTGCCCCTTTTGATTAGGTTGCTTGATTCTTTTCATACTCATTTGGGGAGTGAGAAGTGTTTGGAGCTTAGACACTTATGATGAATTCTCTTCTAAATCCTTTTTCTCTTATTTGACTTGAGACCCTATTGTGGACAATTTTGCCTTATATCCATTGATTTGGAAAGCCAAAGCTCCCTTGGAAATAAAAGCTTTCATTTGGACTGCAGTACTTGAATGAATTGATACCAATGACTTGTTTCAGAATCACTGGATATTAGTGTCCTTTGTTTCAGGAGTGGAGAGACTTGTGCACATTTGTTTCTTCATTGTCCTTTACACAATGGCTATTTGGAATAAATTATTTGGTATATTTGGTGAGAATTGGGTTTGACCGTCCACATTGAAGGTGTTTTGTACCATCATGTTTAGAGGTTTTGGTCAAGAAAAGGATAGGAAAGCTTTATGGTGATGCTCTATTATGGCTATTATTTGGTGTGTTTGGCTAGAAAGGAATGCTAGAGTATTCAGAGGAGTGGCTATATCTAAGAACTTTGCTTTGGAGTAGAGTGATTTTTCTTTTATCATTGTCGGTGTCAGCAAATGGGTTCTTTCGCCACATCTCTTTGGAAAACATGCAGCGGGACTGGTTGCTTCTATTGCATTGAGTTTGGTTTTGGGATTAGACTCTGAGATTTGTAATTATTTACTTTTGAAAAGGGAGGATTTATTCTCCCTATTCTTTCTTTCTTTGTTTTCCCCCCCTTTCTCTAGTACATTATGCCCTTTCTAATAAAATTTCTTTGTTCGTCAAAAAATATCCCCAATCAAATCAGATGAGTCAAAAGCTTATCCAAATTGTTCTTGAAGCTCATCCAAGAGCAACCCTGCTAAACAATCAAACTCACTGGCAACTTTGTTGTCAATATCCAAGACATCCTCCCATTTCTTCTTCCCCTTACCCTTGCTAGGTCTATCAATTTTAGCACCTTTTTGAGCATTTGGAGCTTCTGCGGTGCATAAATTTCCTTCTGTAGTTCTCCATATTTTTTTGTTTATATCTTACCGGTATAACCTCGCTTCTCTTCAAAACTTTTTCTTGTTCAACACCCATCTGACCCTAAACTTATTGGAGTTTGTTTCCTTACCAATATAGAGTTCCCCCTCGAACCATGCATTTAACCCAGAATCTTGTCCACACAAGCTTCTTGGTCCTTAAAAACACTTCTATCCACAGCTGTTAAGGAAACTTACTCATCCTCTTGTCATTGTGGGGCTTGTCTATGTTGTTTGTGTGTATTTGTATTTTTTTTAAATGTTCAGTTTGTTTCTGTTCTTTATCAATTTCTCTCTCTCTCTCTCTCATGTGATTGTGGAGGCTTTTATTTTTATACTTTTTGGGTGTAAATAAATTTCTGTTTTTCTGAACTTGGAGGATTTGTTTGATAATCTCTTCATTATTAAATGTTGAGCAGGCTGGAGTTGGCCACTTGTGGATGGTGGTTGGACCAGGTGGGATGAGAATTGTTCACTCGACTTCTGATAATCCCATGTGCAAGCCCAATGTGGCCGGCCTTGTGGTGATTGATATCATATAATCAGTAATATGAATATGCATATGAGCAGGTACAGCAACAAGCAAAATGGCTGTCACATGCTTACGTACAAAGAGACCCATCATATGGATTTGGGCAGGTAGGGCATTCATATAGTTATGCAAGACCAATTAGACTAGCAAAATATATATAATGGTAATAGAAACTCTATTGGGTGACTAGAAACTGTATTGAATAAGATGGAAAAGAGGACTAAGAGTAAGATATACACCTATACACTATTTGGAAACTATACAACATGGAGTGACTATAACAAATTTTATCACAATACATTCTCAAAATACTTATTTCAGATAGATTATTTTGAACCATAAAAAAACTCTAGTTGGTATTGATTTTTATTTTTGGGGTATAGCAAAAGAAAATTTTATTCTTTGGAAGAGAATTTACACAAGGGAGAATGAGACATCTCCCCAGAAAAGGCCTGGAATTATCCAGTAAAACTAGCTAAAAAAAGTTGGTATTGAGTGTATGGGAGGAAGCTATTGCGATCGTAATGATTTTAAATGATAATTGTTCATGTAGATCTTGGCATGAGGACTCTAGGACAGTTGGGTGGCTTGGCTTCCTACTTTCAAACAATAGAAAACTAAAACTGTGACTGGAGGCAGGTGCTCTGGGAGAAATGCTCTGATGCTTTAGTCAGCCATTGGGCTAATAAGTAGGGTTCCTTTTTGAGTAGTTTAGATGGCATGTCTTGTGGAAGAGGCCTTCTCCCCTTTTATAAGATCGAGGGCTGTATTGCTTTAGCTGTTGTTTGAGGGTTGGTTTTTAAAGGGAGGTGGGAGTTGTAGGTCTAAACTACCTTTACTGGGTTGTAGTGGGTTTCATGTGTTTAAGCTTGATATAAATTGTTGCCCCACAACACATCAACTTAAGCTTTTTGGTTGTAACATGGTTTTAGATAGTAGTAATGGCTGTGGACATTACGTAACAGGTAATGGACACTGCGTCCGTGAATTCATTTTTTGCATTAGAGAACATAAAAAGTATATAGATCACATGTTTTAATCCTAGATTCCTATAATGATTTAAGTGATTTTTAGTAAATTTTAATCACTTTAAATATAAGATATACTACAAGTATTGGATGTCTTATTGGTTGCTTTGGTTACTATTGGTGAGAAGAAGCATGCATTTGCTACTTTTCACCACTTTATTGATTTTAAGTGAAATTCAAACTAAGAAATATTAAATATAAAGAACTATAAAATATAGAATGCTATTTTTTGTACCTTTTGATCTTTAATAGAACTTTTGTTATGCAAAAAACAAAATATAGAATGTTCATATGTTAGACAAACAAAAATGCAAACAATAGAAAGTCAAGCTAGGTGTAAGAAAAGCAGAAATAATAAAATAAAATTGAAAGAGCTTAGGTGATTAATATATGCAATTTAATGAGGGAAAAAGTTTGGTTTATTTGAATGGTAGTTATTAAAAATATGCATATTAAATGTCAAGGCCCAAACATAATTTTTTAATAAAAAAATCATTGACTAAATAGACCAGGTTAAAATTGAGTTTAAGTGAGGGGATAATGGAAAAAGCCAAAAAAGGACTCAACAATTTGTTTCGTTTGCAGCCAGTCTAGCATGATAACAACTCATAATGGCCTGTAACGGCTTGTAATGGTACCATAATGGACTATGACGGGTGTTACAATTGTGAATCAGAGTACCTCCGAGATATCTTCCCGTAACAGTCTCGGAAGGCACCAATGCCATTATGTAACATCTGCAACGGTTGTTGCACACTAGGTTGTAAGATTACCACTTCACCTAAAAGCTTAAGCTTTTGAGTTGTGGGTCCATAATGTATATCAAGCAATAACACTCCCCTCCATGTGCAGCCCAATGGGATGTGGAGAGATAAACAAACAATAACAACACCCATTTCAGGGAATACGACGAATTTTAACCACCACTGTCGTCTTAAATTTTGATTTTGATGTCAATTTCGATTTCAATTTGACAAGATGATTGAAAAATTAATAGTATAACATGAAATTCTTTTTATGAAATTTTAGAAATGGTTAGTAAACATAATAATTTAAGTTTTAGGACTAAGATATTACAAACAAAAACATTTATGTTGTGTATGAGCTGCAATAGTTTTAATTGTAATATAATATGTATATCAACATATTTGTAGTACAATGTGTATAAAACATATTCGTAATATAGTATGCGCAATAAATATATTTGGTTAGTAAAGATAATTTGGACATGAATGATTAATAAAATGTTTTTGTATGTTTAATTTTTCATATAATTTCAAAAGCCCTTGCAATAATCTTTTGTTTCATTAAGAAAAAAAAAGATAAATTAAGAGAGAAACTTCACTTTGCAACTAAATCTCACATTTGAATTCTAAGGGAATTTCATTTTATAGTTTTGGCTAAAATTTTGACAAATTTGGCTAAAATTTTGAGATATCGATAAATTTTGGATGATCTGTTGAAATTTCGATGGGAAAAATGCGAGATAGAAATTAACTTCCATTTCGATTTCAGGGGGTGATGGAAAGCGGAAATTTCAACAATGTCACCATGACCACCGCACAATAGATGTGGGCAACAAGGCACTACCTAGGACCTCTTGGCCACCATAGATCTAATACCATGTTATATTATCACTTTGCTTAAAGCTTAAGCTTATAGGCTTTTTTCCAGTGATGTATATCAAGCTTTATCATAGGTAAAGTGGTAATCTATCATGGTATCTGAGCTATCACTGCCACGAGGTCCTGGGTTCTATTCTTGTTGCTCATGTTTTTTTGTGTCGTGGTTAAAAATTATCTTATTCCACATAATGGGTGTTATTTATCATTTTTTATCTTCCCACGTGCAATTGGGTTGTAGTTGCGGGGAAGTGTGAAAGCTTGATATTGTTGACTCCAACCTAATAGCTTAAGCTTTTAGGTAAATTCGTAATCTAACATCATATGTTCCTTTCTTTCCACACATCAATGTTTTCTAGCTATAGGCGTCTGAGAAAGATTCCCCCGTTAACAATTATGAACGCTTAAATGAATGTTTGATGGGCATTGTAATGATGTGAGTCTCCTTTACATCACCATATATCATATACCTGCCATATGTACGTTTAATTTTTTTTTTTTGGTTCCAATTATGTGCAATTCTCCATTTTAACATTTCTGAGTTCCATTCAAAAATTTCCATAAAATGAAATGTGTCAGAATGTCGATAGAGTGTAAACTGAGGCCCTTGAAATTTCTGTTAAGTTGAAATTTAAAATTTAATTCCTCGGACTTGACAGTGGTTAGGGACCTAAGGATTGTAGGGAATTCTATGCTTGGTGTTAAAAATGGGTGGTCAGGATGTGCTATTTGCCTATTATTAGGTTTCTATTTGAAACCTTAATTTCATCAATTTTTCATTGTTTCCCATGGCTTATAATTTTGTGTTGTATGAAATTTTACAATTTTTCCTGGAACATCAAAATTTGCACCAGAATGCTGCGAAAAGAATATTTGTATAGCTGTTTCTATTTTGAATACTTCTCCCTCCACGGTAAACTGAAATTTTGGGAATTTTCCCAAATTTAGTTTCTTGGTTTTACTATGTTTACCAAGCAAATTTGCTTATAACTATGATCTTCGCTCAGCTGCAGGCTTACAGCATAGAATGTGAATTTTGTTATAGTTTAAAGCTTGCATTTTAGAGATCTACTGAAGTCTACTTTGATTTTCTATTCTTGTTTCTTGATTACTTTTTAATACCTCGCCTCTTGTGACTTTGACTTTTCATTTTCTGCCTTTTGTTAATGTCAATATGGCATATAGAGATTACTTGGGGAATATGTGTCGTGGTTACAATCACATAGTGCTCGTGAAAAGAGGTTGTACGAGGAATCCTTTGAGAAAAGATGGCCTTCATTTGTCTATCCGCACAATCAGGGGCATTTGGGGACCTGTGACATACGGAACAATGAACTTAGCTTGAAAGTGATTGAGAACTTCAGTGTCAGTGCTGCTTCCAAACTGTTTGAGCAAGAAATTCGTGAAGCAGTGAGTTTAAATTCTTTATAATAAGAAATTAATATTTTGCTATTTGTGCAAGACTTCAAATTATGTTTCTCACATGCTTGCATGTATGTTTATACATATGTGTGTGTGTGTGTGTGTGTATGTAAAATATTTGTAACTTCACTCATGCTAGATAATTTTAATTTCACCTCGTGTTCATGCATCTTTTTATTTCAGAGCCATAAAAGGTATAAGCAAGGATTTGAGAATAGAGGTTGAATAGAATCTAAGTTAGAATTATGGAGAGAAGTTTTGGAACCTAGAGGTTTAAGATAAGTAGAAAGAAGACAAAATACATGAAATGTAAGCTTAGTAATTTTACGAGAAATATTGGAGAAAAGATTAAACTGGATGATTAGGAAATGATTAGCACTACCAGATTTTGATACTTTGGATCTATTGTGCAAGTTGAAAAGTAAGTGAAGTAATTGTAAGCTAATGCAGGTTGGGTAAAATGGAGAACTGCTTCCAGAGTGTTGTTTTATTCTAGAATACCCTTAAAATTAAAAGGAATGTTCTATAGGATGACTATAAGACCAGCTATGCTATATGTATTAGAATCTTGGGCTACTAAAAAATAACATATCCAAAAACTAGAAGTTGCTGAAATTAGAATGCTGAGGGGGATGTGTTATAACTCTAAAAGATAAATTGAAGAATGGATGTATTCGTTGCAACCTTGGTGCAGCACTTGTAGAAGATTATTTAGGAACTGTAGTTGAGATAGTTTGGGCACTTGCAACATAGGTCAAGTGAAGAGTGATCCAGAAAATGTTTGTGGTAGTAGAAAGGGGAGGGATGGAATAACTTGGACTAAGATAGTAAGGCTTTGACTGCCCTACAATTATGAAAGGATATTGTCCCAGATTGTGCAGAATGACGGAAGAGGATTCATGTAGCTGATCCCACCTTTTTTTTTTTTGGACTAGGCTAGGTAGGTAGTTATTGACTTATATCACAAGGAGAGCCCTTCCAACCTGCCCAGTAACGCCCCCCTCTTTCCCTCTCCTTTTTCCTTTCTTCCTTTCTTGTATGCTTTCGAACTCAATCGAATTCTCTTATGCTTGCAAGGTTGAACCTGCTTCCGGTAGTAAGTTCCCAAAGTGATTTATCCTCCTTTTGTTTGTTGTTTAGTGGATCTGTTAGCTATAGGCTATATTGCTCAGTTTTAATATTTTGTATCTGTGGCATTGTTTTATTTTGTTTTTTTAGAAGAGAGTGTGTTATTTTAATAATTAGGTGGTGTGGGGTGTTGGTATTTTTGTCATTTGAGGCCTATTATTATTAATATATAAGGAGGGAAGGCCTGGAGCTGTTCATAAGCTCCTGCGGACTGCCATTTGGGTCTTCTCCCTCTAATCTCTTCTTCTATTCTCCTCTTTCCCTCTCTAATCCTAAGTGCTGTGTTTTCTTCATTGAAACTTCAATTTATTTCAGATTTGCAACTCCCCAGGGATTCTGTGCAGCTAGACAATCACAGTTCATCACTTGGAGGGATGCATTTCCTTTTCAGTATGGTATCAGAGCACTAAACTTATCAAATTCTGATTCATCTGACTCTGTTGCACGACTTCTTTTTGTTTCTTCTTTCTTCTTCCTTGTGGATTCTAAAATAGAGATCTATTTTTTGGTTTGAGAGTTGTTTAGGGCTTCATCTCCTTTTCTGTGCCATAAGGAACTCTTGTGGGTGTTGTGTGGCTCTTGGTAGTTTGGTGATGTAAAGTCAGCCATATACTGTTTCTTGCGGACTGCTGTTGCTGTTCCGATGCTTCCCCTAATTTGTTGTCAAATGATGACACTTGTGATGATGTGTATGAACATGATCTCTCAGTCATGTCTGCACATGCTTCTTGCTGCTGCCAGGTTGTTTATTGAGTGTTTGCTCTACTGTTTAAGTGCCTGCAGTTCTTAGTTGTGGTCTGCCGTGTTCTGTGTGGTCAAAGCCATCTTCAGTAGGAATAGTGAGAGATTATTTATGTCTGTGACTCCTCCTAGGATACTTTAACTTCAGTTCTGCGGTCATAGCTGCCTTTTGAAGTTCTGGACTTTGAAGTTCTGGGGTGCTGTTTTGTGCTTGTTTGCGCTGCCCTATTCTGCATTGTTGCTGTGTTGTTCATTCTTGGTACTCGTACTTTCTTATTGTTGTGTATTGGGGGTGGTTCTAATGGCCTCTACTCAGAAATCTTATACTGTTAATGCACAAATTACAGCCATCAAACTGGCCTCCAACTATTTGTTGGGCAAGTCCATATTAATGCCGAAGGGAGGTCCAAGCAAAATTTCAAATCAAGGACTTGGCTACTCTGCATTACATTTTTGGCATTGAAGATTGTATGGCGTAAGGAAGGGCTGAACCAATATCAAAGAAAATATACCTTGGACTTGCTAAGTGATATTGGTTTGTAAGGAGCTGAACTATTTGATACTCCTATGAATCCTAACAAGAAGTTGTCTAGGGATGTGGATTGGACTTTGAAGACAGTCGTCAATATGGGAAGTTGGTGTGCAAGTTGATCTACTTGACTATCACTAGGCCTAACATATTATTTAATATAGGGTTAGTGAGTCAATTTTTGAAAAATCCCAACCAGCCACACTAGGACTTTTTAGTATCTCAAGAGCTCTCCCATAAGAGGTTTGATTTATAAATGTAATAGAAATTGTGAGGTCATGGATCCTTTTTGTGGTTGGCTCATTTGAATATCAAAGGTCTACTATTGGACACTATACTTTTGTGGGTGGTAATCTTGTTATCTGTCGTAGGCTTGCATTTCTAGTATCCTGTTGTACTATCTTTCTATTTGTAAGATTCTAGCAGGGGTTGCTAGCAAGATTGAGAAAATCATAAGAGATTTCTTTTGGACAGGGGCCTGGGGTTTAGGTATGATTTTTTGGTGAATTGGGAAGTTGTGTGTAGGTCTAGACGGGAGGTTGATTTTGTTCTTGGAAATTTGGTCTCTAAAAACAATGCTTTCTTGGCCAAATGGCTTTGGCAGTTTCCTCGAGAGGATTCTTCCTGGTGGCACAAAGTTGTTAAAAACAAGTTTGGGCTGGATGAGAATGGGTGAAATGCTAATTTGTGATCTAGATGTTCTTTAGATAGTCCTTGCAAAGCTATCTCTCTGATTTATCCCCTCCATTTTTCTCATTTTAAGTTTCTGTTGGGAAGGGGTTGCAATATACATTGACAAGAAGCAAGACCTTGGGAAGATCCTTGCTGGAGAATAATTAAGAAGAGTTTGGTCATGGAATTGTTGGGTTTAATCAGTAGTTTATTTTGTGTTTAGTTTAATTAGTGTAGTATTATGTGTATTTTGGCAACTTGTTTGTAGTATTTATGTATTCTAGGGGTATGTTTGTAATGTAATTTTGTTTTAGGGGTTTATGTGTGATTTTTATATGAAGAGGCTTTCTTATAAATAGCGTGTGAAAGCCGTGTTGTAGCAGTTAGTGTTGAATTTGAATTGAAATTGAATGTTAGTTTTTACCTCTCTCATCTCTTCTTCTTCCTTCCTCTCTTCAATTTCTTCTAATCTCTCCCATGGCTGCAGATCCTTGATGCTGCTCTGTATCACCTTTGGTTTGGGAATGTTGTTTTGCCCACCTCTTTTTCCTCGTCTCTTTCGTTTGAGCTTATGGCAGAATAGTACCATTTCTTCTTTTATTGTTGATAGTACCATTTCTTCTTTTATTGTTGATTCTGTTGGTCCTTTACCAACCTTCTTGGGATTTTCACTTTCGGAGACCCCTTATTGATAGGGAGGCGGAGGATTTATCTTCTTTGTTAATTTTGTTGAATAACTGTTGTGTTTCTTTGGAAGCGGATAGTCGTTCTTAGTACTTGGATCCTTCAGGGGTGTATTCTTGGATATCATTTTATGAATTTTATTTGGCTGGTTGCACTTTATAGAATCAATACGAATAACTTGTTGCAGATTAGGAGACTGATGAAGCTCTTTCTCCAGATGTTTGTGTGCTTGTTTTAACTGTTAAGGATCTGCATCGCATTTTTTATGCAATGTGATTTTTCTTGGAGGGTGTGGAACAAGTTGGGTTTTTTTTTTTCAGAGTGTTAAGTTTGTCCAAAGATGGTGGAGGATTTTTTGGCAGTTTCATTTGTTGGTTTTGTAAGGAAAAAGGACAAGGTAGCGCTAGGAAAATGTGCTTTATTTGCAGTGATACAAGGGCTGTGGCTGGAACATAATGCACGTATTTTCTTGGGGAATAAGTTGTCTTTCTGCTGGTTTGGGAGAAGATTCATTACATGGCATCTCTTTGGTGTGTTTGTTATGGGAACTTTAAGGGGGGTGAGCTTTTCAGATATTCAGCGAGACTGGATTTTTTGTTTGTTTCCCTTTTCTTCTTCTGTCTCTAGTATTTTTTATCTGGTTTTTCCCAGATTATGTTAAGGAGATGTCTTATGCTTCTTTATGTACATTCATAATCTATCAAGGAACTTCTTCTTCTGCTATGAAAAAGAAAACAAATTATTACCTGTTTTAGCAAGAAGGAAACTACTGTAGCTGACCTTGTGCTGAAGCAGCTATGGTTCATGTTGTTAGTTAGCTTGTGTGGTTGAATTCTCCTAGTAGGGATTGGATTCTTGCTTCAACCTAGTTATTCATGAGAGGACAAAGTGCATTGAGGTTGGGAAGAAGATTGTGAGGACTTCATTGTGGAATCTTTGAATCAGTTTAAGTGATGTTTTCATGAAGGTTTTATTATTATTATTATTATTTAATAGAACAACAAATTCATTGATAGATTAAGAATGTACAATCAAGAGAAACGACATCTCTTTTACAAACTGTGGGATACCCCAGAGAAAACAAAAAGAAAAACCCAAAAGGCACAAAGAACAATCCAGTAAAATCAACAAGCCTCAGCAAGTCAATAAAGAATGCCAATTGCACTGAATATCTGAAAACCACATCCCATTGCTGTTTCCATTACCCGCACACCGAAGAGAATCCAAATAATGAATCTTCTTTTGCACCAACAGAAACGAAAGATTCTTCCCTGAGAAAACTCACGCGTTATGTTCCTTCCACAGACCCCAAAGTACTGCAAATAAAGCACATTTCCATCAATAATTGTTGTATAGCATTTATGCAATGCAGCACTGCATAATTTAGTGGAGAATCATGCATTATTCTATGATGGCCTCTTGAACTGAAACAAGGTACTAGAATTACAATTTTGAAAAACAGAAAATTATCATGTTTGAATGAACCAGAATTTCAATCTTGAAAGAACTAGAATTGCAATTTTGAAGGAATTAATATAATTTTTGTGGAAATAGAAATTCAAGGACAACAATCCAACAGTTCCGGCAGTTTGGGAGGATATTACAACAATTCTAGTAGTTTAGGATGATATTGTACACAATTGGAGGATATTGCAACAATTCCAGTAGTTTTGAGATTGTTGGTGAGACAAATTGAAGTTTAGGGATGCATGTGAAACTCAATCAATAGCTTAGGACTCCTGCAATTTAGTCTCTTTGTTTCATTCTTACTTCCTGAATCTGTGAGTTATTGGCTATATTGCTTGGTTTTAATAATTTTAATTTGCTGCATTCTTTTATTGCATTCTGTCTCTCTTGCTTTCAAAATAAAATCTTGGAGACAAAATTATTTTATTTATTTTATGTGATTGTTGGACTCAAGATTTATGTTCCGTTGTGTGGGAAGGCAACTTCTAGGATGAATAACTTCAAAATAGTTTCCAGATTAATTTTCCATTATCCTTGCATTATTTATTTTCAAATATAAAAGAAGGCAATGTTGTTCTATGCAACATAGTTCAATGATTTATTTGAATGTAGTTTCCTGAATAATTTTTTTGAAGGAAATGAATATACAAGCATTGTAGAAAGCATGTTCAGGTCATGTGAATTTATTAATTTAATATCAGCCAAGTAAAATAAGTTCCAAATAGAAAAGAAAAATATCAGAAGTAACCCTTTTAAATCTGAGAAAGTAAACGACTTTAATCCAAAGTTTCTTGACTTGCAAGGGATTTTACGACACAACACCCTCCGCATTCACTGCATCACCAGTTCAGCAAATATTTTTTTCACAAGGAAAAAAATTATATTAACAGCAAGAGTATGGTGGCGGGAAAACAAGATGTCCTCCAAAGAACAAAAGAAAATGGCCAGAAAAGTTACAATAGCCCTTGCCAATCCTTAAATAATATGATCGGGCAGCAGAAAACCCCTAAAACACCCAGAGGATTGGCTTAGAGAGAAGCCAAGAACACTGCTCTATCCCAAAATTGACACGGAGAGGTTATGCAATCCTTGAAGGTTCTCGCATTCATCTCAATCCATAAGGTCCACAAAATAGCAAAAACTGTGTTGCACGTTAAAACTTTTCCTTTGCCAAAACCCCAATATCTCACTAGAAAAAGTTCGCCCAACACCTAATGTGGCATCTAAGCTTCATCAAAACAAGAAAAGAGAGCACTCCAGAGATTCTTTGCAACCTTGCAATGTAGGAAGAGATGGGCATTCATTCATTGGACTCGTGGCACATGACACACGTGTTAGGATCGAGTGCCTTGTAGTGCCTTCTAATCTAAAGCAAATTGTGCATGTTATGCTATTCAAAGTCATAGTCCAAATGAAAGTTCAAATCTTGAAGGGAACCTTTACTTGAGAAAAATTAATGAACTCCAAAGATCATAATGTGGCTACAAGGGAGAAATAGGGTGAAGGAGATTTGAGGAGATGAAGGAAGAAAGATTTAGTGGAAAGACCTGACTGATCACTCCCCAACCCACACTTTAACTCAGGGCTTTGAGTAAAGTGGTAAGCTCATCAACCTCTCCTCCATTGAGATTCCTAAAAAAATAAAAATCCCAAGAGAGACAGAGCCCTCCCTGGAGAAAAAGAGTCACTCATAGGTGCATTGTGTGGGGAAGAAAGTTTAGACAAGTGAGGCACCATCAACTGCAATTAACCTTTTCACCCATCTTGGCGTCTTTCTAAAACTGTGCCTCGTTGCCATTGCTCACTTTGAAATGGGGCGTGAGAAGAAAAGACTAGCAACCTGAGACATGAACTTACAGGGCTGAGGATAAGAAACAAAGCTGCTTCCTCTAGAGTCCTACCCATTTTGATGAACCGTGTACTTTTAATCTCCCCATGCCAATTTGCCTCTTAGGAGAACCTCCGTAGCCATTTTTTAACAACCTCCTAGCTAATGAGGTGCTCTCTCTTATTCTCCATGGAACTTGACCAAAGAAAGTCGTGCGTTGTTCTCCAAGAATCCTATATACTCTCTCTTGGTCACTCTAAAAGGAGATCGAAAAAAAAATAGGAACATTGGAGAGGGTAGCTGTGGTAGTTTTAATAAGGGTTGTACAACCCCTGTGGAACAGCATCCATTTTTTTACCGCTCCAGCCTCCTATTGACCCTCTCAAGCACATGTTCCCAAAAAGTGACGGAGGGTTTTGTCAAGATGGAGGCTAATATAACATAGTGGCCATTCCACAATAGCATGACCCACCAAGGCCTTAAACCTCTTTAGATTCCTTTCCTCACATTAATGCTTGCCATTCCACTGTTGGACAAATTGATCTTTAATCTTGCAATCCTTTAAAATTTTTTTTAACAAAATAATAACCTTTTGGATATTCTTTACATTGCACTTGAGAAATAGCATAGTATCATCGGTGAATTGGAAATGAGACACCTCCAATTCCTTCGCTTGAACAAGTAAACCCTTGATGATCCTCGAGTCCTGTGCATGTGAGAGAGAACCAGGGAAACAAAAATGGAGATATGTGATCCCATTTCCTACGCCCTTGAGAAGCTTTGAACCACTCTCCAGGCTGCCCATTGACAATAATAGAAATATTGGTTGAGCCTAGGCACCCCAAAGCCATTACTACACATCAGATTATCCAAAATCCCTCGTTCATCCTATCGTAAGTCTTCTTCAAGTCCTATTTAGAGATTAGCCTGCAACCCCACCACACCCCCCCTTGGGGGGCCGCCGGGGGGGGGGGGGGGTGCGGCGCTGCGGGGGGTCCTTGTCCTTACATCCCCTACCTGACTGGCCACCAATACAGCATCTAAGATTTATCTGTCTTTAATGAAAGCAGATTGAGCTATGGTCACTATACTCCTCAAGACCTCTCTCAGCCTCTTAATGAAAAATGCTAACACCATGCTATTCAATACTGTCCCTACTTTCACTAATTTTTTCACCAACGTCATTATTTCCACTAGACACTTTTCGGTACTCTTTAGTTTTAGTAGCAAGTTTTTTCTAGGTTGTCCCATGGGGACAATTTGGCTATTTACTTCAAAAAATGTTTCTGACCACTTTTTCCAAATGGACCTCAAAGTTTTTCTTCACCTGGATTTCATCTTTTAGCATATCATAACTAGTAGACACTGGCAGATTCTTGAATCACACAAATGGTGAAATTGGTTGAGTGATTATTCTTAAAGCTTTTTGGCATACAACCTAACAACTTAAGCTTTTGCATCAAGTAATTTCTTAACAATTGTAAGTATGGGTGGTTCTTCCTTAATGTTACCTTCATGGCACTGCTGAACTATCTGCCTCTTCTAACATATGTTTAAATTTCAAATGCAAGTTGGTTATAACTATTCCTTTATGGTTAACTAGTCAATCTGATGTCTAATGGTGCATTTCTTTTTAATTTTCAGTTTTTGGGAACTTTTGGTGGGCTAGGAGTGGCTGGTTTATCTGCTTCACTACTAACATCTGTGCTGCCAACCACTTTAGAAGATCTTCTTGCCCTTGGCCTTTGTTCTGCTGGCGGGTGAGATATCTGTCTTGGTTTGAGTTTCCCTACCTAATTCTTGATTGCTGCTTATTGTTTGAACTTAAAAAAAAAGGGGCAGCCAGGTGCACAAAGATCCCACATATGTGCTATTTGGGGAATGGGTGGGCCACGATGGATCTATAGTACACAGCCTTACCTTTCATTTTTGTGAGAGGCTGTCTCCACGCCTCAAATCTGTGACCTCTAGGTCACATGGCAACTCTACCGTTGCACCAAGGCTTCCCTTCTTGTTGTTTGAACTTGTGTGCACAAATTCTTTTGATGCATTGCGAACCATGTAGAAGGGTCCTTAACTCATTTTGAACTTGATAACTTGCTTATCATTATGTTGACGAAGTAAAACTAATCTATTTGAAATTTTTTATTAGCTAACAAGCTGTATGCCAATGAAATGTGCTTGTTTTATGTGGAAACTGATAGGGAAATCTGCTTAAACACTCAATTTTGAGCATATTAAAACAGCTGAAGGTTCTTTCCATCAGTCAGTTGGGATAGGATGAACAACTCTGGAATATGAAAAAGTTGGTTGAGCACAAAAATTAAGCTTTAAACCCAATTATGTGGGTTTGGCTATATGAATCCTTTTTGTTCCCATTCTGCTTGATAGGGCAATGTACTCTGAAAGCTAGAGGCCATAAATTTGTCAGTTGGGATGGGATGAACAACACTGGAATATGAAAAAATTTGTTGACCAAAAAAAATTAGGCTTTAAACCCATTTATGTGTGTTTGGCCATATGAATCCTTTTTGTTCCCATTCTGCTTGATAGGGCAATGTACTGTGAAAGTTAAGAGGCCATAAATTCTTCCTTATCACCTCATCCAAGGATTTCTAGGTTCACTTCTTGCCCTTGAATTGCATCTTACCTCAATCAAATCATTTGTCAGTGATGCATTGTCATATCTATTTGCAAGTGCTTGAGGCTCCATTTGGTAATGCATTTTCTCTTTGCACAGTTGCTTTTGGACTACCTTAAGTGCTCAGTTAAGAAAAGGATTTTCTTCTTGTAAAGCAAGCTGTATCCCAAAGCAAAATTTGGCAAGCAGCCTGGTGTTTTTTTTTTTTTTTTTTCGTCCTGCTTATGTGAGGTTGCTTCGTAATGTAATTGCCATTGTTTACTCACAGATATTACAGTTCATTTTTTTTTTTTAGTAAAAATGGTTCTCATGTTACTATTAACTAAACTAGACTTTACGTATGGTCTATTTGAGGCTCTTTTTACATCAATATTTACCACACAGAAGATAAAACATAAGGTGTATTTTGGGCCTTTTTACAGCAATATTTACTGCACATACAATAAATTATATTTGTCACTAACAACATTTCACAAAACATTTACCAAATAGTTTTTGAAGAGAAACACCGCAAATCTCCTCTGAAGTGATTTCTTGGCAGCACTTCTCACACAACCACAACATTAAAAGATGAGATGGAGCATAGATAATCTTAAATGCGTTCCCTTATCTTTTACCAGTCTACTGCCAACTTATTATGAATTTACTATTTTCTTTTATAGTTAAACAGCTATCTATCTCAACATTGTCATTTAAGCTAGTTTATTTATTTATTATTTTTTAATTTTTTTGGGTATGCTGCTATTGTCCAATTCTAACATTTTTCAATTTATATTTAAAAGTATTTGAGGTTTGTTTGACATTTTGGATGCTGCTCTCCATTTTAGAGAACTTGCTTTTACTTTGTGCATAACATACTGTTCAACTTCCCTTTTCATTTGAAAGACCAGTCTTAGGCAATCAAATCTAGTAATATTACATAGAGGCAATGTGTCTACCAGTTTCTTTGCAATAGGGCTTCAGGTCTTCTAATGTTAACGTGTGGTTCTTTAAATAAATTCCTCTAATTCTATCTTCTTTTCAGTACTGTCCCCTTAGAGTAAAGTTGAGTGCTTGTTAATAATAGGATTTATAGCGTTAATGCCAATAATATTGGTTATTGTTATAAAATATTTGGAAGGCTAAAGTTACCCCCCAAAAGTTAAGGCTTATACTTGGTTGTGCTTGATAGGGTTAATTCCAATAAAATGTTCTTGAGTAAGATACCTTCGAAGGCTTTTTCAATAGATTTGTGTTCTTTGTGCCTTAGCAAATTAGAAACAATTTCTTATATATTTTTGCATTGTGACTTTGCTTGAAAAACATGGAATAAGCTTTTTGGCATATCAAGAGAAAGTTGGAAGAATTTGTTGAGTATCTCATTTTTTGGCTTTGGTAGGAAGAAGGATGTTGCACTATTATGGAGATGTGCATTGTTTGTAGTGTTGTGGTGTTCATAGTTGGAGTGTAATTTGCATATTTGTTTTTTTTTTTTTTCAGGAAGAAGTTGAATATTTCCTTAATCTTGGGATAACATCCATTATTTAGCCTCCCTTTGCTGTTTTAGTTCAGGCCTTTAGAGTGCTTCAAGGGAGTGAGATTCTCCGACATTCAACGGGATTGGTTATCTTTGGTGGCTTGATTGATGTATTTCCTTTCTTTTTCCTACTATTTTCTTTGTTTGTCTTGATTAAGAGGATGTTTTATTGAGATTCTCTGACATTCAATGGGATTGGTTATCTTTGGTGGCTTGATTGATATGTTTCCTTTCTTTTTCCTACCTTTTCTTTGTTTGTCCTAATTGAGAGGATGTTTTATCCACTTTTTTTTTTTGTAAATTATTACTTGGGAGGAGATAGTAAGGATTTAATATCCTTGAATCTGTCAAAAGAAATGGTCTATGATCGCAAAAATTGGCGTAAAAGGATTCATATAGCCGACCCCACTTGGTGGGACTTAAGGCTTGGTTTTGTTGTTGTTGTATTTATTCCTTAATGAATCATCTTCTCTTTCTATATTTAAAAAAAAATCCTTTTGTTGGCTAAAAATGAGGAAATAACATCCCAATGACTCTTCCTAGAACTTATGAGGGGAAAAAGAAGGTGGTTTATAAAGGACTTAAAAATTTATCTACTTCTATCAATTATGGGGAAAGAGTGTAGGGGAGGGAGGTAAAAGTGTTTAAATTTTGAACATCATTAGTTGGAATCCTTGGGACTTCAGGGACTTTAGCAAGAGGGGTCTAATTAGGCAAGTTTTTATAAGGCATTCTCCTAATACTATTCTTATTTAGGAAACTACGCTTAATTGTGTTGTTTTTTTTTTTTTTAAATTTTTTATTACATTTTGGGGGGGGGGGGGGGGGGTGGGGCAGGGGGTGTAAGGAGCATTTGGGAGGGTGGAGGTAAGTATTGGGAGTCCCACTCATCTTGCAGTTCGGTTGGCGTCATTCTTTATTTTGTAGGACACTCATTCCATTTCCAGTGTTGATAGTTTTGTTGGGACTTTCTCCCTTTCTACCTTGATATATGTGAGAGGTAGGGGTCAATGGTGGGTCTCTTTTGCGTACAGGCCTTCCAGACTTATTTTTAGGACTTCCTTTTGGGATAAGTAACACGCTGTTTTTGAGTTTCATTCCCTAGGTGGATCATAGGTGGTGATTTCAATGTTGTTTGGTTCCTTGGAAAAAAGGAAGGTGGGAGGGCTACTTCGACATTTTGATAGGTTTATTTGGAATTGTAGGTCGAGAGATCTCGCTAAGGGTAACACTTTTTATTCTTGATCGATAGGTGGTGCTAGGGCTGTTGCTAGTTGGCTTGATAGTTTTTTTGCTTTGCAGCTAGTGGGAGAATGAGTTCTCGAATCAATCTCAAATTGTTTTATCTAGAACCATGTCTCATTACTTTCCTATCTTGTTGGAGTCTAGCAAAGTTTCTTGTGGCCCTACTCCTTTTTGTTTTGAAACTATGTGGTTGGATAAAATTTTCTTTAGTTTAGATTTTTGATTAAATGAATGACCTAGCGCAAAGATAGGTCTCTCCGTCTATCTATAATGCATCTCAATTACATTTTAAGGACCATAATACCCTTACCAACTCTCACTAATTAACATAACACTACCACACTTAATGATACTAACCCCCTGTTTGGTTTGCGAACTAAAATTGAGTTAGGAAAGGAATTGAGGGAGGAATATAATTAAGGCAAGAATGAAATTGCTTTTGGAATGTAATTACTACATTTGCTTAGTAGTATGGAATGATTGTAGGAATCCATTTTTGATTTCTTTCCAACATTTGGTATTCTTCCATGGAATGGAAAATAAGCCATTTTTTTTTTTACAAAATCCCTAATATATTATTATTTAATTATTTAATATTTTTTTTATTTTATAATAATTATTATCCCAAAAATAATAATAATTATTTCCTTTTTTATTTTTATTTTTTTTGTTTTTATTATTATTTTTATAACATTGTTATTGTAATTATTAGTTAACTTCTTATTATTATTTTTATAATAATAAATATTATTGTTATTGCAATTATTATTAGTTATTATTTCTATTATAATAGTAATGAGGATTAGTATTATTATTTGTTGTTGTTTTTGTTTTATATATATATATATATATATATATATATATATATATATATTATAAAATGAATTTGATTTCATGGAATGAAGATGGATTCTAGCCCATTTGGACTAGAATGACGATTCCCCCATTCGCAAGAATCGTATTTCGGTTAGAATACAATTTTGCCCATAATTCAACAAACCAAACTAAGGAATCCAATTTCATTTCTGAAATTTGATTCCATTTCAGGTCTGATTCCACAAACCAAATGTGGGTAAAAGACTAAAAAATCATTAACATTCCCCCCAAGCTGGAGCATAGATATCATATGCTTCTAGCTTGCTACAAATAAATTTAACAGGAGCACCCTCCAAAACTTGGTGGACAAATCAGCAAGCTGCATATTGGACATCTCATGCATGGTGGTAATGACTTCTGCACAAGTTTCTCCTGGATAAAATGACAATCAACTTGAATGTGTTTCGTTCACTCATGGAGGATCGGATTGGAGGCAATATGAAAATTATTGATTATCTCACATCAACTCCATAGACTAAAATGTGGAAAACCCAATTCTTCCAACATGTTTGTCAACAAAACAAGTTCACATGTAGTGTGAGCCATGGCCATATGCTCTGACTCAATAGTTGACTTGGCCACTATAGTTTTTCTTACTTTTATAGGAAACCAAATTATCACCAACAAAGATATAATACTTGGTTCTGGTTCTTCTGTTAGAAAGTGATCTGGCTCAATCTACATCAGTATATCCTTGAATATAAGTGTGACCCTAATCTTGATATTTAGAGACCTATCCTAGGTGCACCTTTGAGATATCTCAAGATGTGAATTACTCCATCCCAATGACTTGTCCTTAGAGAATCCAGAAATTGTCTCACAATACTTGTTGCAAAAGATATGTTGGATCAAGCGACGGTGAGATAATTCAACTTTCCAACAAGTCTTTGGTATCGTCTAGTATGAGTAACAAATCACCCATATCTGGAACTAACTTGCTATGAGGATCCATGGGTTTGTCAACCAGACAACCCAGTCTCATCCAACTTATCAAGAACATACTTCCTCTATGACAAAAGAGTTCCTATACAAGATCTGGATACTTCTATACCCAAGAAGTATTTCAATGGTCCCAAATCTTTGGTTTGAAACTTAGTCTATAAAAAAAATGTTTACAACTCTGAATACCTTAATCATCATCACCTGTAATTACAATATCATCTCCATGCACAATAAGAAGGATCCTACTTGATGAAGTATGATGATAAAACACAAAGTGATCCATTGCACACTGTTGAAGGCTAAACTCAAGTACTACAACATTGGATCAACCAAACCATGCTCTGGGAGAGTGTTTTAAACCATATAATGACTTCTCGAGCTAACACACTAAGCTTGACTCCTCCTAAGCAACAAACCCAGGTGGTTACTCCATATAGACCTCCTCCTCAAGATAAAATGCAAGAAGGAATTCTTTGAATGTAATTGATGCAGAGCCTTGTGACAAGTGGTGGCCAAGGAGATGAATGGATGTTGATATGTAAGTTTGGAAGCTAGAGAAAAGGTGTCGGAATAGTCCAAACCATACACCTAAGTATACCCCTTACCAACAAGAGGTGCCTTCAGGCGAGCCACAGAATCATCAAGGTTGAATTTTGTAGTGTATACACAATGACAAACCACATGCTTGTTAGGAGGAAGAGACACCAATTCCCAAGTATCATTGCTTTGTAAAGCATTCATCTCTTCAACCATGGCATTCCTCCACTGGTAGTGGGCTAAGGCTTTTGAAACAGATTTAGGAAGGGTAACATATGATAGTAGTCACAAAATAATAATAGGAGGGTGATAAGAAGTCATAGCAAACAAAGTTGAAGATGTGATGTTGTGTATATGTGTGTTTGCCTTTTCGGACAACAATGAGAGGATCAACATCGTGGGGAATGTGATCATCAGATGAGGAAACCAAAGGCGTGGTAGTAGAAGCTAGAGGGAACTCTCTTCCTTGGAGACACTGTAGTGAATACTATTGCAAATTAGGACGATTGATTTGATGAGAAGGACTCAAAGTACACAGAGAGACAGGTGGATGATTGGGTAAGGATAACAAGCTAGAATCTGGAAGATTAGGTAGATGAAGAGACTCATTGAGATTAGAAGCACAAGCACTTATGGGCTGAGTGTAGTATGGTGTAAACTCAATGAAGGTGACATCTTCAAAAAAAAAAAAAGAAGCGATACAAAGTAGAACTATAACAACGGTATCCCTTTTGATTATATGAGTAAGCTATAAAAACACATTTTAAAGCATGAGGATCCAACTTATCCACTCTTGGAGTTAGCTGATGAGCAAAGGACACACACTTGAATATACATGGAGGTAAAGAGAATGGAGGTGAATTAGGAAAAAGAACAAAGTAGGGAATTTCACCACTAAGTGTAGAATGAAGTAGGGAATTTCACCACTAAGAACAAAAGACAACATTCTGTTGATAAGATAGCGAGCAGTAAGTACGACATCACTCCAAAGCATTTTAGGTACATGCATTTGATAAGGTGAGGTGCGAGTGATTTCAAGGATATTTCTATTTTTCCTCTCTGCAATCCCATTTAGTTGAGGAGTGTGTGCACAGGATGGTTGATGAACAATACCAAACTGAGCCATATAAGTAGTGAATTGAGTTCTAAAATACTCTAGCATTATCACTCCGAAGTATTTGAACTGGCAAACCAAATTGATTCTTTATTTCAAAACAGAAGGCACAAAATATATTAAATAACTCAGAATGATCTTTTGTTAAATATAGCCAAGTTATCCTAGAATAATCATCCACAAAGGTTACAAAGTACCGGAAACCCAACTTGGACACAACTCTACTAGGACCCCAAACATTAGAACGAACTAACATAAAAGGGCTTGCAACTTGTTTATTGACTTAGGAAGCAAAAGGGACATAATGATGCTTTCTCATTTGACTAGACTCACAATCAAGACTAGGCACAAAACTCAAATCAAGAACTAAAAGTTTCAACTTCTCCAACGAAGGATGATCAAGGATACAATAAATTTAAAGAGGCATGACAGGAGCAGTGCAGGCGGTAGAAGAAGATAGTGGCTCAAAGTGGTAAAATCAATCAGCTTTGAGCCCTCTGCTAATCGTATTCCTCATTTTCAAATCCTAAATGACCATAGAATTAGGGAAGAATGTAACTGAACAATTCATAGATTTGGTAATCTTTTTAATTGACGTAAGATTAAAAGGAAACTTAGGAATATACAAAATCGAAGGAAGAAAAATAAAAGTGCATTTACTGTCTCAATTGCCTTGTAGCAGTGGATGCATTGGCAAGAGTAACACAAGGTAAGTTTTCAGGATATTAGAGAGTGAAGAAGAAATTAGGTATAACTGTGATATGATCAGTGGCAACATAGTCTATAGCCCAAGGACTAGGATGAGAAGTATTAGAAGACAGACATGCTGTGGGGTTACCAGTTTGGCCAAGAAATGCAATGGAAAGGGAAGCCTGTTGTGATGCTTGATACTGTTGGAACTTTGAATACTCTTCCTCTGACATAGATATAGTACATTGCCCCCCACTTGACCCCAAAGGTATGGAGTCGGTGGTGGCTGCACTAGCTGCCCCCAAAGGTGTGGAGTCGTTGGTGGCTGCATTGGCAACATGTGATGTTTTACCATGGAGAGCACAACACTGCTCAATAGTATGATAACCTTGCCCACAATGAGTGCACTTGCGAGGAGTGCCTCCGCCTCGTCCATATCTACCACCATGACGGCTCGAACCACCTCGATAACTTATGCGGCTGCTTGGTTTAAAACTAGAATCAGCATGCGTGGAAAAGGCTGTCCTCTTAGAGCTAGGTGTTAGAGAAGGAGAATGTGTGCTAAAAAAAGCTCAAAGGACTTGAGAACAAACATAGGAAAATGGTGGAAACTTTTCACAACTTAGTATTTGGGACCAGACTGCCTCAAACTCGAGTTTCAAACCCACTAGAACTCGAAGAACTATCATCTGCTCTCTCTTCTTCTGCATCTCATAAATATCGGTGGTTATAGTTTGCACAATATTGAGCTCTTCATGAATAAATTTCATCTCTCCAAAATACTCTGTAACACTCTTATATCCCTATGTAACTGAAAGTATTCTTGGATAAATCATACATGCGTGTAATATTACTAGAGTATAGAAGCTTGAGATAAGCCCAAATCTAATTGCATGTATCTCGATGCATGCACATCTATGCAATCTTGAGCTCCATCGAGTTCTAGAAGAGAAAAACAATCAAGGCATCTTCTTGACTCCACACTTATTTTATTTTCTCATTAGAAGGACCAAATTGGAACAAGTGGTCAGATTTTCCTAATCTAGCTATATAAACCCTAACAACCTTAGACCACCAAACATAATTCTTTCCATCCAACTTTTCGGTTGTTATCTGAAAAGGAAAGTGTACTCCCAAGAGGGGGGGGGGGGTGAATTGGGATTTTAAAATTTCTTTGATTGATTCTTTAACTTATTTAATTTCTGCAATTGCATAAGTAGGTTTTCAATTACAAGTTCAGTGGAAAATTAACTTTGTAAAAGCTTTATGAATGTATATGCCAAGTAGTTTATTCTTTTCAGCAACTCAATACAATCCAATGAACACAATCCACAATAGATAAAGAATTCAGTAATGCTGTCAAGTTTCAGCACTTTAGCAAACCAAAGTAGAGTTTGAGAATATTTGTTTGTTGATAAGAAGCCCTGTATTTGTGTACCTATTTTCTTAATATGAAACACAATTCAAACTTTCAACACTCTTCTAGAAAACTCAGACTTTAAATAAACTTTCAGTTAATAAGTCTTGGGTGTTAACCAATCAACGTACTCCCTTTAAGATTTCCAAAATTTATATTGATCAACCAACGTACTCCCTTTCGGTTTCCGCAATCCCAAAATTAAATTAAACCTTGGTTTATTTAGTTTCCAATCCACGTAGTGTATATAATCAAAAAATTAAAATCCAACCACACAGTTAATATAAATACGAAATTAAAAGAGAGTAGGGAAGTACGAGGTTTGGCTATACCCGCCTACATCCTCGCCTTAGGCAACACCACATAAGGATTCCACTATACCACTCCTTTTACGGGTAGGAGCAACCTTACACATTCCTTTGATGGGCAGGAGCAGTCTTTTACAATCCCTCCTTCAACTAGGGTGCAGCCGCCTCTCCAAGCGATACCCCACGCTCAGTACAACGATTCAACAATCCTGAACCGTCTACAAAAATAAGAAACAAATTTGGTATACAAAGACACTCTCTACAAGAGCTGATTAGTACAATTGATTAGCACAATGTACTTCAATAGAAATCAATATAGAAAGAATGAAGCTCAAAAATAATATCACCGGGGTTCTTTAGATTTGGAAAATCTCGGTAGAAACTCAAAGAACCGTGGCTTTAAATCAGCATATTCTCAGTAGAAACTTCAGCAAGAGTTTGAGCAAGAGAGCTTTATCAAGATTGTAAGCAAAGAGAGCTTGATTGCTGATTTTGATTCTTGGTGTATTGAATCCTTTGTCTTGGAGGGTATTTATAGAGTTTAGAAAGTGTATTTCATGTTTCCCAAGTAACTTGGAGTGTTTCCCTTCATAACGTTTAGAATTCAAAAACTTAATTTTGGAAACTTCTCGTTAGTTTTAAAAATATGAATTTCGAAGAGTCAGTCGCCTTGATAGTTAAAAACACAGAGAATTCAAAGTCAGCAAGGAATCAGTCGACTGGAAACATTGAGTCAGTCGCCTAGTCCTCTCGGGTTGTTGTTTAGTCGCGTGGACAAATATTTTCAGTCGCCTGACAGCTTCGACCATTCTTCAGTATTTTGGTCATAACTTTTTCTATACTACTCTGATTTGAACGTTCTTGATATCAACAAAAAGTTAAGAGAAAATAACACAACTTTCATGTTGAACACTTTTTAAGATAAGGAGTGTTTGATAGAGAAAAATACTCATCAATATGGATATAGAAAAAAAAACAGAATTTGGAAAATCCTCTTTTGGTGCTTTTCATTCCAAAAATGATTTTAACCCTTTTGAAATAACTTTTGACCTTATAAAAATTTTTTCAAGTATTTTAAAAGGTATCTAGATCCAAGTAATTAACCTAAGAGCTTCATGTATCCATATTGAAATCGAATGAAGTACTTACATGAGACTTCTTAAACTTAAGCACTCTAAGCAGTAAGTCTTCATGTGTAGCTTCCAGTCTTCATTTTGAATTTGGCTTTAAGTTTCATCTATAACTTCATGCTTCAATATGCTTCAAGCTTTATTAGATCATCTTTGAATCCATGCTCATGCTTTAATACTCTTTAAGCTTCATTTGATCATCTTTCTTTGGAGTATAAGTTTTCAATAATCCTTGTGAGCACTTGACCTTGTATTCACATACTTGAGTCCTGAAATATCATCACTTAACCAAATATGTTAAATTCTTCTGATTTGTTATCATCAAAATAAGATTTTAAGCCTTGTAAGGCCAACAATCTCCCCTTTTTTAATGATGACAAATAAGGAGCAAAAAATGAGTAAGCCGTAAAAAAACGCCTCCTTACAATAAGCATCAACTTAACAGTATTTGCTATGTCAAGATCAATTTCAATGTTAATTTCAATATCATTCTCATATATCCAGATTAGCTTAATATCACATCATAATTCAAGATCAATTATCATGCTCATATATTTCATTTCATAGTTGAGCCAATATTCATGCTTAGGTATGCAGTGTTGTGCTCAATTTTTGGCCAAAAATTCTGCCCGTTTTGGCATCAATCAGAAAGAGTAAGATATCAAGAAAAATATATAAATACCAAGGCAAAGAGCAACCATAAGAAAAAATTTGCTTTCATCATGCATAAAAAGATAGACAACAAGTTCCAAAGTAGCATGAGAAAATACAAAGGATTGTATATAAGAATTTTCAATAATCTCTAGTAATAAAAAATCATGATGTCATTACTTAATTAGTCTAACCCCCCTAAATGAAATGTATTTCATATTCAATAGATTTAGAATTTCATTCATGAAGTAAACTACGTATCCATGAAGTATGAGTGTAAATATCATGTGAAGCTATGTTTTTACTTTTATCATGTCATGCTCATACTTAGTTTGCTAATATTCAGATTTGCTAAATTTTCTCCTTTTTTTTTATCAATAGAAACTAAATCGAAATAAATAATATGCAAAAAAATCCGCGTTTAGATTGTAATAACAAAGTCCATAATACAACATATATTTCAATCAAAATATGGTCATCCATCATTCAATATGTAAAAGAAATATAACATAATCCAAAATAAGCATGTGAACTAAGATGGTTTAGGAGAAAACAAATAAAAAGAGCTAAGCACAACAAAATAATATTTCAACCTAGCTTAGTGTTTGGTTTCTCAAAATATATATGCATCTTGCATTTCCATCAGATTTGTATGCTCATATGCTCATGCTTTCTTCAAACACTTATCCTTATTTCTTATTTGAAATTCTTATGCAATAAGCTCAATTTGCTTCAAATTTTCTTTCTTTTGATTTCAGATAACTCTTTTGCATAAGAATACAAAATTCATATAGCTTTTCAAATCTCAATACTTTCTAAGTTTTAGCCTTGTACAATCCAAGCTTTCTTGATTTGTGGCCAACAATGCCATTCTTGTATTTATTTGTTTCAATATTATAGTTGTCAATAATCTCATAAACTCTTCTTTAAGATTTTCCATTTCAGCTAGTTCAATATCCTTGTATTAATTGGGATTAAGTGACTTTCCATATATTGAACAAGGAGAAATTTTCTTCTTATATTTAAATTTGACAATCTTGAATCTTGTAGACTATTCCTAATATCTCTGGAGTGAACTAGTTTGTGAACTAGGCCTTTTATCTAGGTACCCATACTTTCTTGGGTCCAGATGGTTTAACAAGGGATGTTTCTTTTATTCTCCAAACTTGTTTATTTTTCACACCCTTTCTCTTTAATGAACATTCAAACTTAATGTGTCCTTT
Source organism: Malania oleifera (assembly GCF_029873635.1). Classification (NCBI taxonomy): domain Eukaryota; kingdom Viridiplantae; phylum Streptophyta; class Magnoliopsida; order Santalales; family Ximeniaceae; genus Malania; species Malania oleifera. The sequence goes on from NC_080421.1 coordinate 86,071,485, forward strand.
CTTCTTACATAGAAAACATGTGGTATGTGTGTAAGCATTAGAGGAGGTGCTGGCATAGTCTTTGGAGGTTTTTGCAAAGTACCCCATGTTGAGGTTCTTTTTCCTTGTGTTCTCAACTCCATTGAATCCTATGCCTTCTTTATTCAAGGACATTCTTTCTGCGCCAATCATTTTATCAAGATTTTCTTTTCCTTTAGTCAAGTTGTAGATGATTTTGACTTGATCCTCAATTTTTCTCTTAAGGTCACAGATTTATGAGTTTTGTATATTTTTACTCTTTTCTTGATTTTGAGACATTTTGCTGATTTTGTTTTCTAGTTTAGAAATATATAGATCTTTCTCATTATCAATGGAAGTTTGGGATCTTAGATCTTCCAATTCTTTCATCACCTTTTCATTCTTGCTTTCTAATCTCTTGATTTTTAAATCCTTTTCTTTTTCAGCACGATTTTTAGATTCTAATTCTTTCATTGCAGCTTCATTCTTATTTTTCAACGACGTATACCGTTTGGTCACTTTAACTAGAATCTTATGAATCTTGAATAATTTACTTTGTAGTTTTTATAAGATGATATACTCTCATCATTGGATTCATTGTTGCTAGATTCACTGCATGATTCATTAAAAGATTTGGATGAGGAACTTTGTTCATCATTATCATCGTCTCATGCCATAAGACAACCATTTTTAAACTCTTGTTCACTTGATTCACTCTTTGAACTACTAGAACTTAGATTGTCCCATGTAGTGACCTTCATTGCCTTTTTCTTTTTCTTTTTAGAATCCTTCATGAGCTGTGGACAATTCGGTTTTATGTGTTCAACTTTCTTGCAATTATAACATGTAGGGATTTTATTCCTTGATTCTTTTTTATTGGTTTCTTCTTCATCTGATTCTGAGTCCCTAAATTTTCTAGTAAATTTATTCTTCTTTCTAAGAATTTGTCTTTTGGTTATGAGGGCTACATCATTTGCATCAATTTCCTCTTCGTCTTCATTGCTAGAGTTTTTATTTGAGGTTTTAAATGCAACAGATTTTTAGGCTTTAGATTTTCCACTTCTTTCGTTTATTGCCATCTCATATGTGAGGAGAGAACCTATTAATTCATCTGGGGAGGTGTTTTTCAAATTTCTTCCTTCAGTTATTGCAGTTGCCTTAGGTTCCCAAATTGGTGGAAGTCCTCTAAGAATTTTCCGAATTTTTTCATATGTTGAGTAATTTTTCCCTAAAGCATTTAAGGAGTAGTAAATCTAGTATACATGCTAGTGATAGTTTCATCCGGGTTCATCTTAAAGGCCTCATACTTGCTTGTGAGCATGTTGATTCTACTATCTCTAACATTAGCCGTACCTTCATAGGTTACTTCTAGTTTATCCCATATTTCTTTGGCTGATTTACATGCCATGACCCTATTGTATTCATTTACATCAAGGGCACAATATTGCATTCATAGCACTTGAATTTACTTGCAACATCTTAAAATCATTGTCAGTCATCTCTTTTTCATCTTTAGGTATTTCTTTACTATCCATGGTTTTAGTGGGGATGTGGTCACCATGTGTGACAACTTTCCAAGTTTTCCAATCCATGTTTTGCAAGTATATTCTCATTCGTTGTTTCGAAAAAGTATAGTTGACACCGCAAAAGAGAGGTGGTCTATGTGAGGATTGACTTTTGGCAAAAGGAGATACACCTAGGTTTGTATTTAAATCTTTATGTAGCTTCTAGATTAAGATTTGCTATAACCTGACTTTGATACCAATTTGAAAATGAAGGTGTACTCCCAAGAGAGGGGGGGGGGGGGTGGGTGAATTGGGATTTTAAAATTTCTTTGATTGATTCTTTAACTTATTTTAATTTCTGCAATTGCACAAGCAAAGTAGGTTTTCAATTACAAGTTCAGCGGAAAATTGACTTTGTAAAACCTTTATGAATGTATATGCCAAGTTGTTTATTCTTTTCAGCAACTCAATACAATCCAATCAACACAATAACAACACAATCCACAATTGATTAAGAATTTAGTAATGTTGTCAAGTTTCAGCACTTTAGCAAACCAAAGTAGAGTTTGAGAATATTTGTTTGCCGATAAGAAGCCCTGTATTTGTGTATCTGTTTTCTCAATATGAAATACAACTCAAACTTTCAACACTCTTCCAAAAAACTCAAGACTTTAAATAAACTTTCAGTTAATAAGTCTTGGGTGTTCACCAATCAACGTACTCCCTTTAAGGTTTCCGCAATTTATATTGATCAACCAACATACTCCCTTTCGGTTTCTGCAATCCCAAAATCAAATTAAACCTTGGTTTATTTAATTTTCAATCCACGTAGTGTATATGATCAAAAAATTAAAATCCAACCCCGTAGTTAATATAAACAGGAAATTAAATGAGAGTAGGGAAGAGAGTGAGACGAGAGTTTTTATGAGGTTCAGCAATACCCACCTACGTCCTCGCCTTAGGCAACACCACCAAAGGATTCCACTATACCACTCCTTTTACGGGTAGGAGCAACCTTACACACTCCTTTGATGGGCACGAGCAGCCTTTTACAATCCCTCCTTCAATTAGGATGGAGCCCACTCTCCAAGCGATACCACACTCGGTACAATGATTCAACAATCCTGAACTGTCTACAAAAACAAGAAACAAATTTGGTGTACAAAGACACTCTCTACAAGAGCTGATTAGTACAATTGATTAGCACAATGTACTTCAATAGACATCAATATAGAAAGAATGAAGCTCAAGATAATATCACTCGGGTTCTTTAGATTTGGAATCAGTAGAAACTCAAAGTACCACGGCTTTAAATCGGAAAATTCTCAGTAGAAACTTCAGCAAGAGTTTGAGAAAGAGAGCTTTATAAAGATTGTAAGCAAAGAGAGCTTGATCGCTGATTTTGATTCTTGGTGTATTAAATCCTTTGCCTTGGGGGGTATTTATAGAGTTGAGAAAGTGTATTTTGTATTCCTCAAGTGACTTGGAGTGTTTCCCAAGTTTTCATAACATTTAGAATTCAAAAACTCAATTTTGGAAACTTCTCGTTAGTTTTAAAAATATGAATTTCGAAGAGTCAGTCGACTGGAAACAGAGGGTCAGTCGCCTGGATAGTTAAAAACACAGAGAATTCAAAGTCAGCAAGGAGTCAGTCGACTGGAAACTCTGAGTTAGTGGCCTGGGTCCTTTGGGGTTGCTGTTCAGTCACCTAGATAGATATTTTTAGTCGCCTGACAGCTTCAACCATTTTTCAGTATTTTGGTCATAACTTTTTCTATACAACTCCGATTTGAACGTTCTTGATATCAACAGAAAGCTAAGAGGAAATCCCACAACTTTCATGTTGAACACTTTTTAAGATAAGGAGTATTTGATAGAGAAAAATGCTCATCAATGCGGATATAGTAAAAAGAACATAAATTGGAAAGTCCTCTTTTGGTGCTTTTCAGTCCAAAAGTGATTTTAACCTTTTTGAAATAACTTTTGACCTTATAAAAATATTTTCCAAGTATTTTAAAAGGTATCTAGATCCAAGTAATTAACTTAAGAGCTTCATATATTCATATTGAAATCGAATGAAGTACTTACATGAGACTTCTTATACTTAAGCACTCTAAGCAGTAAGTCTTCATGTGTAGCTTCCAGTCTTCATTTTGAATTTGGCTTTAAGTTTCATCTATAACTTCATGCTTCAATATTCTTCAAGCTTTATTAGATCATCTTTGAATCCATGCTCATGCTTTAATACTCTTTAAGCTTCATTTGATCATCTTTCTTAGAAGTATAAGTTTTCAATAATCCTTGTGAGCACTTGACCTTGTATTCACATACTTGAGTCTTAAAATATCATTACTTAACCAAATATGTTAAGTTCTTCTGGTTTGTAATCATCAAAACAAGATTTTAAGCCTTGTAAGGCCAACATTATCTGTGACAACAATGAAGGAAAAATGTTTTTGTGATTCATGGATTGCATCCCAGCACTCATAAGCTAGACCATTCTCAAGCAAGAGGAAAAATCAAAACTAATTGGGATAACCACAAACGAGGTGAACTATTGAAATAGTGACAGATGTAGTGAACCACCAACAAACTGATGTAACATTGTGACAACCCGGAAATTCAACTTATGAGCATTGCAACTACTCCAAGAGACTCACAAATAGTCTTCACTAACACTAGACAACAACTAACTGATTATCACAAGTGCATTGTCTAAAAAGGTTGGATCTTTGAGCAAATTACATGCCCGATAGCTTGATTGTATGGTCTAGGGAAGGAATCTGAACATGCTGGAAGAAAAAATCAGAAAAAGGTGGCCTAAAGCACTTCCACACGCTGGTACATAGGGTTGAGACGGTTGACGGTCAAATGGCGCGTAGGGGTGTGCAGGGAGGTTTTATGGCGATGGGATTTTGTAGGGTTATAGTTTAGAGCATTTTGTTTATGTTATGTGGCTGATTTTGTGAAATATTGAAGGGTTGTTGTGGTTTAGAGATGGGCACCAATGGGAGGGTGTTTTTGGCCTCGACGGCTAAGTTTGGTTTGGCGATAGGGTTTAGGTTGGATCTTGCTCTAATACCATGTTGAGATTTTTGATTAAATGAGTGACCTAACACAAAGATAGGTCTCTCCCTTTATTTATAGTACATATCAAATACATTTTAATAACCATAATACACTTACTAAGTCTCACTAATTAATATAATACTAACACACTGAATAATACTTAAAAGAATAAAATAAGCATTAACCATCTTTAGTTAGGAATTCTTAGAGTAAGGATTTTGAGAGGGGGTGGGAAGGGTTTAGGTGAAGAGATCTTGAAAAAGTGGAATAGGAAGGTGTTTAGCGACATTATGATTAGGAAGGCTAGTATTTTGAGTGAGTTGGATTACCTATATAGGTAAAAAAGACATTAATTTCTGAGAGCGAGGACATTAATAGGGTTTCGTTGAAGAATGAGTTGGATGATTTGATTTTTAAGGAAGTTATATCCTTGAGCTAGTAGTCTTGTCTTATTTCTAACAACTATCTCATGTTCATCTTTCTTGTTCTTATATATCCATTTTGTTCTAATAACTGTCTTATCTTCAGGTCTAGGAACTAATGTCCATACTTTATTTCTATCAAACTAGTTTAGTTCTTCTTGCATGGACATCACCCATGATTCATCCTCAATTGCATCACTCACATTCTTAGGTTCTTCTTGAGATAGGAATGCACAATGACTAACCATGTTTCTAAGTGAGGATCGTGTGACTATTCCACGTGATGGTTCACGTATTATTTGATCGATGGGGTGATTCTTTATATACTTCCATTCTCTAGGTGGTTCTTTAATCTCATTTTCAATTTGATTATTTTCAGCAGATGGTTCCTTAGCTTCATTTCTCTTATCTGAATCATTTTCAATAGACAGTTTGTCAAATTCCTTATTTATTTCAATTTCATCCTCATCAGTCTTTTTGGAGAAGGGATTTGACTCGTCAAATACTACATGGATAGATTCTACAACAGTTAATGTTCGTTTATTATATACCCTGTGGACTTTACTATTTAAGGCATACCCTGGAAAGATACTTCATTTGATTTTACATTAAACTTTCCTAAGTGTTCATTGTCTCTAATTACAAAACATTCACAGCTAAAGACATGAAAATACGATATGTTTGGTCTATGACCATTCCATAATTCGTAAGGAGTCTTATTTAGACATGGTCTAATCAAAACTCTATTTAGAACATAGCAGACGGTATTTACTGCCTTAGCCCAGAAGTACTTGGTTAAGCATAGTTTTGGCCATTTCTTGTATAGACGTATTCTTTCTTTCAACTACACCATTCTTTTGTGGTGTTCTAGGAGCAGAAAAGTTATGAGCTATTCCTAATGAATTGTAATAGTCTTCCATGCCTTGATTTTTAAATTCTCTACCCCTATCACTTTGGATTTTAGTGATAGTATATCCCTTTTCATTTTGAATTTTCTTGCACAGATTTATGAATTGTTCACATGCTTCATCTTTGTAACCTAAAAACAATACCCATATATATCTTGAATAATCATCAACAATGACGAATGCGTATGATTTTCCTCCTAAACTCTGAGTTGGGTTTGGACCAAATGAGTCTAAGTGTAGCATTTGAAGTGGCCTCGTAGTGGAGATAACTTTCTTTTTCTTAAAACTAGAGCTTGCTTGTTTTCCTAGTTAACATGCATCACAGATTTTATCTTTCACGAATTTAGCCTTAGACAATCCTTTAACTAAGTCTCCCTTAACTAGTTTAGATATCAAGTCCATGTTTGCGTGTCCTAGTCTCCAATGCCAAATCCAACGAATTTCATTCATAGCAGGAAAACAAGTAACATGTTGAGAAGCAAGATTATCAAAGCTAGTGGTGTAGACATTTTCATTACGATTTGCGGTAAACAATACTTTGTTTTCAGATTTGTTCTCTACAATGCATTTGTCATGTTCAAATGAGACTTTATAACCTTTATCACATAATTGACTTATACTCAATAAGTTGTGTTTCAATCCATCAACTAATAACATGTTATCAATGACAAGTGAAGGTTTCTTACCAACCTTACCAACTCCAATGATTTTACCTTTCGAGTTATCCCCAAATGTAACGAATCCTCCATCTTTGGATATGATGGATGTGAATTTAGCTTTATCTCTTGTCATATGTCGCTAGCATCTACTATTCATATACCACTTGTCCTTCGAGGAGGACACTCTCAAGCACATCTACAAGACATAATCAGATAACTACTTTTGGTACCCAGATTTTCTTGAGTCCATGGGGGTTAGTACTAAATTCTCCTTTGACTTTCTAGACTTTCTTAATTTTGACATCTTTATTTTTAAAAGGACAATCAAATTTTATGTGACCCAACTTCTTACATTCAAAATATGTAATATTTTTATAATAGTTTTTAGTTGGAACATAAGATTTTGACTCTCTTACGAAGTATCCCATCTAAAGATGTCTCTGTTTTAGGTTATCCTTTCCATTATAACCAAGACCTTTCTTTTCTAGGGAGTTTCTTTGAATTCCAAGGAGTTTTTCAAAATTAGTTTGTTCCTCTGTAAATTTACAGATAATCTTAGATTTATCTTTTAAATCCCTTTCTAACTCTTCAATTTTCAAATCCTTGTCTTTCATGAGAGATGCATGAGATTTATTTTGACTTTCTACTAACTTTGAAAATTCTTTCAATTTTAATTTCAACTCAAAATTTTTCTTATTCGTTTTCTCAAGCATTTTAAGGGTATACAGATATTCCTGATGCAGTCCATTATAAGAAAGCATGCTATTTTCATTTTCTGAATCACTTGAATAATAATATGAAGCAGAACAAAAAGATTGTACCTCGTGGTCTTTGTGAGCCATCAGACATAGATTTGCAATTTCGTCATCACTGGATTCAGATTCTGAACTACTGGTACTGTAAGTATCCCAGCCAACCTTTAGTGCCTTCTTTTTCTTTTTTTTTAGACACTTTCTTTAGCTGGGGACAATTTGGCTTGATATGTCTAACTCCTTTACAGTTATAGTACATTGGAAAATCATCCTTTTGCTTCCTTCTACTTGACTCTCCCTTTTCTGTTTTTGAGCCCTTGAATTTCCTGGTGTATTTCTTGTTCTTTCTCATGAACTCTCCGAATTTCTTAGTGATAAGCGCCATGTTATCATCCGATTCTGAATCACTTCCCTCACTAGAGCTGTTGGATGATGCCTTAAGCGCTGTAACTTTCTTAGTTTTGTTTTTCTCATTCTTCCTTTCATTTATTGCTAGTTCATAAGTAATAAGCAAACCGATCATTCATCAACCGACGTTTCGTTGAAGATTCCTTCCTTCTGCTAATGCAGTGGCCTTAGCTTCCCAAACTGGCGGTAGTCCCCTAAATATCTTCCTGATCAACTCATAAGTAGGGTGAGATTTACCAAGAACATTTAAAGAATTCGTGATGTGTGTGAATCGAGTGTACATGGATTTAATAGATTCATCAGCAGTCATTTTAAATGCCTCATATTCGCTAGTAAGCATGTCTATCCTACTATCTTTTACTTCCTCAGTACCTTCATATGTGACTTCTAACTTTTCCCAAATCTCTTTAGCAGTGTTACAGGCCATCACCCTATTAAACTCATTTACATCTAGTGCACAGAATAGTAAGTTCATTGCAGTAGCATTTATTTGCACAGTGTTTCCAGTCTTCCTGTGTATATTCATCTTCAGTCTTAGGAACATTTACCTTATCAACTACTTTCATGGGAACATGATTTCACTTAGAAACTATTTTCCATACTTTCCAATTTACATTTAACAAGTATATACTCATCTTACGTTTCCAGTAAGTGTAATTTACACCACAGAAAATTGGTGATCTAGTGGACAAGTGTCCCTCACCGAATGGAGTTACACCGATGTGTGCCATGTGATCGTGTTACAAAAATAACGATTTAAGTTTATGTAAACCTTGCTTTGATACCAAATGTTAATTCAGGTGTAATCCCAAGGGGGGAGTGAATTGAGTATTTTGAAAGTATTTAATTTTACTTCAACAATCAGTCCTTATTTTAAGATTTAACACAGACAATCACTAGGGCTTGAAATTAGTTCAATCCAATAATTTATATTCAATTATGCCCAATTAATTACCAAGTGCTTGTAAGATTATTCAACATACACATTACACACATGCAAGATAGGTAATGAAATGCGTTGCGGAAATTAAAAGGAGTAAGGGAAGAGAGAAAACAAACACAATTTTTATGAGGTTCAGCCAACTCGACCTACGTCCTCGCCTTGAGCAACCCACTCAAGGATTCTACTAAATCCCTGCTTCTTTAATCGGGATGGAGCTTTCCTTACAATCCGCTGCTTACAAAAGGTACAACTTCCTCCTAATTCGCTGCTTAAAAGAGATACAACTTTCTCCTCAAACCCGGTTCACGACCCGAACCATGATTTCAATGTAACTATTCTGCAAAAACTCAATAATGCTTCTACACTAGCTGATGAGTACAATAGAAATCCTTAACACATATTCATATGATAAAACTTGAAGCTCAGGATGTATGTAACGATAAAATCGTTATATGTATGATATGCTTCACAAAATTACCTTCAAGATAGTATCTCCGAAAAAATAATTTCTTATAAATAAACACTTTGGAGATTTTAGGGTTTCAATCTGATCCACTTGATGCAGGAAAATTCAAGATATGATCCTTGTAAAAATAATCTTTAGTAACACTCAGATCTAGGTTCCAACTATTAAGTAATTTGATAGATGAACTCTTTGAATAAAAATATGACTAAAAATATTGCAAAGATTTCTCACAAGTATATATTTAAAACACTCTCAAATTGAGCAATCAAATAGTTTTTGTAGTAGTCAATTTTAGAAGGATAAATATATTCAAGAATATCTCAAAGAGTTTTCAATCAAGTTTTTCTCAAGTATGTATATTCAATCAGTGAATAAAATACTCGGATTGTTATTTTTGTTCCCAAGTAATATATATATATATATATATATATATATATAAATTTTATGAGTTAAGGGAAAAAAAAATAAGATTTAAATGTGTAAAACACTTTTATCAAACCTCAAACCTCAAGATGAATGAAGCGTTGCAATAAGATATGAGTGAAAGCTCTTGACTCTTGAATGAGAGTGCCCAAAATTTGATGTATAGAAGTTGGAATGCAGACCCGTAGAGGATTTTCTTTAACGCTCTCAAGATATATTCAAAAAGTAAGGCACTAGGGTTTTTAGGTTAATTTTATATGAGTTCTCGACCCTAGGTTTAATCTCAGCCGTTGGATCAATTTAAATGGACAAAATTCCACACGTATCCCCACTGACTCGCAGTTCTGCGCCCGACATTCGTCGACGAGAGGACACCTTTGTTGACGAGTGTTCAACACTCGTTCGTCGATGTGAACATGAGTTCGTCGACGAGAGACTCGTCTGAAATTTTGTGTTCTTGGTATTTTCTCGTCGACGAGAACAAGGTGTTCGTCGCTGAGTGGCCTTCATGCGTTCGTCGACAAGGCCATTGGGTTCATCGAGGCCTCTAAAAATTTGCCCCCAAAATTCAGTTTAACTTAGACTCTTTTAAATAAGTTCTTCATGATATGCATGTGTCCTAAAGTTAGTCTAAGGTATGATTTTGAGCTTCTAGCTATATCATATAATAATATGCAAATACAATGAAATCTAAATACCCATTTCCATGACTATCTTGAACTTGACATTTGCATCTCCATTCTTCTACTCTTTTAAATCCATGGATTGTGCTTGGTTGTATATTCTTTAATCCTCATGGCTTCCATGACTTCCTTAACTTCTGTGCATGCTAAATAATGTTCTTGTTCACACTCTCAATGCACAGATCAAATACCAAGTGATTTGTCATTATCAAAACAAGATTGGACTCATAGAGTCAACACATATAATTTCAAAAGAACTTGTATTAATCTTTTGTTTCGACCAAAATAAATAAAATATACTAAGAGAGAAATTTCACTTCACCCTTAAATCTCTCATTTGAATTTTGAGGAAATTTCATTGCATAGTTCAAATTTCAACTAGTTTCACTAAAATTTTGAGATCTCGATAAATTTCGGATGATTCATTGAGATTTCGACGGAAATTATACAAGACCGAAATCGATTGTCATTTCAATTTTGAGGGTGACAGAAATTGAAAATTGCGACAATTTCGTGGAAATTTAAGACAGTGCTCACACGTTGGGCGACTTTACTCAACTTTCTACTTGTAGTTCATGCAATGAATTGCATGCATGGCGAGAATCTAGTACTCAAGAGGAAGCATGAGGCATTGAAAATGGTTAGTTTTATTTAGTGTTTCAAAAGGCATAGATGCGCCTCATGGCATTTTTTAGCCGAAAGACATCAAAGCTCTTTTTAAAAAGGTGCATCATTTTATTGTAGGCATATGCCAGAGACTTTGCTATGATAGGCTTAGACATGCGCGTGCGCGCACACACACACACACACATATATATTTGTATGTATATTATCAAAAATGTAAACCAGAAAATATTTTAGCGCTTGAAGCCTCTTCATTTGTTCACTCCAAAGCACAAAAAAGCAAGAGACGAATTGCCCTTCCCTAGCCTCTTCATGGTACAATTGATCATTGCATGTTGGCAACTTCTCCAATGACCTCTCTCTAAGAAACCTTACCCACTCAAATGTCCTCTCAAAATTGAATGGAATTTCTAGTATTAGCTTTGAATTGGGTAAGATCATAAGGTAATAGAAGAAATGAGCAACCTGTGAAATAAACTTTGGGCTTGTGTGAAAAGCATTACCACTTCATCTAGTATCTCAACTTCGAATAACTTTGTACCATAAAGAATTAATCCTCCAAGGGAAACCTCTATGACCATTTACCAGCTAATGGTGTGTTTTTAGACACCACTTTGCCAAGACCCAAACTTGTGTTTCCTAATCTGATCCCCACCAACAAGATGATCCCTCTTCTTGTCTCTTATACCTGACCACAAAAAATCTCCCGTGCAAAGTAGACACAGCTGCACTGATTAAAGTAATGCGGCTTCCTAAGGATAAATAAGTCCTCAACCCCTCTAACCTCTTTCCTTTATCCTCTTGTCCCAACCTTTGCACGAATGGTTCCGAAAGAGTAGAAGAGTTAGGGTTATCTCCATGCGGAGGACCCAAATAAGTCAAAGGCCAATCTAGAATCGTACAATCCCTTGCTACAACAAATCCCTTTGACTCACCTTCCCATGTTTATACCAACTACTTGACTCTTAGGGATTTCTAGCCTAATACTTGGGCAGATTTCATACTCCTCTTTTAGGCAATTCTTTCCTTGTTGATATACGGTTTGTATTATTTATAGAGAGTTGTGATTTCACTAAATTAATTCAGGAAATACAAGTATCATTCATTTTGATTACATGGTATCAGAGCTAGGAGATTAAACCTAGCTATCATTGGCAGAAACTACTGGCCAAATTAGAGGCTCGATGACCTCTGAATCTCACAAGGGTGAGAACGAAGCTATCTCCACCATGGGTTCAATAGGACTCGACAACTTGTCCTTCTAGCTCATGGTGGATAAGATGAATGACAAGAATTTCTGAGAATGGGCACAATCGATCAAACTTGTGATCGATGGCAAGGGAAAGTTAGGATTTCTTACCAGCGAGACACAGAGACTTGCCCCAATCGAAGCTGCTGCCCTTCAGAAATTGAAATCGGAGAACTCCATGGTCACGACGTGGTTGGTGAACTCCATTAAGTTGTCAATCGAGAGGACTAATCTCTTCTCGCTGTTGGTGAAGGAGTTTGGGATGCCGTCCGTGAGACCTACTCTGATGCCGGGAACTCCTAAATCTTCGAGCTTAAGACGCAACTATGGAAGATGAAGCAGGGAGAAAGGGATGTTATGGATTATTATATGGAGACGATTGCTCTTTGGCAGGAACTCTATCTGAGTTTCGAAGAAGAGTGGGAATGCTCGGGAGATAGTGTCCGATATAAAAAACGCCTCGAAAATGAACGGGTGTTTGAATTTCTTGCTGGTTTAAATCGGGCCCTTGATGATGTCCGTGGAAGAACCTTGCCATCAACACGTGAAGTTTTCTCTGAATTGAGACGAGAAGAAAGTAGGCGTAAGGTGATGGTGAAAGAGATAGTCTCTACTGACTATACTGGACCAGAAATGTCTGCTTTAGTGTCTCGAGGGGCTCTTCCAGGATCTAGTTCAAGACAACAGAAGGGACGCCCCTGGTGTGAACACTGTCGAAAAACTGGCCACACTAAGGAGACGTGTTGGAGATACGCGGGAAACTAGTTGATTGGAAGCCATGGCAAGACAACAAAAATCGGGGCTACCAAGCCACAGTTGATAATCAAGCTGAGAGACCTCAAGGGGAGAAAAGCAGTAATAGTTCCAATTCAAGCGGTGCATTTAACTTTGAGCAGTTGGAACAACTCTACAAGATGTTCTCTACCTTTCAGACTTCGAGTCAGTCTTCCACAAATATTTCTTTAGGTTCTTTAGCCCAAAGGGTAATTTTTTGCAAGCCTTGAGTATAACCTCTAATCCAAAACTGCTTGGATTATTGATTGTGGTGCCTCTAACCACATGACCGATGCCTATCATCTTTTCTCATCATATTCACCCTGTGCTAGAAATTTAAAAGTTAAAATTGCAGATGAATCACTCTCGTCTGTCGCAGGCAGAGGGAATATCCGACTCTCTGACTCCATCACACCGGAGTCCGTTCTTCATGTTTCTAATTTATCTTGCAACTTACTATCCATTAGCCAATTAACTAAGAATTCCAATTGTTCTGCTAAATTTCTTCTCTCTCATTGTGTTTTTCAGGACCTATCATCGGGGAAGACGATTGGCAATGTTAAGGAGTGTGAGGGACTCAACTACTTTGAGGAGGCTAATGTGAATGAACAACGTCAAATTGCTATCTGTATTTGAGACAGTCATTTCCTTCCATTTTTTCGAATAAAACAACATTTGATTTTCAATGTGAGATTTGTGAAATTGCAAAACACCAAAGTACTTCTTTCCCAAATTCCAAATACAAACCGACCTCACCGCTTACTATGATTCATAGTGATGTATGGGTCCCGTCTAGCACTCTCAATCGTACCCACACAAAATGGTTTGTTACTTTTATTGATGACCACACTCGTATTTGTTGGGTCTACTTGTTGAAAGACAAAACAAAAATTCAAATTATGCATACAGATAATGGCACAAAATATTTTAATTGTATTTTGGGAAATTATCTCCAAGAACATGGAATAATTCATCAAAGTTCCTATGTCGACCCCCCGCCCCCAACAAAATGGGGGTTGCTGAACGAAAAAACAAACATATCCTTGAAGTAGCTTGTGCATTGCTATTTACTACCTATATGCGAAAAATGTTTTGGGGTGATGCCATTCTCACAACTACATATCTCATTAATAGAATGCCGAGTCGAGTTTTCTCTTTTGCCTCACCTCTTCAAAAATTCCAGGCATTTTTTCCAAACTCTCGTCTCAACTCAAATCTCTCTCTCAAAGTGTTTGGTTGTACTGCTATTGTCCATATACATCATCGACATAAACTGGATCCACACGCCCTCAAGTGTGTCTTTCTTGGCTATTCTCCTACCCAAAAAGGGTACAAATGTTATGATCCTGCAACAAAAAGGGTATTTGTTTGTCTTGATGTTACTTTCTTTGAAACTACTCTTTACTTCCAAAAGTCCTCGCTTCAGGGGGAGACTTTGAGTAGTAAAGAAGCTCAAGTTTTGGACTTCAATACCTTTATTACTGAACCTAAGCATGTCCCAAATATTGTCCCAAACACTGAGCTTGTCTTGAAAAGTGCTTCTAATCTGCCAAATACAAAAGAAAACTTGAATTCAGGGGGAGATGCAGGAAAACAGTATAACAAGACTATACTTGTTTACTCAAGAAAGCCAAAATTAAAGGACACAGAGAATCTCATACCTAAGGCACCAAAAGAGTCAGAACCTGAGATACTTGTTTTGGACTTCAATACCTTATTACTAAACTTGAGCATTTCCCATACACTGAACCTATCCCAAACATTGAGCTTGTCTTGAAAAGTGCTTCTAATCTGCCAAATACAGAAGAAAACTTGAATTCAGGGGGAGATGCAGGAAAACAATATAACAAGGAGATACTTGTCTAATCAAGAAAGCCAAAATTAAAGGACACAGAGAATCTCATATCCGAGGCACCAAAAGAGTCGGAACCGGTGATAGATCCAAGCAACCATGAGTCTTCATCCACTTTTGATCAGGTAATGTCTTGAAGTAATCTTGATTCCTCCTTTGATAAACCTGCACAGGCCGATCTCAATTTACCCATTGCTCTCAGAAAACAAACTTGGTCATGTACTCTCCATCCCATTTCCAAATTCATGTCTTACCATACTTTGTCTACCGGGTGTTGTGCTTCTACCTCTAATCTTGACAGGATAAAAATTTCAAAGAATATTCAGGAAGCCCTTGAGATCCCTGAATGGAGAGAGGCAGTTATGGAGGAAATGCGGGCCATGGAAAAAAATGGAACGTGGGATGTGATGAATCTACCGAGAGGGAAGAAACTAGTAGGCTGCAAATGGGTGTTTATTGTGAAATACAAAGCTGATGGGACAGTTTAACGGTACAAAGCCCGCCTTGTTGGAAAAGGGTTTGCTCAAACCTATGGCATTTAGTACACAGAGACTTTTGCACCCGTGGCAAAACTAAATACCGTTCGAGTTCTCCTAGTCTTGGCAGCCAACCTAGATTGGCCACTCCAACAACTTGACATCAAGAATGCTTTTCTGAATGACGAATTAGAAGAAGAAGTCTTCATGACGATACCACCAGGCTTTTGTAAAAGGGGTGAAGAAAACAGAGTGTGCAAACTCAAAAAGTCCCTGTATGGACTCAAATAGTTTCTAAGAGCTTGGTTCAATAGATTTACAAAGGTGATTAGGAGCCAAGGATATTGGCAAGGACACTTAGACCATACTATGTTCTTCCGGTAGTCAAAAGATGGGAAGAATACAATTTTGATTGTATATGTCGATGACATCATCCTAACTGGAGACTATATAGCAGAGATGGACAGGTTCAAGAAAGTCTTGGCCATTGAGTTTGAGGTAAAATATTTGGGACAATTGCGGTATTTTTTGGGGATGGAATTTGCTAGATCAAAGAAGGGAATTAGTGTTTCTCAGAGGAAGTATGTCCTAGAACTCCTAACCGAAATCGGCATGCTTGGGTGCAAACCAAGCGATACCCCCATTAAAGTAGGAAAAAGAAGAGAAGACATCGGAAAACCTGTTGAATGAGAAAGGTATCAAGGATTAGTTGGCAAACTAATTTACTTATCACATACTAGACTCGACATCGCATTTGTAGTAAGTGTGGTAAGTCAACACATGCATTCACCAAGGGAAAGTCACCTAGAAGCAGTGTACAAGATTCTTAGATATCTCAAGGGATCTCCGGGCGAAGGACTATTCTTCAAAAAATGTGAAAGCAAAGAAATAGAAGTCTTCGCAGATGCTGATTGGGCAGGACCAGCAGAAGATAGAAGGTCCACATCCGGGTACTGCACCTTTGTATATGGAAACTTGGTGACTTGGAGAAGCAAAAAACAAAACGTTGTGGCCAGAAGTAGTGCTGAAGCAGAGTTTATAGTAGTGGTGCAAAAAATATGTGAAGGACGGGAACGCTTGGAGGAGTTGCATGTCATGGTAAAGTTTCCTATCAAACTCTACTGTGATAACAAAGCAGCCATTAACATCTCTCTCAATCCAGTCCAACATGACAGGACCAAACATGTAGAAGTGGACAGACACTTTATCGAGGAAAATGTTGAAGAAGGAACCATTTGCATAAATTATGTTCCTACCAAAGAACAAACAGCCAACATCTTCACCAGAGGACTACCTCGACAAAGTTTTGATGATTTCACATACAAGTTGGATATGGTCAACATTTATGATCCAACTTGAGGGGGAGTGTAGAAATCTTGAGGATTATTAGAAATCTTGAGAATAATGGGTCAATGATACTACAAATTGTATAGGGATTTCTAGCCTATTACTTGGGCAGATTTCATGCTCCTATTTTAGGCAATTCTTTCCTTGTTGATACACGGTTTGTATAATTTATAGAGAGTTGTGATTGTACAAAATTAATTCAAGAAATACAGAAATCATTCATTCTGATTACAATAAGGGAGGGGCGACTTAGATGGTTTTGGCATTTGAAATGCAGACCTAATAGCGTACCTGTGAGAAGGAGTGACTGAGTTGTTTATGGCGTAAAAAGAGGTAAGGGTAGGCCTAAAATAACTTGGAATGATGTAGTGAGGAAGGATTCAATAGCTTTTAATCTTAGTAGAGGATAATGCTCTCTATTAGGTGAATTGGCAGAAAAGATCACATATAGCCCACCCCACCTAGCAAAATCACAGTGCAAAAAAAAAAAATGAGATGATGTCTCAAAATTCTTATAGTAGGGCACACAAACATTTGGAGAAAGAACCTTCAAAGGTATCTTGATTTGCAGCAAGTTATTGGTATTGAATTTATTAAGCACAATCAACCAAATAAAAGCCTTATTTTTGGGGGTGCATTGGCCTTCCAATGAAAGAGTATAGAGGAAAAAAAGACTTGGAATGGATCAAGAACACATAAAATGATTTACAAGAATCCACCTTGGAATGCTCCAAAGGCCAAGAACACGCACAACTTCTTGAAAAAATGACAGTTATTCTATAAAGTTTGTAGGAAAGATAAATCCATTAATTCTATATCATTGAAAGATTTTTTGAAACGAAAATTCCAAGAAGCCGAAGGACTAATTGATGGCATGTAGTTCCACGATGCTTGTTTTGCCAATTATGAAGCATGTATAAGCGATCCTATTAAAATTGGGCCTAGTGCATAGGTGATTTGGCCAATTGTGGGCAAAGAAATATCGAATGGTGATGTGGACGGGGATTTCCAACGAATGCATATAACCTTTGGTTTTCTTTAGATTTGATGAGTATCTGGAATAACTAGTGAATGACAACTCTATTGTATTGCAATTGGTGCATTGATCTTTGGGGCATTAATGTTTTTTGCTGGTTGGTTCCATTATCACAAAGACGCTCTAAAATTGGCGTGGCTCCAAGATGTAGAGTTCATATTAAATCACCATTTAGTGGGGCAACTAGGACTTGGGTCTGTTTTCATGGGTGAGGCATCAAGTACGTGTATCTTTGCCAATTATTTTTGCCCTGAGTTCAATTGGAAGAGGGAAGGAAAAGATGTAGATAAGACACTTTTCCTTAGTCACGGGTCTATCCAAAAACAAATCCAAGAACCCCTCCCCTCCACATATTTAGTTTGTGAGATAGATCTCCATGGACCCTTTGAAGAAAATCTTTATCCAACATTGATATCCAAGTTTACTCACTCTCGGAAACTTACTTCTAATAACTGTATGCCAAATTGAAGAATCTTCTAGGGGAAAATTCCATAACCATTTAGCTATGAGAGCGGTGTTTATAGATACCAACTTTCTAAGTCCTAGACCCCTTACAATTTAGACTTGAAAACCTCTTCCCAACTCATTAAATGATTCCTATGACCCCCAACTCCAGACCACAAAAAATCTCTCATAATTCTCTCAATCTTATTAGTAATCCCCACTGGAATCTTAAAAATAGACAAATAATACAATGGGATAGTAGACAAACAAGCCTAAATAAGAGTGATTCTACCCCAAGAGAGAAAAGAGGCCCCTTCTAGCCATCTAAATACTTCACCACCGTTTCCACTATTGGATTCCAAAATTCCACAGAGCTGGAGATACCTCCCAAAGGGACCCCTAAATAAGTCAAGGGCCAATCCAATAAACCAGACCCCACATCAGCGGACCACTCGCTAGTGTGCTCAATGGGCGCATTTATGTTGCTAAACCATTCTTCCCCATGACAATTTTATGCCCAGACACTCTCAAAAACTAACGATTGCAACTACCTAATTAGCAACCAAAGTTGCATGCAAAATCTGTCTATCCTTAATAAAGGCAGCCTGTTCTGAAGAAATAATGCTTCCTAACACATCAAGAGGCCTCTTGGACAAAACCTCATCAAAATTTTGTAAAGGCTAGCAAACAAACTAATAGGTTAAAAATCCCTCACCTTTTTAGAGTGCTCCTTTTTAGAAACAAGTGCATTAAAACTAGAGTTCACACTCCCCTCCACCATTCCATTTCATGGAACTCATGGAAACCCCATAATATCCTCTTGAAGCACTTCTGGTTATCTTGAATGAAAGCTAATGTAAACCACGAAGATCTGCAGCTTTATGCCTCTTCATGTCAAACAGCAGCAACCTAAACCAACCCCGCCCCTCCCAAGTAAAAAATGTTGAATGAGCGCTATGGCCATGTAGCTAGGTGTCCCTTCAATGGGACTCCAATTAGAACCTCTACCAGAAGCCTATGCTGACAATCTCTGTATACAACTTCCTATAAAAATCTGAAATTGTCTCCCCTTTCAACTTCTGATCTCTCACCACAGTTTCAGACTCTAGCTTCAGCTCTTTAATAAGATCTTTCATCCAAATAATTTCCTATTACAGTCCTCCTCTTTTCCTAAGGCGAGCCTTTCTAGTCATATCCTCTTCATCAATCAAACTGCATTCCTATAGTCTGTCCAAATACTCGATCTCATCAATATTATCTTTCTTCTGTTATTTTATATTACCAAAAGCCTCATTATTCCACGCTTAAAATGTAATTTTTGCAATCTTCAATTTTTTTATTATATAAATTTAAAACCTGCTCATTCTTGAGTGTAATCATCTCTTCGCCTTGTCTTAAAACACTCCCCAAAGGTCGGGTGTGTCAACTGCATACTAGTAGAGCCCCATTATTGCCAATTGCCATCTTTTATACCTCTTTTTAAAAAAATACTTCTTGGAAGTATTCCTCCCACAACTATATTTGGTTACCAGATCATACCTCCAAATTTATGTAGGACCTCTACCTATATTTTTACTATCCTTTGTATAGAGGTTGTATGTCTTCATTATCTTCCACTTTTTTTTCTTTTCATTGTTTTATCTCAATATTTTGTTCTCCTTTCAAGTTCCATGACGTAATTCTTTTACAGCATTCTATTTTATTTTCAACTCGAATGAGAATAATTGTTGAAACTTAATTTTATTTTTTGGTTTTCTAATCTACATTGTAAACCTTGAAGGCAGGGACAACTCATGCTAGGCTCCTTTCAGCTTTACTTACTTTCTAAATTTAAATTTAATTTCTTTTTGGTTAGAACACAGTATTTTTGTTTTTTTAGATAATAAAGCAATTCTATTAAAAAGGAAACACAATTACAATGAAATGAGGATAAGAAATCCCCCTATAAAAAACACAAAAGAAGAAAAGGGGAAAAAGCTAACAAATTATATCAAAAGCTGCTTTCCAATCCCTTTGAATGTTGGACAGTGAAAGATCCCCAAAAACCCAAAAGAGAGCCCAGAAAAGAAGCAAGAGAAATAACTTTCTCCCAAAGAAATTTGGAGAAGTCTTTTGATCTTTAAAAACTCTAGCATTTCTTTCCAGCCAAAGCGACCAAAGGATTGTAAAAACAGTGCAGTCCCAAAATATCCTCTCCTTCCCTAAACCCCAAAGATTACTTTCAAAAAATCCTGAGAAATCAGTATTTTTCAATACTTAAATTAAAAATAAATAAATGAAGGACAATGCAGAAGAAATTTTCTATACCTAATTCTCTGGAATGAAAATGTGGTACTAGATCCTACAATTCCATGAGCTGATAGCGTCTTAAATTAAAAATAAATAAATGCAGAAGAAATTTTCTATACCTAATTCTCTGGAATGAAAATGTGGTACTAGATCCTACAATTCCATGAGCCGATAGCGTATGCAGACTTTTTGTTTGACCTTAAACCTTCAGAAGATCATGCTCTTAAATTTGAGATATGATTAACTAGTGTGGTTTTAAAATTATTATGTTTAGTGTGTAATTCTTTTAGTTACCACTTGTTTCCAATTGTGCTTGTTTTCAAGTGGAATGTAACCGAAGTTTACTTTTTAACTTCAAATGCAAAAACATGACAGCTTTGCCTGTATATGTGGCTATCTTATTGTGTTTACATGTAAGACTTGTCTAAATTTAGTATGGTTTCATCATTGCGTGGCTGGTTAGTTTCTTTCCAGGTGATGTTTTAGCTATTTTGCGCGGCTAGCAATTTGACTTGCTATATTCATGTACATATCTGATTGAGCCTTTGTTTTTTGACAGTTTATTAGCAGTTTCAAATTTCCCAGCCCGTAGGCAAGAAATGGTAAACAAGGTGAGAAGGACCTCAGATGCCTTGGCACATGAACTTGAAGAGGCCATGCAAAAGGATCTATTGGAAATTATTGAAAATCTTGAAAGCTTTGTGAAACTTACTGGTAAACCCTACGAGGATGCAGCACAAGATAGGCTAGACAAGTTATCTGAGATTCAATATGAATTATCAAATGTTGACAAAAAACTTCGAACACTACAGATTGAAATTCAAAATCTTCATGTATCATGAAATGTTTCTTGTCCATCTGTTTAACGACATTTAGTGCAGTCATATTAGTGACAAATTATTCCATTAACTTACACACTCACACTTTTATCAATTATTGAATGTGCAATATTTAACCAGAAAGCTATGGGTTAAAGTGAGTAGAGAATTATCAATCGCATATGCCCTATGATTTACCATTGTAATGATGTTTTCTTGGGCAATTGTTGTATCCTCTGTAAGCTTGGAATTATCAAAGTTCTTCCTCTTTTGTATTGCCTATTTTTCATTGGAAATTTCCAGTTTTTCCCCGGTTATGGGCTCACATACAATTTCATTGTTCCAGTTACCTTGCTGAAATTCTCATCTTTCCAGGGTTTTAATGCGTGAAGCTTTTGAGTTTCTCTGGACATCGAACTGCTGCTGCACAAGTAAGAAAGCCATAAAACTACTTGGGTGCTAATAATGATAATAATAGTAGTTAGTGGCACTTGATACTCTATTGAAATGCTAGGGCAACATCTGGAAAGTTAAATTACAATTATGATGGATATTCCATCTAAAAAGTTGGTCGGCCGTGCAATTTAGGGTGGAACAGCCAATGCCATTGTGACATAACTGCTGCATGGTTTATGCCTGGCTGCTTTTTTGTTTCTTATTTTATTTTCCAAGCAACACAAATGAGAACCTTAGAAGGGGGGGAAAACCGAGGGTGGGGGTGGTACTGACATGGTCAAAAAGGCAGAGAGTGAGTGGGTCAGGTTGACGTGTGTAAGCAGTGAATTTGATTCCTCATCTTTCTGATTGAAGGGTCTGGAGACTTTGAGAGTAAATAAATGATAAAAATAAACAAATGGGCAAGAAAGCTAGTGAATTATATTTGAAAGGGCCGATCTCTGTTCCGATATTTCCCCCTGGGTCCAGGAGACATGATGATCCAAAGTTCCACTTTTTCTTTCTTTTTTGTTTGTTTTTTCTTCTAAGCTCTTTCTTTTCCCTGGTTGGCTAATCAGCACAAAAGCAAAGGAGCAATGGATGGATCGTGAGAGCAAATTGGATGGTTGGGGTGCCGAGGGAAAGAATGTGCGGAGTGAGGAGGTACAGATTCTTGCCATCCTGAAATACTAGGCATTGTACTCCTATGCACCTCAAAAGCATTGTGTGCCAATGACCATCCAAAGATTACTAAGATTCTCTCTATATTCGTTCATGATATGTATGCATTGTCACCGCACTGTGAGAACGTACCTAGGTGTCAACTCATCAGTGGTGAATATCTATTACGTGCCACCGAATCAGTGGTTGCAATCCTTCACCATCCCCACCTCTCTCTCTCTCTCTCTCTCTCTCTCTCTCCCCCCCCCCCCCCCCCCCCCCCAAAAAAAAATAAAAGAAGGGGAAAAAAAAGTTCTTGCTGACACTTTGCTAGCAACTTAGCTAGCACATTTGAAGGGTTTCCATTTTCCATGACATGGTTTTGAAGGGATTTTATTATGATACTTGGTTTATGTTGCAACGTGCAAGTTGGATTTGTAGCCCGATGTAGAGAAAATCATGTTAAAACTCTTTTTTGTGTTCTTTTTTTCCGGGGTGGTTATTGAGTTACTACCGGGTTTGAAACTTAGATTCATTAATTGAGACTGGTTTGGGCTTAAATGGTCATAGTTCAGTTCATTGGGGCAGTTTCGGGTGTGGGTGTAGGTATAGTGTTCCTATGGCACTCATTCTACATGTGGCATTACTTAATATTAGATTGTCACAAACTTGACAAAAGTAGTTCTTTGTTTTTGGCATTTAGATCTTTCAACATTTTCAATATCTCAGGCAAATATGAAAGGAATCGGCCGCCACAAAAAATCTGAAGGGAGCGGTAATGCTCTATTTTTGGATTTTATAGTTGTATTAATCAATAGAATATATGGAGAATCAAATAATTCTTGAAGTATTTTAAAATTTGATCATATATATATATATATATATATATATATATATATAAAATATCCAAATATCATCCAACTATTTATTATTTTGAAGTGTTTTAAGAATTTCCATGGTGTTTCTTGGAGCTTCTCGAGAAACTCTGAACCTCTACAGTAGAAAGCATGATCATGAGATAATCTTTGTAAACTTTAGGTACTAAGGGGTACATTATCTTGAATATCCATCATTCAAAATAGGGTTGAGTTAGATGGTAACATCTTCACAGGGTGGTTGCCGCATTATAGCGCAACATTGTTTATTGGTGAAGAGGAAGACCTTTGGAAAATTTGGGTTTAAGAAGGAAATTTTGGAAGTTTTATAATAGACCTAATCTAGGCAAAAGTATTTTTTTTGGAAAGTTTAAATTAGGACAACTCTTCCAAAGTCATAGAAAATTGAGGAAACTTGAAAAATAAAGGAATTTCATAAATTCTCAAGTAAAGAACGAAGGAAATCTAATGAATTTAATTGCATAAAAGGCTATAGTGGCATATGCACTTGCTTTTTCTTAATTTCTACTACTTTCACTATACTAGCATTAGGAAAGGTTTCAACTCATTTGATGAAGTAATAAATCAATGACCTTGGGGAAGTTATGATTGCCTTGGGGGTAGTTGGGCTAATCACATCCATGCCTCATGTTACAAAAAGTCCAAGGAGTGTCGACACACGTAATGGTAGACTTGGTGCTTGAATCCCATTTGCATATATTCGGCATGTGCTAGATTTCCTCATATACTTGATACAATTCAACTTAATTGTTCGCCAATAGTAGTGAGTGTTTTATGATTTTTTGATTGATCTAGTGATTTTTTCCAGGAGTCCTACGAATTCCCTCACACAGCTCTTCCATAAGTCTATTGGCTTTATTAATATCAACACACCTCAATAATACCATATCATGTCCTTGCCTATAAAGAACTTAAACGTATAAGAAACATCTAAGAAAAATCCAATTGGTATTTGTAAAACTGTCCTTTTATCAATTCTTTGAAATCCCAATGGATATGTTTTTTTAACTTTGGATGGACTTCCTGATATCATAGTACCATGGTTCTTTATTAACTGCCTCTTCAACATTTAATAAATAGGTGAGAGTCACATATTGTAATCATGATAAGGTTGTCTCCCTACTCCATGTTCCATCTTGGAACATTGCTGCTAAGGAATCCAACACATTTGGTATTTGATTTCATTCTCTTGGTCAATAATTGAAATCAACTTCTTTAAACTCTATGGTCACTTGTAGGATGTAACACTAGTATGATGTTTGCTTTTGATTTCCAATTTATCATTCGTTTTTTAATTGATAGATCACAAAAGTTGAAACCACCTTGTCTCTTTATATTTCTAGCACTACGATTCATTATAGCTTGTGTTCAAATGGTACTAACTTCATATTTGATAGTATTATTGGGACATACAAACTACAATTTGAATGAGACTATTTTTTTTTTTTTCGTTTTTAGAGATATTAATACTAGGTTGATTCCATGCTCTAAGACATTTGATTGTTGAAAAAGCATTACCCATTCTTTTCTCATCTTCTATAAATGTATTATTTGGGGAGTTAGACTCTAGTGTTTCATAATCATTAACTTCCATTTGAAAAAAAAAAAAAAAAAAACTCAAGTACCTTTTTAAGTGATTTTGTGGGAATAAAGAGTGAGAGAGTCGTACAAATCGTAGAAATTGTAGAAGAAGGAAGAAGGAGAGGGAGGGGAAGGGAAGGGACTTAGATCAGAAGAGGGAGGTATGAGATAGAGAGAAGGAAAAAGAGAGGGTAAAAGTATTTTAGTGCTAGGCTACTATATTAATGTATGAAATTTGTTAAGAGATTCTTACAAGATAGGTTCCATACTTCTATATACCCATTCCAAGTCAAACTTGGAGTATAATTAATCCCCAAATTGTGCCAAAACATTGTTATTTCTAATTTTCCTATTTAGGGAGTCGTCAAACATTAAACAACCTAATTATTATAGTGGACTTCCTATTCTTTTCTTGCCTCAGTGGCCACCAATGCTCCATCATGTAATAATTGGGTGAACTCTGCCGCCTAAACATACCCAACCTAGTGATGCATTTACAGTAAGGAGTTCATAGTTCACCTCATTTCCTTCCTATTATTGTGTTCACCTCTATTCGCTTCATGAGCTAAGGTGCATCTTTATAGGTGATTGCGCTCTTGGGAGTGGGACAAGGCACTACAAGAAATAAGGGTATTAGTGATGGTTTTAAACCGTCACTAATACTATTAGTGACGATTTTACAAGTACTAGTAACGGTTTTGGAAGTCACCATAATTGCGGTTACTAATAATTATTAGTGACGAATTTTAAAAGTGTCACTAATAATAGAGTATTAGTGACGGATTATAACTGTTACTAAAACCCTAATGCCGTTACTATAAATTCTACATTGGCACAACTTAAAATTGTCACTAATAGTAGAGTATTAGTGACGATTTTCAAAATCATCACTAATATCAGAGCAGTAGTGACAAATTGCGAAACAGTCACTAATAGTAGAGTAATAGTGACGAATTTTATACGTGTCACTAATAGTAGAGTAGTAGCGACGATTTTGAAATTCGTCACTACTACTCTACTATTAGTGATGGTTTTGAAACCGTCACTTATAATTTAAAATTATTATTATTATTATTATTTTTAATCATTAATTCATGTAAAAATCTGTAATTAGATTTTCACATACATAATACTAAACCATAATTACAAAAAAAAATTCATAAATTATTGAAAATTCTAATTCAAATTCGAAATTCAAATACAAAAACATTATAAAAATTCAATTAAAATACAGAAATTCCATTTGTTCAGATAACAAAAAAAATTCAAAATCTAAGTTCAAATATGAATATATTATACAAATTCAAATTAAAATATAGAAATTCCATTTGCTCATATAACAAAAAAAAAATACAAAAAGAAAAAAAAAAATCAAAAACTGCATCTGACTGTAGTGCATGACATCATGCTGATGTTGTGACAGCTGCAAATCTTACAAATTAAGAATTATAAAAAAAAAAATTAGTATATGATTTTTGAACATATATGTATTCATACTATAAGTATCAATGAATATTTGATAGCAAAATAATTGGACATTCAGACATAGTTGAAAAAATGATACAAATTTAAATAGCTAAGTTTTATTGGTTTAGAAAAATTTTGCATTTTCCATAGAGATATGTTCGAAACCTAGGTGTTTACAATAAATAGTTCACAATAATCCAACGAGTAATGAATTTTATGAGTGCACTAGAACTTCATATAATAAGCATTAAAAAATGTAATGTATTCATGCATCCCACAAACAATCTACATCTGAATATATTTTTATGAAAAAATAGAATGTGAAGTTCATGGTTTACAAGACTTCCTTAGGATATTTGGGTTTCTTGTTTTTTTCTTCATATACGGATCTTGGAATAATTTTTTGCGTGAGAGGTGGGAGAGCTTTAGGTTTATGAAGAGGTTGACATCTTTAAAGTTGGCCTTGAAGAGATGGAATAAAGATTCCTTTGGTGATGCGTACATTTGAAAGTCTAATACCCAAAGGAAGACTTGAGGATATTGATCATGCAAAAGACTTGGGTAAATATGTCGAAGGATTTAGTTAGTAGGATATTTTCTTTTAAGAATGATTTTGAGGCTTTGCTAATGAAGGAGGAGATAAGTTGGAAATAAAAAATTGGCATTCAACACAAGCATGTATTCTAGTAGTTCAATCTATAATTCATATAACATAATACCATCCATAAAAAAGATTTAGTCATTCGGTGCATTATGGATAGTAATTTGCAATACTATTCACATAAAGGATTAAATTTAATATTCATTTAATTTTCAGTCATCCTTTAAAAAAAATTTTAATATTCATTTTATCATACTTATCTATGTATATGGTTTTATTTTGAGAAAATTTTAACAAAATTTCAGCAGCATACCATCTGTAAATTGGACATTTTTCATAAAACTTGTACTAGAAATCTAGTCATTTTCAGCGAATAAATCATTTCAAGCATGCAACAACTTAAATCCATTACCAGTATGCAATTCACAATATACTTCATCAACCATGCAGTTGGCGTTCAACTCAAGCATGTATTCCAGTAGTTCAATCTATAATTCATATAACATAATACCATCCATAAAAAAATTTAGTCATTTGGTGCATTATGGATAGTTATTTGCAATGCTATTCACATAAAGGATGAAATTTAAGATTTGTTTAACTTTTAGTCATCATTTTAAAAAAATTTTAACATTCGTTTTATCATAATTATCTTTCTACATGGTCTTATTTTGGGAAAATTTTAACGAAATTTCAGCAGCATGTCGTCTGTAAATTGGATATGTTGACCCTATGGGTCATACTCAGTTTTGATAATGATAAATACTCTTTGTATTTGATGACTTTCAAGTTTGTGTGCAGGATCATACTAATTTAATCACATTGATAGCATGTAGCAACTTGAAGAATTATGAAGACCCAGCATATATATTATTGGGTCTGTATTAATTTAATTTCAAATGGGTTTGTATAATCTCTGCATGTCATGCATGTAAGTAATTGTAAGCTCAAATGACCCTAGAATGACCCTTAGGCCCCTACACTTTAATAGCACATGAAATCAAGACCTTGCCCAAAAACCATGAGGTTTCAGGCGACCAAACTTGAAAAAGCTTATTTGCCTTAGTCGACTGAATCGTGGAAAGTTAGCATCGTTGACCTGACTTCGGGCAACTGAATTAGAATGAGTGTATCTTCCTCGGTCAACCAAACTCGTTTTTGACTTTTTCCCAACGGTTTGGGCGCCCTAACCTTCACGTGTAAAATACCCTCGGGCTACTGAAGGTTGTTGTTCAGGCTATTGAAATTACGTATAGGTGACCAAACCTCGAATGATTGGAAAATCACCTGATTCAGCCAACCAAACCTTGACTCGGGCACCCGAACTTTGAAAAACACCTCTTTCTGTTGAGTCTGTTTGGGCGACCGAACCATGGTTCAGCCACCTGAAACTCTCGGGTTGGCTAATTTTTAATCGAGGTAATTAGTGGTAAAAAGGGGGAAAATTCTTAAACATAATTAAAAAAAATTTTAAAACTACCCTTGAGTCCCCAACGGTCATAATTTCCCCCATCTCTATATATATGCTTTCATTTGTCAAAATTAAGGGGGATTAGCAAATAGGATTAAGCCAGAACTCTCTCAAATTTCCAAATCCTATTTTATTCATACTACTCCCATACATTCTCATACACTTATTTCTTTGATCATCCAAGCTTTGTGACAGTGCCTTGAGTGTTTATACTCCACTTCATTTTGCTTAATACTCTCATTTGTTTTGTTTGTTGATTGATTTTGATATTGAGAGTTAAACATAAGTTTCCTCACTAATTTAATCTAATAAATCTTGTGTGGGGAAAACTTTGAGGCTTGTGGGTTTTTGCATTGATATTGCAAGATACCTTAGCCCATATTTTTGTGTGCAAAAATATTTTGCAAGCTTGATTTTAAACAACTCTTATGTTTGCAACATTGAGAAAATATTTTTTGAGTTTGTTTGAATATTATTGCTAGCATCTTTGAAACCCTAATCTGACATTAAGATTTAGTATATCTTGTTTCAAAGAATAGCTTGTTTGAACACTCTGGTATATATATTTGAGATTATACATTATACTGAGTGTTTCTTGCACATATACACCCTTCAGCTTATAATTCCTATACTATTGGTGTGCATTGATTACTGCTTGTGCTTAGTGGTACAAATCTTCTTGTGTAAAAGGCATTTCCGTGTACACAAAAATTTACATTTGTTTTATTCTAGGCGTGGGCCTAAAGAGGGAGACTAGCCCTATTAAATAGTCCCGGATTAGCTTAGATCCGGTTAGGAAAGTTAGGTGCACCATCCTGGTAAGGTGCGATTGTAGGTTAAGATCAGTCTCATTAATTAACTTAGTTGTAACTGGTGCCTCTCCACCCATTAAGTGAGCAATAGTGGAATCCTCGAGCTTGTGAGTTAGAGGTGGGGACATAGGCACAGTTGGCTGAACCCCGATAACATATCGTGTGTGCACTGTTTATATTTTCGCAATTTATATTTTCACACGTGTATGTTATATTGTGAATGCTGCACATGATTTAATTTCCGCACATTATATTTATCAGCGCATTTGGAACTGCATAGATAGACCCTAGGTTTATGTAATACTGCTGTTAGTGAATTGACCTAGGGATTAATTTTTTAAATACCTAATTCATCCCCCTCTTGGGAATACACCAAGGCTAACAATTGGTATCAGATGGTTCACATTGGTGTATCCCCATTCGGAGAGGGACAGTCACCCTCTAGGCCTCTTGTATTTTGTGGTTTCGATTACACCACCTAAAAAATTAGAATGAGTGTATTTATAAAATCAATGAATTGGATGGCCTGGTGGGTGATTGTTAATGGAATTTGTATGCCCTTGGATGAAAATGATAGTAGGTTAATGCATTCGAATTCATATTCTATGGACATGTTATATCTTGCATTATATTCTAATATTTTTGTTGAGTTTGTGGCATGTCATAGTGCATAGGAAATCTGGGATGAACTAGAAAAAAAATATGGAGAATCCCAAGAAAAGGAGATCGTAACTCATCTGAATGCTCCAAGCTCAAATGATCAGGAGGAGGTAAATCATGAGCTAGAAATCAACAAGGAGGTATATGATTCTCACTCTAGCTCATTTGATGATTCTTGTGATAAATGCTGTGATGTGTCATATGCTGAACCATCTGTATTAATGTTGTATGCAATGATTCTGATAACAAATATTGTGACATATCTTGTGATGAATCATCTGACAACTCATGTGATTTTTTGGCTAACAATTCATGCAGTGATTCATATGATAATTATTGTGTTAAATTCTATATTGAATCACACAATGCATTTATTAATGGAAGCATGTTGTTGAATGAAAAACTAGAAAATGCTTGATCGAAAATACATAAGCTTCTAGTTAGAATGAATAAACAGAAAACACTTTTGAAAAATGAGAATAAGGGGACAGCTAAACAATTAAAAGAATTAAAGGAACATCATGCTATCCTTGAGAAGAAAAAGATTAAGAAGATTAAGAAGGTCTTGAAAATCATTTGCTTGAAGAGAAAAATTGAAGACTATTTTGAAATGATTTTCAAACCCACAAATGAAAGAGATAAACGAAATCAACCCTTAGGATTTAAAAAAAGTAAATCGTTCAAAAATGGTTCATCTTATAAATCTCATTGTCATGCCTCATCAAGTAGAAGTAGAACAAATAAGTGTAATCATTCATGTGCATATAAATCTTGCTTATTCATTGGAAAGAAAGAGTATATTAAATACACTTGTTTAAGTAGAGGTGTCGGAGGCATGGATAAAGAAAGAGAGTGGGTTGTCATGAAAGCAAACCCATTAGGACCTAAGGAAAAATGGATTTAAATTAATATTACCAAATTAGTTAATTCTTCCTTAGATCCCAGGTTTAGGTTTAGGGGGTAGTGATGACGAAAAGGCTAGGAAGTGGTCTATGCTCAAAATTCTAAATCTTAGTACATGTATTCACTATACACTATTGCCATACTAAGAATCATAAGATTAGCAAGCCTCGACAAAAAATCAGTCATCACTTTAGGCTTAAGCACTGACCATCATAAATTTCTATTCTACGTAGTGCTTATTTAAATTCATCCTTCCGTAATCAAAATTAGAAACATCCATTTAGGGAGTCAAGTATTATTAATCAATCAAAATAATCCCCCTGTACTCAAAATGCAAAACTCTTTAATTTTGGTTCACCTATCTTCTTCCATAGGAAATCTTTACCATACCATGATCATATCCGATAAGGTTTCTCCTATTCTTTGATTCCTATCCTTGCTTTGAATTGTGATTATTTTTATAAGGATACTTTCCATTCTCCGAAAGAGCATTGTTAAAAAATTCATACTCCTAAATGCTCTTCGCTAAAATGGTCAGGACATAATCTTTTACTTGTTTATCATAAATAACGTCCTGCTTCCTCAAATACTCTTCTGAACATAATAGAAATCTATTCCTTAAGAGTATTTAATTTATACTTCTCTCACATAGCACTTAACTTTTAAATCAAATTATTTAGAGCTTCATTTCATTAGATCAAGATGAAGGCTAATATGTTTGCACTAGGTCTCAATCGAGATGAATGCTTAAAATTCAAGTTAACCTATGCTCATGTATCTATAATTCAAAGCCATTTGATCTTGTGCCTCTCACGTACTAAAAATCATAAAAAAGAGGCAAATATTGGCTTAGTTCACTTAAAGAAATATCTACTGTGAATTTTTGGTCCTCTAAGCCAAAAGCTTTTAAAGCTAAGATATAATCATAGAAACTTAAAACTCTTGGCTAAAGAACTTGAATAATAAGAAAAGCCATAAAATGAATGTAACGACCTGCTAAATAAACTGGTTTTTATTTTTATTTTATATATATATATATATATATATATATATATATATATATATAAAGCCACAATCTACATGCTCTGATACCATACTGGGGGGTAAACCCAATCATTAACCTAAGCAGCACGAAACAGAAATCAAATAGACATAACCGTAGGTAAGTATACGTACAATACAATACCACACAATACAATACAATACCAGAGTGCTATATGTTTCCCAAAATATACACATATCACTGTTCCTAAAACACCCTCAACCATGTTGGGATATACAAAAACACTCCCAAAACATACTCACTCTCTGACAGGGCACTACTGAAGCCCCTCTATTTGCGAGCTTGATCTGCTCGCCTACCTGGATCACTTGAAAAATGATTCAATACTGGGATGAGCCAACGCTCAGTAAGATGAAATATGCTATTATTAGTGTGTGGCAAATGAGCTACAATATTATGAAAATTCTATTTTCATATAATCATGTATAACTGAATATGTATATACAGTACAAGTGATAAAATACACCACCCTTTCCATGTTGCTTAATATAACAATGTTGTAGGTTACTATTCAAAATACTTCTAATGTACATAAGTTTATTCCCTGTTTCTGTAAATCTGTATATACATAATAGCAATTGAAAACTTTCCCTGTGGATAACTGTGTGTCATGATTTAACCCCTCATGACAGGGTTGTGCGGCCCGTAGGCGAGATTTACCCTGACTGGCTAACTAGGAATAAATTACTATACTGCATTGGTCTGATCTGCCCACCTCAACCCATATCTGATGGGGAGCCTGTCCACGTCAAGGGCCTAGGTGATCGACCTACTACCACATATTATATAAATAGGTGGTTGCACTTGTAACATAACATAATATCTGTAGCAATGGTACTGTGCTCTATAGCTGCATAGTCCAACAGGGTCTGATACTATATAATGTATTTCTATATACAACTATTTGATTTACCATGATTCTGAAATAACTGTAATTCCCATGATACTAAATAAATTGTAACTATCATCCATATGTCATAGTATTGAGAACTATATACTCATAACACTAAGAACTGCGTAATCATAATATTGAAATTCGTATAATCATGGTACTGAGAATCATATAATCATGGTACTATAATTCATATAATCATGGTGCTGAAATCCGTAAAATCATGGTACTGAAATTCGTAAAATATATCTATGTACTATATTCATATACTCAAGCCACACCATACTTAGTACATAATTTTTCATAAATTAATAAACTGTATAATATTTTAAAAATACCTAACATAGCATATTTCCCTTACCTGACTACTGGAAAGCCCCTAAAATATTCTGGCTTAACCTCCATAGGATTTCTTGATCAATACCCTGAAACTGAAACTCACAGTACTAAACTTCAATATTTTTACGTGTACATCATTTCTTATAACTACCATAAGATCAAATTTGGCTTAAAAAACCTTACCTCAACTTAAAGATGATTTCCAACTTCATTTCACCAACGATCCACTCCGACAGACTTGCAGAGAACTTCGCTAGGAGCGTCGTGGTGGCTTCGGATCGTTGATTCGGTGACTGTCGAGGCTGAAATTGAAGAGAGAAGGGAGAGGATCTGTGGGAGAGAAAGAGAGAGGAGAGAGAGAGGAGCATTGAAATATGATAAAAATCAGATTTTTAGTTATTTATAGGGCCAGATTGACGAGACACGTCACTTCATCGACGAATCCTTCAGTCAATTCGTTGACGAAACCCTCTATTCGTCGACGAAATTCAGAGTAGCCCAAAACGTCTCTCGGTATTTTCTTGTTGACGAAACCCTTTGTTCGGTGACGAAATCTTGAAGACCTTCGTCGACGAAACCCTGTGTTCGTCGACGAAGCTTGACAATTTTCATGAAATTATGATTATCCCCAAAATGTAATGTCGTCGACGAAGTATACTGCCTCCTTCTATTCCTGTTTCCATTTTCTCTCCCTCTTTATTATTAAAATACTATTATTCTTTGGGTCACTACAATGAATAAGTACATAACTCAGGGGGAGCATATTTTTTTGATTGTTATATTAACTAAATGCTCTCATAATCATACTACATGCTTGAATACCTTAATAAATAACAACCTGTGCTGAACTCAAATCTATCCTCTGCTTTCTACTATTTATATTCATTGATGGATGGATTATATATTGTTAAGTTGTTGATTACTACCTGATTGCATGCTTAGTTTAGAATGTCTCTTGCATGACGGATGCAGTGGATGTGAACTGCATACTGGTAGTGGATTATAGGTTCTCATGTGCCTTGAACTGAACTATAAATTACTTATTTGAACCTATAAGGTACAGGTTTTATGGGAAAATGTCCAATTTATAAGACGACATGCTGCCGAAATTTTGATAGATTTTCCCAAAGTGAAACCTTTTACAAAGATGATTATGTTAAAATAAATAATAAAATATTTTCAAAAGGATGAGTGAAAACAAATTGAATATTAAAATTCATCCTAGCATAATCATCGAATAGTTAGAGGAGTTCAGTTCCATCACTAGAAAAGAGCATAAGAAATTTATATGCATCAATTCATATTTTTGAATATTGAGGCTCTTCTAAGAACCCTGAACATCATATCCCACTTTTAAAGCTCTATGTTTTGATATGGATTGTTCTCGGTTATGTGCTTTATTTCATGCCTTAATATATATTCTCTAATGCATTTTGAAGGCTCTAGGGAGACTATACTGGTTGCCATGTTTGAAAAAAATCAGTTAATATCTAGTGTAGTTATGTTAAAAGTTTTCAAATGATTGCTTATACTACTAGGCATAATGAAACAATTCTCTATCTAGTATAAGCAGTTTATTGCATCTAAGCCAGAATTCAAATCGATAAGGTGAGCATCTAAAATTAAAATGCCTATCATATTAGGCTCACAAATCTTTTAGCTTAGATTTGTTATTGAATCAAATGTGGCATGTGCTTGAATAAAATGATTATATTGAAAATCTTAAGTTGAAATATGTAGTTTTTCCAAATTCATCCGTTTTTGCCATATGATCTTGTTTTTATCTTCGAATATATCCTTAAGTTTTATATGGTTGTATTTTTGTGGTCACGAGTTGTTTTATGCTTAAATATTCACCAGAAAAATTCTACTTGCATGTGTCTTAAATTAACGTTTCTTTTCCAGCAAGCAACCCTAGTACTTTTTGCAAATATCAAACGGGGATATATATTTATTATTATATACATATATATATATATATATATATATATTTTTAAAATTGCATAACTGGTTCGATAACTTCACATGTAAATGCATACGAACTTGTTAGACTGTGTTTGTGCTCAAACCAACTATTTGCTATCATATGTCGTCTCCTTTAAATTCAAATCTTCCATAGGTCTAATGATATGTTTCAATTGCAATGGTTTGTGTATTTTATGGTCTGGCCTTGTTTTCATGTCATTTAAATCATTTACAAGACCAGTTTATTGTTTGTGTCCTCAATTGTTGAGGTTATTTTTGTCATTCATTTTGCATTGTATGACTATTCTATCTCTTGAATGATTAAAAGTTATACTTCTATTTTATGTCTTGATCATACTGGACTGTTTGAGTTGGTAGTTGTGGATAAACTGCTAATCTAAAAATCAATCAGGTCATTTTTATATAGATATTCTTCTGGGAAATGTTTTATTTTCAAACGGATGTTGTTGAAATTTTTAAAGATTTCCCAAAACCATATTTATATTTGAATGATAATTATCTTTTATGTGCCTATATACTTAAATGATTTATCAAGACCCTTTTTGCTATTGCCAAAAATGGGAAGAAGTAAGCAAGTGTTTGTCATCATCAAAACGGGGAGATTGTTGACCCTATGGGTCATACCCGGTTTTGATAATGATAAAGACTCTTTGTATTTAATGGCTTTCAAGTTTGTGTGTAGGATCATACTAACTAGACCACATTGATAGTTGAAAACTAAGGTGTAGTCCTAAGAGGGGGGAGGGGGGTGAATTGGATTTAAAATTTCTTTTACTTATTTTTAATGTATTCTTGACTTCTTGTTTATTTACCAAATAGACAAGAACTCAATTCTTTTAAACAACCAACAACACTATTGCTTAACCAAAAAAGTAATCAATTATTCAACCAAACCAATCAATCAAGTACAATATTCAAACCAAATAATCATAAAACATTCAATCAAGATATACGTTGCAACTTAATGGAAATTCTCAGCTTTTTCAACTTGTGTGCAGCCTTGTTGTTAATGTAATCCCTTTGATAATGAGTTAGCTTTCTCAATCCACACAATATTCACACTCTTCCCAAAATTCAGAATTCAAATAAACTCTTAGTTAATTTATCTTTGGGTCTTTAACCAAGTAACGTACTCCCTTATGGTTTCTTGCAAAATATGGTTTAACCAATGTACTCCCTTTCGGTTTCTGCAACCCAAATCAAAATTAGACTTTAAGTTTACTTGATTTCCAAATATACGTAGTATATATGATTACCAATTAAACTATCCACACAATTTATATGTGCTGAAAATAAAGAGTAAGGGAAAGAGAGAGTGAGGCCGAGATTTTTACGAGGTTCAACTTATACCCAGCCTACATCCTCGCCTTTGGAAAACCACCAAAGGATTCACTAAAATCAGTTTCTTTACTGGGCGGAACAACACCGATTACATACTCCTTCAGTAGGCTAGAGCCCGCCTCTCCAAACAATGTACCCTCGTTCGGTCACTCCTTCAATAGGCTAGAGCCCTCCTCTCTAAGTAATATCCCCTTACTTAGCCAATGATCCCAACAATCCTTGGAATCGTCAATCTACAAGATATAAATCAAATAGATGTACAAAGAATGCTTTCACAAAGAGTTGGTTAGTACAACTTCAGCACAATATACTTAAATGTAAAAATTTCAATATGAAATAGAATGAAGCTCAAGTGTAGAATACACCAATATCCTCCTTAGATGAGGATTAGCAGTAGGAATTCAGAGAAGGAAGGATCAGCACTTCAGAATATCTCAGCAAAAGAGTTTTGCAATGAGTGAGCAAAAGAGCTTTGTAAGAACAATAGTGCTTTCAGCTTATCAATCAGAATTTTCAATTCTTGGTATATTTTGATTTGAAAAACCATGTATTTATAGGCTTTCAAAAGGTTTTTCGTGTTGCCCAAGTTTACTTGGAGTATTTTCTAAGTTTTTAAAAAATTTAGGGCACAAGCAACTGATTTTTAAAAAATAAAACTTTTGAAAAATTTGCCCTTTAACAGTGTTCAGATGACTGAACCTTTGAAAAATTTGAACTGGATACAGGGTCAGACAACCGAGGTCAAGGGTTATACGACCGAAGAGTCAAGTTCAGACGACCGAAGAGTTGAGTTCATACGACCGAAGTCAGCGTTCAGTCTTCTGAGGGGGCTTTTGTCAGTTTCTGTCTTTCACCAATAAATCTTCAGATGACTGAACTTATTCTTTAGACGTCTGAAGTAATTCTTCAGATGACCAAACTTGAAGTTCAGTCATGTGAAGTTGCCACTTCAAGCTTCTGAGCAGAAATTTCAGTCTTCTGAACAGATTGTTTTCTGATTTTTCAATTCCATTTCAAAATATAGTTTGCTCTCTTTATTTAAACTTTTATAAAACTTTTTCCAGGGATTTAAACAGGTCTCTAACTCCAAACAATTCCCCTAAAGAGCTTCAAAATATTCCAAATGATATTTAAATATTAACGTACTTACATAAAGACTTCTAAGACTTTTCACATTCTAGGTACTTGAGTTTTCATGCTTTGTCTTTCTTTGAGCTCTCTCACTTTGCTTTTCTTTGGCTCTTTTGACTTCTAACTTTTCTTTGGCTTGTCATCCATGTCCTCATTTTCTTCAAGCTTTAAAATATCATCTTTAAATCCATGTTTTGACTCTTTTAAACTTCATTTGATCCTTGTGAGCACTTTGACCTTACTTTCTCATATATGAGCTCTGAGATAACATTACTCACACAAATACGTTAAATTCCACTTGTTTGTTAGCATCAAACAAGATAACAACATTTTAAGCCTAGTAAGGCCAACAATAGTATACATCAACTCGAAGAATTATGAAGACTCAACATATGTGTATATATATCATTTGTTGTAATATTACTAGGTCTGTATTAATTTAATTTCAAGTGAGTCTATAATAATCTCTGTATGTCATGCATGTAGGTAATTGTAAGCTTAAATGACCATAGAATGGCCCTTAGGTCTCTACACTTTAATAGCACATGAAATCAGGACCTTGCCCAAAAACCATGAGGTTTCAGGCAACCGAACTTGGCAAAGCTTATTTGCCTTGGTCAACCGAACTGTGGAAAGTTAGCATTGTTGACCTGAATTTGGGTGAGCGAACTGGAATGAGTGTATCTTCCTCGGTTAACAAGAATTGTTTTTGACTTTTTCCTAATGGTTCAGGCACCCTAACCTTCATGTGTAAAACACCCTCGGGCAATCGAAGGTTGTTGTTTGGGCGACTGATATTATGTACAGGTGACCGAACTTTGAATGATTGGAAAATCGCTTGGTTCAGCCAATCAAACCTTGACTTGGGCACCCAAATTTTGAAAAACACACTTTTTCGTTGAGTCTGCTTGGGTGACCGAACTGTGGTTTAGCCACCTGAAACTCTCGGGTTGGCAAACTTTTAACCGAGATAATTAGGGGTAAAAGGGGGGATAATTTCTTGAACACAATTAAAAAAATTTTAAAATTAGCCTTGAGTCCCCAACGGTTATAATTTGCCCCATCTC
The DNA here is from genome assembly GCF_029873635.1 of Malania oleifera. Classification (NCBI taxonomy): domain Eukaryota; kingdom Viridiplantae; phylum Streptophyta; class Magnoliopsida; order Santalales; family Ximeniaceae; genus Malania; species Malania oleifera. The sequence continues at coordinate 86,109,934 of NC_080421.1, forward strand.
TATATATATGCTTTCATTTGTCAAAATTAAGGGGGATTAGCAAATAGGATTAAGCCAAAACTCTCAAATTTCCAAATCCTATTTTTTTTCATACTACTCCAATACAATCTCATACACCTATTTTTTTTATCATCAAAGCTTTGTGACCGTGCCTTGAGTGTTTATACTCCACTTCATTTTTCTTAATATTCTCATTTGTCTTGTTTGTTGATTGATTTTGATATTGAGAGTTAAGCATAAGTTTTTCACTGATTTATTTTAATAAATCTTGTGTGGGTAAAACATTGAGGCTTGTGGGTTTTCGCATCGATATTGCATGATACCTTAGCCCATATTTTTGTGTGCAAAAATATTTTACAAGCTTGATTTTAAACAACTCTTATGTTTGCAATATTGAGAAAATATTTTTTGAGTTTGTTTGAATATTATTGCTAGCATCTTTGAAACCCTAATCTAACATTGAGATTTAGTGTATCTTGTTTCAAAGAATAGCTTGTTTGAACACTCTGGTGCATATTTAAGATTATACATTATACTGAGTGTTGCTTGCACATATACACCCTTGAGCTTATAATTCCTACATTATTGGTGTGCATTGAATAGTGCTTGTGCTTAGTAATGCAAATCTACTTGTGTAAGAAGCATTTCCGTGTACGTAAAAATTTACATTTTTTGTATTCCAGGCGTGGGTCTGAAGAGGAAGATTAGCCTTGTTGAATAGTCCTCAATTGGCTTAGACCTGGTTAGGAAAGTTAGGTGCACCATCTTGGTAAGGTGCAGTTGTAGGTTGAGGTCAGCCCCGTTAATTGACCTGGTTGTAACCGGTGCCTCTCCACCCATTAAGTGAGTAATAGTGGAATACTTGAGCTTGCGAGTTAGCGGCGGGGACATAGGCATTGTTGGCCGAACCCCGATAACATATTGTGTGTGCACTGTTTATATTTTTACAATTTATATTTCCGCACGTGTATGTTATATTGTGAATGTTGCACAAGATTTAATTTACGCATGTTATATTTATCTGCGCATTTGGAACTGCATAGACAGAGCCTAGGTTTATGTAATACTACTATTAGTGGATTGATTTAAGGGATTAATTTTTTAAATACCCAATTCACCCTCCTCTATGGAATACACCAAGGCTAACAGGACATTTTCCCATAAAACCTGTACCTGAAACCTGGTTGTTTTCAGCAAATAAATCATTTCAAGCATGCAACAACCTACATCTACTACCAGCATGCAATTCACAATATACTGCATTAGCCATGCAGTTGGCGTTCAACATAAGCATGTATTCTAGTAGTTCAATATGCAATTCATATAACATAATACCTTCCATAAAAATAGATTTAATTATTCGGTGCATTATGAATAGTAATCTGCAATGCTATTCACATAATGATGAATTTTAATATTCGTTTTACTTTCAGTCATCCTTTCAAAAATTTTGTAACATTCATTTTATTATAATTATCGTTGTACATGGTTTTATTTTGAGAAAATTTTAAAGAAAATTTGGCAACATGCCGTCTGTAAATTGGACATTTTCCTATAAAACTTGTACCTGAAACCTGGTTGTTTTCTGCAAATAAATCATTTTAAGCATGCGACAACCTAAATCCACTATCAGTATGCAATTCACAATATACTGCATCAGCCATGCAGTTGGCGTTCAATACAAGCATGTATTCTAGTAGTTCAATCTACAATTTATATAACTTAATACCATCCATAAAAAAGATTTAGTCATTCGGTGCATTATGGATAGTAATATGTAAGGTTGTTCACATAAAGTATGAAGTTTAATATTCGTTTAACTTTCAATCATCTTTTCAAATAAAAATTTAACATTCAATTTATCATAATTATCTTTGCACATGGTCTTATTTTGGGAAAATTTTAACGAAATTTCGGCAGTATGCCATTCGTAAATTGGACATTTTCCCATAAAACCTGTACCTGAAACCTGGTTGTTTTTAGCAAATAAATCATTTCAAGCATATAACAACCTAAATCTACTACCAGCATGTAATTCACAATATACTGCATCAGACATGCTGTTGGCATTCAACATATGCATGTATTCCGGTAGTTTAATTTACAATTCATATAACTTAATTCCATTCATAAAAAATATTTAGTCATTCGGTGCATTATGGATGGTAATTTGCAATGCCGTTCACATAAAACATGAAGTTTAATATTCGTTTAACTTTCAGTCATCATTTCAAAAAAAATTTAACTTTCATTTTATCATAATTATCTTTGTACATGGTTTTATTTTGGAAAAATTTTATCAAAATTTTGGCAGCATGCCGTCTATAAATTGAACATTTTCCCATAAAACCTGTGCCTGAAACTTGTTTTTTTTTTTTTTTCAGCAAATAAATCTTTTCAAGCATGCAACAACCTAAATCTACTACCAGCATGCAATTCACAATATAGTGCATCAACCTTGCTGTTGGCGCTCAACATAAGCATGTATTCCAGTAATTCAATCTACAATTCATATAACTTAATACCATCTATAAAAAAGATTTAGTCATTCAGTGCATTATGGATAGTAATCTGCAATGCTGTTCACATAAAGTATGAAGTTTAATATTCGTTTAACTTTCAGTCATCATTTCAAAAAAATTTTAACATTTATTTTATCATAATTATCTTTGTACATGGTTTTATTTCGAAAATATTTTAACAAAATTTTTGCAGCATGCCTTCTATAAATTGGACATTTTCCCATAAAACTTGTACCTGAAACCTGTTTGTTTTTAGCAAATAAATCATTTCAAGCATGCAACAACCTAAATCCATTACCAGCATGCAATTCACAATATACTGCATCAGCCATGTAGTTGGCGTTCAACACAAGCATGTATTCTAGTAGTTCAATATACAATTCATATAGAATGTGATGTTCAGGGTTTACAAGCCTTCCTTAGGACTCAAAAACAATTATAATAATCAAATAATGCAAATGAGTCCATGATCGATTGAATTTTCACTCAGCATGTGGAAAAGTAAATTTAGAAATGAAGTTCAAAATTCATTTGAACTTCACTGGCCCTTTCAAAAATGTTTTGACATTCAACACACTATAATCATTCTCACAAATATGGTATACGACTTTGATTATTTTGGAAAAAAAATTAATAAATTTTCGGCAGTATGTCTTCTGTAAATATAACATTTCCCAAACCTGCAAGTCATAAAAGCATGCAATTCACAAGAATTTGGATTGGGATACTAGATGTGCCACTCTGCAGTAGGGTGGAAAATCTCTCTGGGTTTTTCAGTCTTTCTGTTTGCTTGGAGTTTTGACAGCAAATGTGAGTGGTGGTTTTCTTCAGTGTATGGACCTACTTGTTATGGATATAGATCTTTATTTTGACTAGATTTTTTGTGATCTTCGTTTCTCTAATTGGGTCCTAAGTTGGGATTATTATGACAATTTTCAAGACTTCATTAACCCCTACTAAGCTTCAAGCACATCCTCATCACATTTGATGAGACCATTAGTGGACTTTTAATTGCCCACATTCCATCAACCAATGTAGTTTGTGTATTTTGGATCCTTTAGTTCAACTTACTAACATTGTATAGTATAGGATAGGATCCATTTTAGATAGAAGATGGTTGATTTTAGGATTCATGATGCATGCCTCATAAACATTATAAGGGAATAATCAACACCATCTACTTGAACATGTTATAAGGTAATTAATGAACATGGATAAGAATTGGATGAAGGCTTGGGGTAGGTTTTTTTGTAGAATATGTTAAAGGGGTACATGATTTCATAGAGTCTGCATGTCTTCGTGTAGACAAAGCTAGTAGAATAATACCTATACCCTTTCTTTGCTTGTGCTGATTACATTTCAACATGGTTAATAGGAGACTATCTTCATAGTAGCGGACAGGTAAAAACGAATGCTGATATTATCCAGGGAGCAAAACGAGATATGTATACGGTGAGGATAGATGGAGATTTTTAGTTGCTTAGTCCTCCTTATGTTTAGGTGATTTGCCCATTCCTAGTAAAGCATACTTTTGTGGAACCAATTATTTGTAAATTTCTAAATGCACGTTGAGGGTTTCATGGAGTTGTTCTTTGACTTTGTTGACTTTTTGAGTCTGATCCGTGTTTTGATGTTGACAAAGCACTTGGATCTAATGTGTGTGCCTAGTACTTGAACAAGTTTATGATTCAGCACACATATAAGGTAAAGGAGAAATGGAAGCCCGAAGGACTTAAAGAATAAATTGTTGGGCGTATTCCATGAGGACAAAAGAGCAAAATGAAGAAGAAGACTTAAGTTTTTAATTTGTAATGCATTTTGTTTTATATTTGGTTTGTAATAATGCATGACATGCATGATGTGAATGAAAAGCTCAGAATGATCGTAGACAAACCCTAGGGACCAACACTTTTTACGAAAAAATATTTTTCTTAATAACTAATTGGTTAGGGTCAAAAGTTAGGGCTAAAATGAATTTTGCAAAGACTTGTTGACCGACGTTGGATTTTTTGGACTTAATTAAAAAGCCTAGGCCATAGAATGACCATAGGAACCAATACCCTTAAACTAAAAAGCCATAAGGTTTTTCACACAGGATTGAAGAAGAATAGGGGCCAAATAGGACATAAATACTCATTTTTGAATAGCCTCAAGTGATCGACCTTAGGGCGTTATAAATGCTTTGGTCGGTCGAATATGTTAGTAGTCAATTCTTTGACTTGGGTCGGGCGACCGACCCAGATTTGAACTAATTATCCATGGTTGTCCGAACCTTGAAGTTGACCTTTCCTAGCTACCCTGGCCGACTGAACTATCAGTTCAAAATACTCTCGGTTGATCGAACCTGTTTGTTGACCTTATAAGTCACGCCCGGTTTTGATTATGATAACTACTCATTTTATCTAATGAGTGTTTGAGATTATGTGCAGGAACCTCAAATTGTCAAGATCAAGATGCACGTGAAAGTAAGTAAAGCTTGAAGACCAATTCATGTTTATAATTGTAATATATATATTCAGCTATGAAATTGGTCTGTAATGGTAATTAGGGCTTTCTGTATGTAATAATCACACACATCACATGCATGTTTTAATACGTAAGCTCATAATGCTCAAAATGAAAATGATCTTAGAATGACCTTAGGGTTACCGACACTGGATTTTTTTGGTGTCTTCAAAAGGACCCAAAAATAATCCTAGGACACTCACCATTGCACCTATGAATGTTAGGCACTTGAATATAGGGTTTGTGTGAATCATAATAGGACTGAAATGTACACTTTGTGCACTTTCGGTCGATCGACCTTGGTAGTTCATTCTGCCTCGATCGACCGACCCCAGGTCCAGGTCAATGGTTGACCAATGCCCTGGTCGATCGAACAATTGTAGTTCAAATCCCCTGGTTGACCGAAACCTCTTGAAGTCAACATTTTGACCACCTGGTCGACTGAACCAAAATTGAATACCAACTACTTAGTCGACCAAGGGTCATTGGGAGAAATCCCAACTGTCTGGTCGATCAAACCATTCAGTTCAAAATGGCCTGGTCGATCGAACCTCAATAGAATGAAAAATCGCCTTAAGCATGTACATTTTGGTCGACCGAGTCTCCAGTTCAAAAGTGCCCTAGTCAACCGAACCATATGAACTTCGGTCGACTGAAAAGGTTTCTGGTCGACCGGACCTCTCGGGTTTCCTTTTTATTTTTTTTATTGTGGTTATATTTTTTAAACAGGGTTAAAATAATTAAAATGTCATTAAAATTTCCTAATAATTCCCAATAGGTCCCCAACGATCATAATTCATGGGGTGTCTATATATACCCCTTCATTTGGGAAAATTATGTTAGCTTTACTGTGATCCCAAGAGGGGGGGGGGTGAATTGTATTTTAAAAATCTATCCCTTAGGTATTCCTCCTAACAGCAGTATGTTCACAATCCTATGGTCAATCTAGTGCAAGTAATATCTGAAATTAAATAAAGCAGTTTAATTAATTACACAAGCACCAGAAAGCAGTAAAGAGAAGGGTGACACATAGATATGTCATCCAGGTTCGGCCAACTCCCTACGTCCCCACCTTGGCTAACTAGCACAAGGATTATCACAATAACTTGCTCACTTAAACGGGTGGAGTGACACCTATACAAACTAGGTCAATTAGCACAGGGCTGACCTCAACCTTTACACCAATCCTTACCGGGCTGGATTACCGCCCCCTCAGGCCACTCCTGGAATTTCTTAGATATACAATCAAAAGGTACAATATAAGGGTGCTTTCACGTAAAGAAGATTTGTACCCCAAATGTGCACAATCACAAACACCACAGATGATTTAAAATGTAAGCTCGGTGTGGTCTAAATAGTTCAACTCTCAAAGACATTTTCTATCAGTGTAATGCGTACGTGAGAGTGTCAACAACAATCTATGTATTTCAAAATATTCAATCAAACGTGTTCAGATAGAATATCAAGCAAGCCTCAAGAGTATCGATCAGCAGAATATCTCAATCACATAAATATGTATATGCTTGGACTTGCAAAATATATATGATCTTTGTTTTCAGCAAAAAATATATGAGTGAATAAATATTGCAACAAAGATGTTTCACCTCAAAAACAAATATCTCCTCAAATGGTTTTCAAAATAAAGAGCAATAGATATTTGTAAATGATTTTGAAAATATTTAGCAACCAAAAGCAAATACGAGTTTCTTAAGATGTTACAATGAATATGCAATCTCAGAAGATCTAGTAAAGTCTTCTTAGGATGAACTTATCAACAAAGTACCCTAAGAATCCTTTTGGTTTGGCTCTTAATAAAAATGGATCAATCTCACAACAACGAGAGAGTAAACCTTCCTATCTAAACACTCAAGAACACTTACAGATGATTTAATGAGTTTTGAATGTAAGCTAGAGTGTATTTGGAAGAGTATGAGCAATGAGAAATATTTTTCTTGAGAGAGAATTTGATTTTCTGTTTTTTCTAATCGATGCTTAATTCTCCAAAATGAAAGAGTATATATAGACATATCAGAATTTTTGACCGTTGGGGACCTATTAGGGATTGTTAGAAAAGTTTAATGATGTTTAAAGCATTTAACCCTGTTTACAAATATTAATTGCGGTAAAAAAATCAGGGCAACCCGAGAGGTCCGATCGACCAGAAATGTTTCGGTTGACCAGGTCTCATATGGTTCGGTAGACTAGGGAGATTTTGAACTAAAGGCTCGATCGACCAGAAGAAGGTGATTTTTCAAATCTCTGAGGTTCGGTCAACCAAGCCAATTTGAATTAGCTGGTTTGGTTGACTAGACCATTGGGATTTTTCCTTAGGACCCTCGGTCGACCAAGTAGTTGGAGTACAAAAATGGCTCGGTCGACTAGATGGTCAAAATGTTGACGTAGGGAGGTTTCGGTCGATCGGGGGGGGTTTTTGATCGACATGGTTCGGTTGACCAGGGCCTTGGTCAACTGTTGACCTAGGCCTGGTTCGGTCGACTAGGCCAAAATGAACTAAGTTGGCTGGTCGACCGAAAGTGCACCAAGTGTGTATTTCGGTCCCGTCTTGAAGCATACAAACCCTATTCAAGTACCTAACAAACATATGTGCAAATGTGTGTGTCCTAGGGTCATTTATGTCCAAAATTAAGACATCGAAAAAGTCCGGTCGACCGAAGGGTAAGCCCTAAGGTCATTCTAAGGTCACTTTTAGTCCATTTTTGGTTTGAGCTTACAAAATAAACCATGCATGTGTTGTGTGTGAGCTTATTACAAACCAAAGACCTATTTACTATTACAAAGAGATTCCACTACTGAATATTACAATTGAGAACATAAATTTGTCTTCAAGCTTTGAGCTTTCATGTGCCATCAATGCATTTACTAATATAGACCTGCACATGAACTAGATATTTATTAAATATGTGAGTATTTGTCATTATCAAAACCGGGGGTGACCAATAGGGTCAACAAATTAGAAAATGAATTAAGAAAACAAAGTGTCAAATCTCTCTCAAGCCAAAAATCTCTCTATTGTTCACATACTCTGAAAAACCACTCAATCTTACTTTCTACATCTCTCCAAATCCTTTGTAAGTGTATTAAGTGTTTTGTGCAAAGAGGTTTGCTCTCCCATTCGTGTATGAGTGATTCGATTTTACGAGAGAAAAACCTAAGTTCTCTTAGGAGGCTTTGCTAATAAGCCTATCCTAAGAAGACTTGTATTGAACTTCTGAGTGTTGCATTTTCGTTGCAATAACTTAGAAAGTTTTTTATTTGTTTTTGGGTTGCAAAATCGTTTTCAAAACCTACTCAAAGATCTTGTGGTATTTATATTGACATATTTGTGAAAAGATATTTGTGTTTGTGATATTAATCTTTGTTGCAATATTTATTCAAGTATACATCATTTGCTGAATACAAAGATTGCATATCCTTTGCAAGCCAAGCATATACACTATTTGAAGTGATTGACATATTCTGTTATTTGGAATATTTGAAACTTGCATGATATCTTTGTTTAAGCACCTTGATTGAGAATATCTTGAAATACAAAGATTGCTTGTTGACACTCTCACGTATGCATTATACTGATAGAAAATATATCTGAGAGATGAAATACTAGACCACACTGAGCTTACATATTAAATCATTTGTGGTGTATGTGATTGAATGCATTTGGGTACAAATTTGCTTTACGTGAAAGCACTTTTATATTGTATCATTTGATTGTAAATCTGAGTGATTCTAGGCATGGCCTGAGGGGGCGGTAATCTAGTCCGGTAAGGATTGTTGAAAGGTTGAGGTCAGACCTGTGCTAATTGACCTGGTTTGTATAGGTGCCGCTCCACCCGTTTAAGTGAGCATTATAGTGGTAATCCTTGTGCTTGTTAGCCAAGGCGGGGACGTAGGCAATTGGCCGAACCTCGATAACATTTCTACGTATCACCCTTTCTTTACTGCTTTCTGGTGCATGTGTGATTGATTAAATTGCCTTATTTACTTTTTGGTATACGTTTACTTTACTTGCACTAGATTGACTATATGATTATGAACATACTGCTGTTAGGAGGAATACCTAGGGGTTAAATTTTAAAAATACCAATTCATCCCCCCTTTTGGGATCACGGTAAAGCTAAAACTGTTCTCTCAGCAAACCGAACTTAAGCCTGGGCACCCGAACCTACAAAGGTTTGGAAAATTTCCTTGGCTCGGTATTATGCTCAGCCAATTGAACCCAGCTAAATTTTCAAAAGCTTTTATGTCTGTTCGGGTGACTGGTATTGTGCACCAAGCGATCGAACCTCTTGGGTTAACATATTTTCATCGCGGTAATCATGATTAAATTTTAATTAAAAATTTTCAAAAATCCCTAATATGTCCCTAACGGTCAAAATCTCTTCCAAGGTCTATATATACCCCTTCATTACTCAAATTTAAATATGAGCTTATATTAGAAAATGCTCCCAAATATTTTTTAGCCTTAAATTTTTTATACTCTCTTATATACATTCCATTCATTTTTTTTAAGAAAGCATTCACTTTGGGCATTGATTTTTTCATATAAAAAACATCTACTCTCTCATATATTTCATTTCAAAATTCTTTGAGAGTTGATTTTAAGTTTTCTCTCCATTATTTTTGTTGATAAATTTTCTTGGAGAAAACTTGTCTTAGCTTGAGAATCTCGCACATCTATTGCAAGATTCCAAAAGCTCACTTGTCTTTATTGCAAAAATATTTTTGAGCTTAAAACCCTAAATCTCTAGCACTTTATTTTTTTAAGAATATATCTGGGAGATATCATTTGGGGGTTTTTGAGATCTTTGAAAAGCATATATTTCATACTTCATTTTTTTTTTTTTATCAAAGATCATATTAGTTTATTGTTAGGCAAAAATTATTTGAAATGTTGTGATATGGATCGTATAATGACGATGCACAGTGGAATAAAAAACAAGTTGAAATTAGGAATAGCTTCCCAAGAGGGGGGGGGGGGTGAATTGGATTTTTAAAACTTTCTCTTTAGTTCTTTTAAAGTCCTTAACTTCTTTTAATATTTAACCAATTCTTTGACTTGTTTATTTATTTTGTCAATCAAACAAGAACTTGCTTTCTTTTGAACAATCAATCAACAACACAACTAATAAAACATTCAATCTTCAATTACACAAATAATTAAACTAGTCAAGCCAATGTTTAAACCAAACAACCAAATGATTTGTCAAGTATAAGTTAACTGCAACACTATTTGATTAATGGAAGATTCAGCACTCTTTGGAATATAAACACAAGCGACTCAATATCAAACTTTAAACCATTCAATCATAATATAGCTTATGTTGTTAGCCTTGGATATACAATTGAATTAAGCCCTGTATATATGAAATGTTATGCTTGCTGATATAAAGCCCTGTATGAATGGATTTGCCTCTTTAATATGATGTGTAATATAAAATCCAATTACTCTTTCCAAACTTCAAAATTCAAATAAACTCTTAAGTTAATTTATCTTTGGGATGTTTAGCCAAGTAACGTACTCTTGTATGGTTTCCACAAAGAATGATTCAACCAATGTACTCCCTTTTGGTTTCTGCAACCCAAATCAAAATCAAACTTTAAGGTTTACTTGATTTTCCAAATATACGTAGTTTATATGATTTTGAATTTAAACCATCCACGCAATTTAAATATGTACTGAAAATAAAGAATAGGGAAAGAGACAGTAAGACAGAGATTTTTATGAGGTTCGGCTTATACCCAGTCTACATCCTCGCCTTTGGAAAACCACCAAATGATTCACTAAACCTGTTCCTTTAACGGGTGGAACAAACCTTTACAACACTCATTGGTTAAGGCTAGAGCCCGCCTTCTCCAAACGATATCCCCTTCTCCGGTCACTCCTTAACTAAACTTGGGCCTGCCTCTCTAAGCAATATCCCCTTGCTTAGCCAAAAATCCAAACAACCTTTGGAATCATTAATCTATAAGATACAAATCAAATAGATGCATACAAAGAACTTGCTCCTCAAAGAGCTGGTTAGTACAACAATTACAACACAACTAATATACTTCAAAATAAACAACAATATGGAAATTAACTTGAAGCTCAATGAAGTATATCACCGATTAATTCTTTCAATGATTGAAAGATTTAGAATTTATAGCACAATTTTGGTGGAAGAAGATCAACAAAAACTTAGTTGAATTTGTGCAAGTTGAGAGCAAGAGAGAGCCCTGAGAATTTGAGAGCAATTTGAGAGAGACTTTGAATTTTTTCAGAATTTGAATTCTTGGTGTCTTGATTCAATGATCTTTGAGGCTTATTTATAAAATTTAAAAGGTGTATAACTTGATCCCTAAGTGTCTTGGAGTATTCCTCAAGTTTTTACAAATTTTGAACCGCAAGCAACCTCTTTTAAAAATTTGACTGTTATGAAAAAAAATCATAACAGTCGCGTGGCAGTAGACTGTCCATTTGTGGCAGTCGTCTATCCAATTAAATTATAGGGGCAGAAAGGTGGTAGTCGGCTATCCAAACCCACACAGATGTCTCAAAGTACACTGGCAGTCATCTGTCAAGATCTTGATAGTCATCTGTCATGCTGTCAACTTTGAGCACCCTTCAGTCATTTGGTCATACATTTTTTTGTATAACTCGAAATTTGATGATCTTGGTGTCAAATGAAAGCTACGAGAAAATTATAAAACTTTCATGTTGAACACATTTTAAAATAAAGATTTTTGGATGGATAAAAATGTACATCAATGCAGATGTAGAAAAATTGACAACATTTGAGAAATCCTCTTTTTGGTGTTTTTCGTTCCAAAATTGATTCTAACGTTTTTGAAAAAAATTTGACCTTATAAAAATATATTCCAAGTATGTTCAAAGGTATCTAGGTCCAATAAATTTACCTAAGAGTTTCATGCATCCATATTGAAATTCTTTGAAGTACTTACATGAAATTTCCTAAACTCTTTCAAATTTCCAATCCTTGAATTCCTTGAGGTCTTTATGCTTGCTTCATATTTCTTTGAGCTTTCCATGTTGATCACTTGGTCTTTCATTCTTGAAGCTTTTTCTTTAATATCAATGCTCTCATGATCTTCAAGTTTTAATCCATGCCTCAAACTTTGATATAGTCATCCTCCTTTAAAGTACAAGCTTTCATGGATTCTTTAACCTTGCATTCATCATTGAGTCTAGAAAATACATCACTTAAACAAAGCATGTTAAGTTATACTTGGTTAGCATCAAAATAATATGTTAAGCCTTGTAAGGCCAACACAAGTAAATGTAAATAACACACAACCAGAACAAGATCAACACAAAGATTTACGTGGTTCAGCAAAGCCTACATCCACGGAAGCAATGGCACACAAATTTTACTAAGGAAATCAAATTGTACACAATAAACTTCAATAATTATCACTCAATCTCTCTCTCTCTCTCTCTCTCTCTCTCTCTCTCTCTCTTAAAATATGCCTAAATGACATATATAGAGTTTTTCGAAGGTTTACCCCCGTTTGCCCAACCACCCAACGTTCAAAAATTCAAAATATCAGAAAACTGCCGCAGCCCAAGCGCCCCTCATCGACGAACATAGAGCCTCGTTGATGAGACCGAGAGACCCTTCATATAAGAATATAGGGCTTTTTTTGATGATGCTAGAAGTCTGAAAATTTCCTACTCTTGGTAATTATTCGTCGACGAGCTTTAGAACCTTCGTCGATGAACCTCTGCTATTCCCTCGTTGACGAGTATAAGCTCCTCGTCGACAAATCTTGCTGTGCTGCCCCTTTCATGTTTTTCCTCCTTCCTTCTTTGCTTATCAAAATAGAAGTATAAAATCCATAAATAGCAATCTCCACCTTGGCGATTATACGACCCTTAGGAGAATCTCAAAAACATGAACTGCTTGACTTTGAACTTGAAAACGCTTGGTTGGGTACGTCTCCCTTCTATCACTTGGAGACATGAAGTAAGTCCAAGAAATGCTTGAGCTTCTCTGAAGTAACTGATTTGGTTAGAATATCTATTGCACTATCAGATGTATGAACTTTCTCCAATACTAGTTCACCTGAAGCAATCAATTCCTAAACCCTGTGAAACCTTACATCAATGTGCTTGGTCCTAGCATTGTATACCTAATTCTTAGTCAAGTCAATGGCACTCTGACTATCACAATATAGCACCACACCATCGTGCTGTAACCCCAGCTCTCTGACTAAACTAGTAAGCCATAAGGTTTCCTTTGTAGCTTTGGCAACTGCCATATATTCCGCCTCAGTGATGGACAATGCAATTAGAGACTATACCATGGATATCCAACATACTGATCCTCTTACAAGGTTAAACACATATCTCGTTATAGACCTTCTGTCATCCATATCTCCAGTATAATATGCATAAAAAAACCCCATAACTGAAGGACAACCCTGTTGCTTGCCGAACATGATGCCATATCCCGATGTACCCCGAAAGTATCTAAGTATCCATTTGACAGCTTCCCAATGCTGCCTTCCTGGATTAGAGTGGAACTTGCTCACCACGCTTACCGCATGAGCCAAATCTGGCCTTGTACATACCATGGCATGCATTAAACTCCCCACATCACTAACATAGGGGACCTTTGACATGTCCTGGATTTCTTTATCTGAACTTTGGTAATTTGCAGTACACAACTTAAAATGATGCGTTAGAGGTGTACGTACTGGTCTTACATCAGCCATGCTAAACCTCTCCAACACCTTCTGAACATAGCCGCCCTGAGATAATCATAATCTCCTTATAGTCCTGCCACGACAAATCTCCATCCCAAGTATTTTCTTGGCTGAACCAAGATCCTTTATGTCAAATTCCTTATGTAATAGGTCCTTTAATTGATTCACCTCAGTTAAATCCTTTGCAGCTATCAACATGTCATCGACCTACAATAACAAGAAAACAAGAGAACCATCTTCAAGTTTATTCACATAAACACAACAATCATACTCACACTGTTTGTATCCAATCTTCATCATGTACAAATCAAACTGTTTATACAATTTCCTTGGAGACTATTTCAGTCCATAAAGAGATTTATTCAACCTGCAAACAAAATTTTCTTTTCCTGGTTCAATGAATCCCTCCGGATGTACCATGTAGATTTGTTCCTTCAAGTCACCATGAAGAAACACCGTCTTCACATCCATTTGTTCCAAATGAAGATCGTAATAAGCTACCAACGCCAACACAATTTTGATAGAAGTATGTCGGACCACTAGAGAAAAGATCTCATCATATTCTATCCCCTTCTTTTGTGCGTATCCTTTTTCCACCAACCGTGCCTTGAATTTCTCTCCTTCTTTTCTAGAAATTGCCTCCTTCTTCCTATATACCCATTTGCACCCAATCAGTCTCTTCCCATCTGGAAGTTCCACAAACTCCCAAGTTTTGTTCTTATGCAATGATTCCATTTCTTCAATCATTGCTCCCATCCACCTATCTTTCTCCTAGTTGTGCACTTCCTCTTAAAAAGAAGTTGGATCGTTGCAACAAGTAAGGAAAACATAAGATAATGACTCATTAAAACCATACCTTGATGGAGGCCTGATAGTGCATCCGGATCTCCTTATAGGAATATCATCGACTTGCTGTTTTCCCAAGCTAGAGCTCCCTGCAACCACGGTACCATGATCATTTTCATTGCCCTGAGCTTCCAACTCCACATGCACAACATGTTCATCAATGCCCCAGCTTTCTGGCTCCTATTTCTGTTCATCAAACTCTTGAGTACGCTTCATCATAGCCTTCTCATCAAAGACTACATCTCTACTGATCACCACCTTGTTTGCCACTAGATCCCACAACTTATACCCCTTCACACCCTCTGGATATCCCAAGAAGATGCAATGACGAGACTTCGGGTCGAGCTTAGACCTCTCCTCACTAGACACGAGGACATAGGCTGGACACCCAAATACCTTCAATTCAGAGTAGTCTACTGCATTTCCTATCCAAACCTCTTCTGCCACTTTACACTCTAGTGATGCCCTTGGTGATCGATTAATCAGAAAACAAGCCATACTAACTACCTCGGCCCAGAAGTTCTTCGATAGTGCATTCAATCTGAGACAGAGTCCTATTAGCAAGAGTCTGGTTCATCCGTTCTGCCACACCATTTTGCTGAGGTGTTCGGCGAACTGTAAAATGTCTCTTGATGCCCTGCTCCGCACAAAACTCCATAAACCGGGAATCAGCATACTCGGTCCCATTATCCAATTTTAAATATTTAAATCTCCTCCTTGTCAGGTTTTCCACTTTAGCCTTCCAAATCTTAAACTTGGCAAATGTAGTAGATTTGTGACACATAAAGTAAACCCATACCTTTCGTGAGTAATCATCAATGAAACTCATATAGTACATATGTCCACCCTTTGATGCAACTATAACTGGGCCCGAAACATCTAAATGTACATAGTCAAATATTCCTTTTGTCTTGTGAGTAGTTGAGTTAAATTTTGCCTTGTTCTGTTTTCCAAGAACATAGAATTTGCAGAATTCCAACTTACATGATTTTAAACCTTTCAACAATTTTCTCTTGTGTAGTTCTTTCATGCCATGTTATCTCATATGCCCAAGATGCATATGCCACGAGACATTCTCATCTGATTCAGCATCCATGATTGTAACTCCACCTACAACGGTAGTTCCCTGCAACGTGTAAATATTCCCATCCAACTTCTGCCATTTCATCAAAGTTAGATTACCTTTCCATTCCATCAAGACTCCACCTTTGGATTTGTAATTAAAGCCATTACAATCCAAAGTGTCAAGAGATATCAAACTCTTTCTCAACTCAGGCATATGTCTTACATTACACAATGTTCTTACAACACCATCAAATATTTTTATTTTTAAATTTCCTATCCTAATGATCTTGCAAGAAGCATCATTACCCATAAGAACTGATTCAGAATTTACTAACCTATAAGTGCTGAATCACTCCTTGTTTGGAGTCATATGATAAGAACATGCCGAGTCAAGTATCCAAGAGTCTGTTAGATTATTCGACTCCGCTGAAACTGATAGAACATCACCATCTGTTGAATCCTCTTCTTGAACAACATTCATAGATTTAGAAATCCCCTCATGCTTATTAGAATTTTCCTTCTTCCAATCTGGAAACTTCGGTTTCACATGCCCTTTTTTACCGCATTTATAACATCAAATTTCCTTCTTCTTCTTGGATTGATTCTAGGATTTCTGATTAGACCAATTTTTAAACTTTCCTTTGCCTCACTCATTACTACCCTTTACCACAAGTTGTTCTCCTTCATCACATATTTTCAACCTTTGATGAAAATTTAACAAAGCACTTGTTACTTCTTCCAAATCAAGTGTTTCTTTTCCCCACGTAAGAGTGGTCACAAGATTTTTGTAGGTATGAGTTGAGGGCAAAAAATTGAACAGCATCAAAGCCTTATCATCCTCATCAAACTTCACATCAACTCTCATAAGATCACTTATGATTTGGTTAAACACATTGATGTGTTGATCTAGACTAGATCCTTCTATCATCTTTAGACAATATAAACGCTGCTTAAGAAAAAGTTTGTTATTGAGGGATTTAGACATGTACCGACTTTCTAGCTTTTTTCAGAAAGCTGCTGGAGAATCCTCCTCCATCACCTGATAGAGAACTTTGTCGGCCAAATACAAGCGTATTGTCGACGCTACCTTTGCTTTCAAATCTACTCATGTTGTCTCATCCATTCCTTCTGGTTGATTACCAAGCAATGCTTTAGCCATTCCTTGTAACACTAGAATATCCTTCACTCTCCTCCACCATAAACCGAAGTTTTTGATTCCATCAAATTTGACAACGTCAAATCTTGCAGAAGATGATCCCAATGCCATAACAACAATCATACTGATACCAATTTTTTGTGATATGGATCGTATAATGAAGATGCACAGCAGAATAAACAACAAGTAAGTGTAAATAGCACACACAACCAGAATAAGATCAACACAAAGATTTACATGGTTCGGCAAAGCTTACATCCATGGAAGCAATGGCACACAAATTTTACTAAGGAAATCAAATTGTACACAATACACTTCAATAATGATCACTCACTCACTCTCTCTCTCTCTCTCTCTCTCTCTCTCTCTCTCTCTCTCTCTCTCTCTCTCAAAATATGCCTAGATGACATATATGGAGTTTCCTAGGAGGTTTCCCCTTATTTTCCCAACCACCCAACATTCAAAAATTCAAAATATCAAAAAACAGCCATAGCCCAGGCCCCCCTCGTTGACGAACACAGAGCCTCGTCGACAAGACCAAGAGACCCTTCGTCAACGAATATAGGGCTCTCGTCGACGATTCTAGAAGTCTGAAAATTTTCTGCTCTTGGTAATTATTCATTGACAAGCTTCAAAACCTTCATTGACGAACCTATTTTGTTCCCTTGTCGACGAGCATAGGCTCCTCATCGACGAAACCTGCTGTACTGCCCCCTTCATGTTTTTCCTCCCTCATTCTTTTCTTATAAAAATAGAAGTATAAGAGCTATAAATAACATGAAAGCTAATATCCTAAGTTCTCATATTATTATTTGAGATTTTTTTTTTGGGAGAAAACTTATATTAGGCTTGAATCTTTGAAGTGCTTATCATATACATTATTTTCAAAGATAACAAAATCATTTTGAGAAATACACCTACTCACATTGAGCTTTAATTCATAGCATACGTGAGTGTATTTGTACTTAGTGTTATACACATCTGCTTGCTTAGAAGCATATCTTGTTGTACAAAATTGTTTTTATTTTTCATATTCCTGACTTGTGGTCGGAAGAGGGAGACTAGCCCTGTGAATAGTCCCGAATTGGTCAGGCTTGGTTAGGAGAGCACCGAATAGACTTAGACCTGGTTAAGAAAGTCCTAAATTGGTTCAGATCCGATTAGGAGAACTAGGTGGACCATTTTGTAAGGTGTTGTAATCGACGTCTCTCCACCCATTAAGCAGGCATTAGTGAAATCCTCTCATTTGTTAGCTTGAGGTGGGGGCATAGGCAGTATTGGCCCAACCCCGATATCATATCTGGTGTCAGCTTTATTTATCTGTAATTTATTTTCCGCACCTGTATGATATTTTTCATTACTCTGATTATACTTTTTATATGCATTGAATGATTGGAAATATTGAGATTGATTTATTTGTTTAACTATTTGCTTAGTAGTTTATATATTGAATTGGTATATGTTCTAAATAGACCCTAGGTTGTGGTATATTATTGTTGAATTAGTTATACCTAGGAAGAAATTTTTTAATACCTAATTCACCCCCCTCTTAGGAGTACACCAATTCAAATAGATTCTTTCCTCTTGAATTTAAAAGGATAATCCATCCCTTCATCATTGAAAAGTCCTCCAAAGGTGATGTTGGCAAATGCGATCTGTAGATTACCTCATTGCTCTCTGATGGGTCTCACTTTTAGCTAATGAAGTAAAGGTAAAATCCCTCTTCACTAGGGTTAACATGATTTGGGCAATGTGCAACACTTTCTTGATGGTCATTAGGTAAGCCATAAAACTTTTGATGATCCTTTGTTTGGCTCTTAAGAAGGATAACACTTGTTTAGAGGTCTTCGTTAGTAAGGCAGGTTTTTTTTGCTGAGGGTGCATCTTTTAAGTTGAGTCTAGAAGAGCTTTAAACCTTGTTCTCATAATGACACAATTAGCAATACAGAGAGGCTAAGATTTGGTTAGGCTAGAAACTAAGCTAATGATTGCTTGCAATAGGATGGACTCTATGTTTTTGCTTCTAATTCAATGCTTCTACATTGTAGAGGAGAAGAAGGCGAGTTGCTTAGATGTTAAGGATCACCTCAAATTTTTGTATTATGAGGTTATCAAAGTAATGAAGTGAATGGCTAACCATGAGGATTTGTTTTGGTGGCTACAAGACTTATCTAGCCTCAGTTAGCTACTGGAAGAACTAGAATAATTTTCGTTTTCTTTTAAACTTTGGGTGAATGGAATCATGTTGTTAAGTCCCAAGTATTGGCCTTGCAAGACTTAATATCCTATTTTAATGCTAACAAACAAGTAGAACTTAACATGCTTTGTTTAAGTGATGTATTTTAAGGACTCAATGATGAATGCAAGGTTAAAGGATTCATGAAAGGTTATATTTCAAAGAAGGATAATCAATATGAAGCTTAAAACATGGATTCAAAAATGGATTTAAAGATAAAGCTTGAAGATCATGAGAGCATGAGGATTAAAGATAATTTGATGAAAGTTCAAAGAAATATGAAACAAGTATAAAAGCCTCAAGGAATTCAAGAATTGAAAATTCGAAAGAGTCTAGGAAATTTAATGTAAGTACTTCAAAGAATTTCAATATGGATGCATGAAACTCTTAGGTTAATTTATTGGACCTAGATACCTTTTAACATACTTGGAAAATATTTTTATAAGGTAAAAAATTGTTTCAAAAAGGTTAGAATCATTTTTGGAATGAAAAGCACCAAAAAGAAGATTTCTCAATTGCTGTCAATTTTTCTACATCCGCATTGATGTACGTTGTTCTCCATAAAAAAATTTTATTTTAAAATGTGTTCAACATGAAAGTTTTAGGATCTTCTCCTAGATTTCATTTGACACCAAAACGTCAAATTTGGAGTTACACAAAAAACATTATGACAAAACTACGGAAGGATGCTCGAAGCTGATAGCATGACAGACGACTGTCAAATACTTGACAGATGACTGTCTGTGCATTTTGAGACACCTATCCATGTTTATATAGGTGACTGCCACCTTGCTGTCCCTTTAATTTAACTAGAAAGCTGACTGCCAAAAATGGACAGTCTACTGTCACGCGACTGTTTTGAAATTTTCATAACGGTTAAATTTTTTAAATGAGGTTGCTTGGGGCTCAAACTTTGTGAAAACTTGGGGAATACTCCAAGTCACTTGGGGAACAAGTTTGTTGGCCTTACAAGGCTTAATATCCTATTTTGATGCTAACAAACAAGTAGAACTTAACATGCTTTGTTTAAGTGATGTATTTTCAGGAATTAATAATGAATGCAATGTTAAAGAATTCATGAGAGCTTGTACTTTAGATAAGGATGATTATATCAAGCTTGAAGTATGGATTTAAAGATAAAACCTGAAGATCATAAGAGCATGAGGATTAAAGAGAACTTGATGAAAGCTCAAAGAACAATGAAGCTTAAAGTCTGAATTTTTTGATGAAAGATCAAGAGAGAGAAAGAATTGAAAGCTCACATATAGTTCAGGATCATTGAAGCTCAGCAAAGAAGAAAAAGATAACTCAAAGCAATGAAAAGTCAAATGAGTCTTTAGGACAAGTCTTTGTAAGTACTTCAAGAATGGTTCAAATATGTTTTTCATTTTGAAGCTCATTAGGCAAAGACAAACTTAGAGACCATAGTTTAAGTCTTGGAACATGTTTTTTCAAAGTTAAAAAAGTTTATATTCCAAGATTAATTAAGCAAAAATGAGAGAGATAAACAAATTTTTAAAAGAAGGAAAAATGAGAGAGATAAACAAATTTTTAAAAGAAGGAAAAGTCTGAGGGACAGACGACTGGAAAGTTTAAAGGATTTATTTAAATGGACAGAAGCTGGACAGACAACCGTCAAGTTGCTGATAGACAACTTCCAATGACTAGTGAGTCATCTGTGTGTGTTCTGCCAACCGACTGCCACCCTTCTGAGTTGTTTTAAAACTGAGTTGTTCTGGTGATAGACGACTGCCAACCTGAGGACAGGCCACTGCCACCTCTCTGTTTGTGAATTTTATAGTTGTAATGTTTAGACAGCCGATTGCCAGTGACTACACAGTCGTCTAGCTCACAGGAGATTTCAAAATTTCCAAGGGGCATATTTTTGAAATTTAATTTATTTGAAGCCCAAAAAAATTTACAACTTGGACCCTACTCCAAGTAAACTTGGGGAACAAGCTAAATCACTTTTTACATCTGTAAAAAACCTCAAGTTCCATTGATTTAAACACTAACACAAGAAGAGAAATCAAGAAATCAATTCAGCATTCAAAACTCTCTCTTAAGTATTCTGAAATTCTGAAAGTGCTATATCGCTCACATCTTGCACGAAGTTGCTAAAAGTCTTGCTGGTTCTCACTGGGATAGTGCTTCAATTATTACTTCTTTCATCTATTGAAAGAATCATACGGTGATACAATTCTAGAGCTTCAAATTTGAATTTCATATTCTAAATTTTATTGAAGTATTGTATTGTGCTGTAATTTTTGTACTAATCAGCTCTGTGTGAGAGCATATTCTTTGTACACATACTTTGTTTGTGTTTCTTGTAGATTGATGATTCGAAGGATTGTTTGGATTGTTGGCTAAGCAAGGGGATATTGCTTAGAGAGGCAGACTCTAGCCTAATTAAGGAGTGACCGAACGAGGGGACATCGTTTGGAGAAGGTGGGCTCTGGCCTTAACCAATGAGTGTTGTAAAGGTATTGTTTCGCCTGTTAAAAGAACATGTTTAGTGAATACTTTGGTGGTTTGCCAAAGGCGAGTATGTAGGCTGGGTATAAGTTGAACCTCGTAAAAATCTTGTCTCACTCTCTCTTTCCCTTACTCTTTTTATTTCCAGTACATATACAACTGCGTGGATGTTTTAAATATCTAAATCATACAAACTACGTAATTTGGAAGTTAAATAAACTTAAGGTTTAATTTTGATTTGGGATTGCGGAAACCAAGAGGGAGTACGTTGGTTGATCAAACCTTTGCGAAAACCTCAAAAGGAAGTACGTTGGTTGGTTAACACCTAAAGAAAAATTAACCAAGAGGTTATTTAAATTTTGAGTTGTTTGGGATTGGAAGTTGTGAATTGTATTAAAGAAACTATTTCATATATATAGGGCTTGGATTAAATTCATATCTACAGGGCTTATATAAATAAACAACCATATTAAGTTCTTATATCATTAGAGTGCTTTGCATCTTGGTTTGGTTGTTTGCTGTTCAAATTGTGATTGATTACTTGGATGGTTGAATGATTGTGTTGTTGTGAATTAAATTGAGAAATAAGCTTTTGTTAAATGATTAAAGAATCAACAATAAGTTAAGAAATCCTAAAAGATTTAAAAGAAAATTTTAAAACCAATTCACCCCCCTCTTGGGACTACACCTTGCTTTTCAATTGGTATCAGGGCGGTGTTATAACAAATCCTAACAAGTAGTTATAGAAATATCTAATGGCACACTTACGCATAGCTCCCTTTGGAGAGGGTCAATCTTCAATTAGGCCACCAATATTTTGTGGACATAACTATACATTCTGGAAAAATAGAATGCAAATATACCTCCAAACAGTGGATTGGAAAGCTTGGGAGGTTGTCACAGATGGTGATCTAATTCCTACCACATTAGTAGATGGAAAACAAATACCTAAGGAAAATAAAGACATGACTGAAAGAGATTATAAAATGTTGCAAATAAACTCTAGTGCTATGAATGCTGTATATTGTGCTTTAGATGCCAATGAATTTAATAGAGTAATGGCCTGTAAATCAGCTAAATAAATATGGGACAAATTAGAAGTAACATATGAAGGAACTATAGATGTTAGGGATAATAGGATCGATATGCTTACAAGTGAATATGAAGCCTTTATGATGAATCCGGTTGAATCCATAACTAATATGTTTACTAGGTTCACTCACATAATGAATTCCCTAAATGCACTAGGAAAAACCTATACTACTTATGAGATGATTAGGAAAATTCTTCGAGGGCTGCCACCAAAATGGGAATCAAAAGCCACTGCCTTAAATGAGCTTATAGGTTGTCTACTTACATATGAAATGACAATGAATGAAAAGAATGGAAAAGCCAAAACCCAAGAATCAATAGCCTTCAAAGCCTTAAAAGACAACTCAAGTAGTGAAGAAGAAATGGATGAAGATGAAATAGCCTTGATATCTAAAAAGCTAGCAAGGATACTAAGAAGGAGAAACAAATTCAAGAGAAGTAATCAAAACTCTGAATCAGAAGAAGAAGTCAGCAAGAAATCAAAGAATAAAACTCATATGTGTTACAATTGCAACAAAACTGGACATATTAAACCAGAATGTCCACTACTAGAGAAAGAGTTTAAGAAGGAAAAGAAAAAGGCCATGAAAGCCACTACTTGGGACAACATGAATACAAGTAGTTTGGAAAATGAATCAAGTGACCAAGAGGTTGCTTATATGCGCTTTATGGCTTGGGACGATAAGGAAAGCACCTCATCTAAATCTTTAAATAACTCTTGTAGTGATGAATCTAATGATGAGTGTATGCCATCTTATGAAGAACTTCAAAATGACTTATTCAAGGTGCATAAGATGTTAATTAAAGTAACTAAACAAAATACTTGATTGAAAAATAAGAATGAAGGTATAATGAAAGAATTAGAATTTCTTAGAACTGCTGAAAGAGAAAAGGATTCAAGAATAAAGAAAATAGAAAATAAGAATGAAGTTATGACAAAGGAATTAGAATCCAAAAATCTTTCTGAAGAAGAAAAAGACTTGAAAATCAAAGAATTAGAAAGTAAGAATGAAAAAAATGATAGAAGACTTTCGATCCCTATCCTCTATAGAATATAAGAAGGATATATATATTTTTGAACTAGAGGATAAGATAAGAAAACTATCTCTAGAATTAGAAAAATCACTAAAAAAAAGTTGACAACAAGAAAGAGATAGAAATAAAAATATCAAAAATCAGATTGAAGATAAATAAAAAATCATTTATAACTTTACAAAAGGAAAAACAAACTTTGACAAGATGGTAGGCTCACAAAGGATGACCTTAAATAAAGAAGGCATCAAATTTAATGGGATTAAAAATATAAAGAAAAAGAATCTTTATATGGGTTATTTTTCGAAAGCCTCCAAAGACTATGCTACCACATCTATTAATACCTACACTAATACAATATGCTATCAATATAAGAAAAATGGGCATATCAAGTTTGAATGTCCATTTAAGAGAAAGGGCATAAAAACTAAATAAAATGGAGAATTATGGAAACATCCCTTGTGAAACCTACATGACCCAAAAAGATATGGGTACCTAGATAAACAAAAAGCCTTGAAAAACTCAAAGTATTTATTGAAGTACAAAAATAATTAAATTACATTGTTGGTAAAAAATCATAAGATGATTCATACAAACTTAAGATAGAGAGTTTTTGAAATAGAGAGTTTTTGAAACAAAAGTTATATGAAAGAAAAAATCAAGCATATTAGATATACGAGAGGTGAACTAAGAGAGAAACAGTATTTTTATTGGGCAGACGACTACCAGATAGCTGGCAGGCTACTGTCTATATAAAAAAACAGTGGACAGATGACTGTCTCGCGGTGGGTTGTATTCATTTAACATAAAAAACACTCCTTTTAAACCGTCAGACGCCTGTCCATTCGTCTCCCCTTCTCTAAACCAGCTCTTATTCATTTCTTCTCTAAAGTTTCCCCTCTCCAAACCTCCTTCCAATGACAATCCATCACAACCCTAATTCTTAGATACCTTGGATTTCTTAAAATTCAGCTTCATGAAATTGGCACGTACCAAAACAGTGGGGAAAAAGGACAAAGCATCCACTTCTTGTTCAAAGGCTACAAGCTACAACGACATAGAGAAATGGCTAGTTTCATCTCACGCAAAAGCATTGTATCAAAATCACATCTTTGCAATCGATCCAATGTTTTGTAAGGTGTTAGATGTTACTTTCTTTGAAGAAAACTTCCCTGAAATTCTTGAATTGTTCAAAAATATTGGATAGGATAAGTTCGTTCTTCACCAAGTTAAGGGATACTATCCTGACCAGATTAAACTTTTTTACTCAAACTTGGTAAAGAAAGACATTGGATTTGATACTAAAGTTTTTGGCCAAAAGATAACACTTACTCAGCACTCATTACGGAAAATACTTCGTATCAAGCATGGGGATTTTGAGTGTAATCTAGTAGAAAAACAGTGGACTATGGAGCAGGGTTTTTCACCACAAGTGTGATGAATGATCAACCCTTCTATTTTGGACATCCTCCACCGTACAAACAGCTCAATCTCCAAGCACAAATCCTTCACAAGATCATTGTTTATAATATAATTCCGAGGTCTGGATCCTTTGATCATGTGTCTTTCTTTGATTGTTTCATAATGTGGTGCATATTAAAAGGGAAGAAATTAGATTTAGCTAGCATCATACTAAAATGGATGGTCATGAAGCTCGAATCTCCTAGAATTGGACTTCCATATGGAGGCATTCTTTCTTTGGTCTTCACTCATTTTCAAGTCCTCACTCCATCTTCAAAAATAGTGAAACGAACCCATTACCATGTCTTCTTCTCTACTACACTCAAAAGAATGGGTTACAAAAAGTATATCGAGGGATGGATGTTTAGGGGAAATAAACAGGTGAGACCGGCACTAGAAGAAGCTGATATGCGTACATGGTTTGTTCCATTTTTATCAGAATTATACCAGCTTCAGTTTTGAAATGAGGGAAAATTTTACTTCTCTTCAGGATAAGATCTCAAACATTGATGAAAAATATACTTTGCTAGATAATCGCATTTCCAGTTTGATGTACTATGAGTTCTATTTTAATGTTAAATCTGAAACTTTGAACCTTCTGAACTTATGACTTAAAAGAAATTATTTTCAGACTATGCTTTTTGACAGGGGGAGTGTTATGACTTATTACTTATATATGATCGTTTCCCTATTAATCAATTGATATCATGAATTAAATTTTAAATTGGTATAACATATTATTACATATTTTTTTTTAACTTGGTATCATAAAATCAACAATAAGTATCGTAAATAATGTCAAAGGAAGAAAAAGTTGTTAGTAAAGATATGACTATTAAAACACACTACACATGCTACATTGAAAAATAAATTGAGTGTGTACACATGTTTATGTTTGATGACACACTCAAAATAATATTTGAACTTGATCATCATATTTTTTTCTCTTTTTGATCGATGTCAAAATTGGGAGATGTGATTAGCAAAAATTGAGCATGGTATTACAAAAATTGAGCATGAACATAATATATATCAAAAGGAGGAGAAGTATTTGATAATGTTTCATAAACTTGAACTTGAATGAAGTGATGAGCAAAAGAGTTTTTGAAATTGATATTGATCTTGCAAATGTTGTTAAGATAATGCTTATTGAAAGGGGGAGTCTTTTTAAGGTTCACTCAAATTTTTGCTTCTTGTTGTCAAGATCAAAAAGGGGGAGATTGTTGGCCTTATAAGGCTTAATATCGTATTTTGATGCTAACAAACAAGTAGAACTTAACATGCTTTGTTTAAGTGATGTATTTTCAGGACTCAATAATGAATGCAAGGTTAAAGAATTCATGAGAGCTTGTACTTCAAATAAGGATGATTATATCAAGCTTGAAGTATGGATTTAAAGATAAAACCTGAAGATCATGAGAGCATGAGGGTTAAAGAGAACCTGATGAAAGCTCAAAGAACGATGAAGCTCAAAGTCTGAATTTTTTGATGAAAGATCAAGAGAGAGAAAGAATTGAAAGCTCACATATATTTCAGGATCATTAAAGCTCTGCAAAGAAGACAAAGAGAACTCAAAGCAACAAAAAGTCTAATGAGTCTTTAGGACAAGTTTTTGTAAGTACTTCAAGAATGGTTCAAATATGTTTTTCATTTTGAAGCTCATTAGGCAAAGAAAGACTTAGAGACCTTAGTTTAAGTCTTGGAACATGTTTTTTCAAAGTTAAAAAAGTTTATATTCCAAGATTAATTAAGCAAAAATGAGAGATATAAACAAATTTTTAAAAGAAGGAAAAGTCTGAGGGACAGACGACTGGAAAGTTTAAAGGATTTATTTAAATGGACAGAAGCTGGACAGACGACTATCAAGTTGTTAATAGACGACTGCTAGTGACTAGTGAGTTATCTGTGTGTGTTTTGCCAGCCGACTGCCACCCTTCTAAGTTGTTTTAAAACTGAGTTGTTCTGGTGATAGACGACTGCCAACCTGAGGACAGGCCACTGCCACCTCTCTGTTTGTGAATTTTATAGTTGTAATGTTTAGACAGCCGATTGCCAGTGACTACATTGTCATCTAGCTCGCAGGAGATTTCAAAATTTCCATGGGGCATATTTTTGAAATTTAATTTATTTGAAGCCCAAAAAAATTTACAACTTGGACCCTACTCCAAGTAAACTTGGGGAACAAGCTAAATCACTTTTTACATTTATAAAAACCCTCAAGTTCCATTGATTTAAACACCAACACAAGAAGAGAAATCAAGAAATCAATTCAGCATTCAAAACTCTCTCTTAAGTATTCTAAAATTCTGAAAGTGCTATATCGCTCACATCTTGCACGAAGTTGCTAAAAGTCTTGCTAGTTCTCACTGGGATAATGCTTCAATTATTACTTCTTTCATCTATTGAAAGAATCATACGATGATACAATTCTAAAGCTTCAAATTTGAATTTCATATTCTAAATTTTATTGAAGTATTGTATTGTGCTGTAATTGTTGTACTAATCAGCTCTGTGTGAGAGCATATTCTTTGTACACATAATTTGTTTGTGTTTCTTGTAGATTGATGATTCGAAGGATTGTTTGGATTGTTGGCTAAGCAAGGGGATATTGCTTAGAGAGGCAGGCTTTAGCCTAATTAGGGAGTGACTGAATGAGGGGACATCGTTTGGAGAAGGCGGGCTCTGGCCTTAACCAATTAGTGTTGTAAAGGTATTGTTTCGCCCTTTAAAAGAACATGTTTGGTGAATTCTTTAGGGGTTTGCCATAGGCGAGGATGTAGGCTGGGTATAAGTTGAACCTCATAAAAATCTTGTCTCACTCTCTCTTTCCTTTACTCTTTTTATTTCCAGTACATATACAACTACGTGGATGTTTTAAATATCTGAATCATACAAACTACGTAATTTGGAAGTTAAATAAGCTTAAGGTTTAATTTTGATTTGATATTGCGGAAACTGAAAGGGAGTACGTTGGTTGATCAAACCTTT
This sequence comes from Malania oleifera, assembly GCF_029873635.1. NCBI lineage: Eukaryota > Viridiplantae > Streptophyta > Magnoliopsida > Santalales > Ximeniaceae > Malania > Malania oleifera. Next base: position 86,138,036 of record NC_080421.1, read on the forward strand.
GCGAAAACCTCAAGAGGAAGTACGTTGGTTAGTTAACACCTAAAGAAAAATTAACCAAGAGGTTATTTAAATTTTGAGTTGTTTGGGATTGGAAGTTGTGAATTGTATTAAAGAAACTATTTCATATACATAGGGCTTGGATTAAATTCATATCTATAGGGCTTATATAAATAAGCAACCATATTAAGTTCTTATATCATTAGAGTGCTTTATGTCTTGGTTTGGTTGTTTGCTGTTCAAATTGTGATTGATTACTTGAATGGTTGAATGATTGTGTTGTTGTGAAATAAATTGAGAAATAAGCTTTTGTTAAATGATTAAAGAATCAATGATAAGTTAAGAAATTATAAAGATTTAAAAGAAAATTTTAAAACCCAATTCACTCCCCCTTTTGGGACTACACCTTGCTTTTCAAAGTTAAATACTTGTCTACATCTATAAATAAGCCTCAAAGATCATTGAATTAATAAACTAAGAACCTAGAATCAAATTCAGCACTCAATTGTTCTCATCATTCAAAGGCTCTCAAGCTCACTTATTGTGCATGAATTCAACTGAGTTTTTGCTGATCTTCTTCCACTGGAATTGTGCTACAAATCCTAAATCTTTCGATCATTGAAAGAATTAATCGGTGATATACTTCATTAAGCTTAAAGTTAAATTCCATATTGTTATTTACTTTGAAGCATATGGTTTTGAATTGTTGTACTAATCAGCTCTTGTAGGTGTAAATTCTTTGTACTCAAATATTTGATTTGTATCTTGTAGATTGACGATTCCAAGGATTGTTTGGATCATTGGCTAAGCAAGGGGATATTGCTTAGAGAGGCGAGCTCTAACCTAATTGAAGGAGTGACGATATGAGGGTACATCATTTGGAGAGGCGGGCTCTAGCCTACTGAAGGAGTGTGTAAAGGTATTGTCACAGTCGTTAAAGGAACTGGTTTAGTGAATCCTTTGGTGGTTTGCCAAAGGTGAGGACATAGGTTGGGTATAAGCTGAACCTCGTAAAAATCTTGTCTCACTCTCTCTTTCCCTCACTCTCTTTATTTTTAGTACATATACAATTGCGTGGATGTTTTAAATATCTTAATTATATACACTATATGAAATAGATATTAAATAAACTTAAAGCTTAATTTTCTTTTCGGATTGCGGAAACCAAAAGGAAGTACATTAGTTGATCAATCTTTTGCGGAAACTGTATAGTAGTACGTTGATTGATTCAACACCCAAGACTCTTTAACTTAGAGTTTATTTAAGGTCTAAGTATTTGGAAAGAGTGATTGGATGTTGTATTGAATATCAAATTGAGAGACAAATTTCATATATACAGGGCTTGATTCAAATTGATATACCTAGGGCTGACAACAAAAGCTATATTGTGATTGAATGGTTTAAAAGTTTGATATTGAATGGATTGTGTTTATATTCCAAAGAGTGCTGGATCTTGCAAATCTAAATAGTGCTGAAGCTAACTTGTACTTGGCAAATAGTTTGGTTGTTTGCTTTCAAATTGTGGTTGATTGGTTTAATTGATTAATTGATTACTTGTTTGGTTGAGCAATAGTATTGTGAATTAAAAGAACTAAGTTCTTATGTGATTGGTAGATTAAACAAACAAGTCTAAAATTGATTAATCAAGAAAAAGTCCTTAGAGGATTTAAAAGAAAGTTTTAAAATCCAATTCACCCGCCCTTTTAGGACTACGCCATGCTTTTCACCAAGCATTGGACAAATTGATTTCTTTCTTTTGTGACCTTGAATGGACTAAATAAAAATATTTTACTTGGCCTAGTCTCTTTTGTGACCTCTCTTGGGTATATGTGAGCAATTAGTTCTTAGTTTGATTTTGCCCCAAATTGAAAATTAAACCGATTTTTTTGATTTTCAATTTTAAAAATTGACATTGAATCATAAATCAACAATTTGCATATTAAATGAATCGGAAAATATTGGTTTGATTTGTTTTTTTAACTGAATTTTAAAATTTTTAAGCACTTAAATATATTGGACTATAAATTGGTCTATCATTGCTTATTTAGCAAAAAAGAAGCCCATCAAGGCCAACCTAAGAAACCAATTCTAAGCCGAGGTCCAAATTGTTAGTTAAGATGGGATTAGATTTGGAGGGGTTTTATAAGGAAGTGAGGGATCCATAATCTCCAATCTAATCGATGTGGGAAAAATCCACAAATCACAAATGTTGGAGTTAGATTTTGATGAGCGACTCTGTGTTCACTTGACTATTATTAGTTCTATTTGATATATGTTCAATTGAGTTTGCAAAATTAATTGTAGATGAGTTTACAGATGCAATCCAAACACACTTACAGATGTAATCATAAATACAATTGTAGATGCAGTCACAAATACAATTGCAGATGCATTGGCATATGTTATGACAAACGTCTACATTAAAACATGCAATTACAACTCACTGATATGTTTTTGATTTGAATTATTTGCTATGTTACTCTCTTGTTTGTGATCTTAAATAGATATTGTAATTTCTCCCTGACAAGAGAACTCAACATCCATATTTTCAATTAAGAAGCTAAGGAGTTTGGGTGAATTGGGTTTAATAAATTTGAAGTGCTTGATGCATAATTTAAATACATGATTTGGAAAATGGAAGCCTTCAAAACCACAAGGTTGTGCTACATAAACTTCTTCATTGATACATCCATTCAAAATGCACCTTTTACATCATTTTGATAGAGTTTGAAGTTTTTGTGAGACACATAGGCTAGTAGCATTCGAATTGCTTCCATTCTAGTTGTGGGAGTAAAGGTCTCATCATAATCTATACCTTCTTCTTGATTGTAACCTTGAGTTACCAATCTAGTCTTGTTACGGACTACAATGCCGTTTTCATCCTTATTATTCCTATAGATCCATTTAGTTTCAATTACCAAATGATCTGCGAGCTTAAGAACTAACTTCCAAACTTTTTTCCTTTCAAATTGATTCAATTCCTCTTACATGGCTACTATCCATGAATCATCATTTATGTTCTTAGGTTCCTCTTGAGATAGGAACACACAGTGATTACATAGATTCTTTAATAAGGATCTAGTTGACACCCTTCGTGATGGTTCACCTATGATTTGATCCTTAGGGTGATTCTTCATGAATTTCCATTCCTTACGTAATTCAAATTGATTTAGAGAGTCATCATTCGATGGTATATTGGTTTCGTTACTCTCATCCTTTATTTCATGAATTGCTAGGTCTTCTAAACTCTTTTTTATTTTTAGATCATCAACATCAGCAGGTTTAGAAGAAAATGGGCTTGCTTCATCAAATGCTATATGAATGAAATCAATAGCAGAGAGGGTTCTTTTATTGTAGACTCTAAAAGCTTTGCTGTTTATCGTATATCCTATTCATCTGATTTAGCATCAAATTTTCCTAGGTCCTCGTTATCATTTAAGACAAAGCACTTACATCCAAATACATGGAAGTAAGAGATATTTGGTCCTTTACCCTTCCAAAATTCATATGGGGTTTTATCTAGGCTGGTCCTAACGGATACTCTATTTATCACATAATAGGCGGTGTTTACCGCTTCAACCTAAAAATATTTAGGCAGGTTATGCTCATTTAGCATGGTCCTAGCTATTTCCTAAAGTGATTTATTCTTCTTTTCAACAATTCCATTTTGTTGAGGTGTACGTGGTGCTGAAAATTCAAGAGAAATTCTATGTTCGTCACAAAAATTTTCAACATCTCTATTTTTGAATTGTCCACATCTATTACTTTTAATGTGTAAAACAACACCATACCCCTTTTCATTTTGAAACTTCTTACATAGTGTGAATTTTGGTGTTATCCCAAGAGGGTGGGGGTGAATTGGGTATTTTTAAAAATTAAGTCCTTCAAGTTCTAATTTTGAAAACTTTCAATTACAAACTTGCAAGCTACTTACAACTAGCTCAATGATTTTCAATTAATCAATCTTATAAGTGATTTTGTCAATTAACCGATTTTACCCACTTACTTTGCAGATTTACTATACATTCAAAACATTCACAATATTCACATAAATAAATGTTACGCAAAAATTAAAAGGAGTTAAGGATAGGAGAGATGCAAACACGATTTTACGAGGTTCAGCCAACCCGGCCTACGTCCTCGCCTTGAGCAACCCACTCAAGAATTCCACTAATCCCTGCTCCTTTGACTGGGACGGAACTTCCCTTAATAGTCCGCTGCTTACAAGAGGCGTAGCTTCCTCCTCAACTCCGGTTCACAACCTGAATCATGAAAACAATATAATGAATTCAATTTCTGCAAAACTCAAAATGCTTTTGACCAAGCTAGTGAGTACAAGATAAATCCTAGTACATAATCATATGATAAAACATGAAGCTCAATATGTATGTAATGATAAGACTGTTATATGAATAATGAGATGCTTCACAAATCTACCTTTTAAACAATATCTCCCAAAAATGATTTCTAAAAAATAAATGCTTTGGAGATCTTAGGGTTTGATGTTAGATCACTTTATGCAAGAATAGAAAATAAGATCATTTTCAAAATAATCTTGAATAATACGCAGATCTATGTTCTTGCTATCAAATAATTTGTAAAATTAAATCTTTGAATAAATATATGACTTTGAATATTGCAAAGATTTAAACAAAAATTTTCAAGAAGATATCCCTTAAGAATATGTATTTAGAAGCTCTTGGAATTTGCAGTCAAATAGTTTTAGTAATAACCAAATAGAAAATCTTTGAATGAAAATATAGATTTGATTATCTCAAAGATTTTAGTTTTAAAAAACTTTTCTCAAGTATTTTATTCAATCAAAGAATATAAAACACACAACAATGATTTTTGCTCTGAAGAAAACTATTAAATATAATGAATATGGGTAACCAAAAAAAAAAAAAAAAAGATTTGAATGCTAAAAATTCTCAAACCTTAATACCAAAGACGATTGCAAAATATGTGCGTGAATGCCTTTTGATCAATGTAACAAATGCTCAAAACTGGATGTAAATGCTTTGGAGTGCAGACACAAGTTCAGTAATATGTTCAAGGCTCTCAGAATGTAGGTAGATGTTATCTTCTAGGATTTAGGGTTAGTGTATATAAGCAATCTTGCCGTATAAACAATTTTTGGCCGTTGGATCATTTAAAATATCACATTTACATCTGTGTCCGTGCTGAAACGCAGTTCTTTGCCCAGAGCTCATCGACAAGTGATCAACCCTCATTCATCGACATGAACATAAGTTCGTTGATGAGAGCATTGTCTGAACTTTTTGGGCTCACAGTATTTTATTGTCAACGAGAATAGAATATTCATCACCAGGTGACCTTCATGCGTTCATTGACGAGGCCTCTAAAATTCATTCAACCTAGAACTAATGTAAATGAATCTTTCATGAAATGCATGAGTCCTAAAGTTTGCCTAGGGCATATTTAAGTTTCGAATTATATCATATGACATATGTAAATACATTAAATTCTAAATACCCATACCAATTGAAGAGCTTGAACTTGAAGTTTGCTTCTTCATCCTTTTACTCTTCTAGTTCCATGGATTAAGCCAAGTGATATGTACTTTAGATTCCTCATGGCTTCCATATCATGCTTACCATTCGTGCATTCTAAATCATGATCTTGTTCACAAACTCAATTGCATAGGTCAAATACTAAGCGATTTGTCATTATCAAAATAGGATTGGACTCATAGAGTCAACAATCTCTCCCTTTTTGATGATGACAAATACACTAGCAAAAATGGGTTACTCCTAACAAGACTCCCCCTAAGATAATGCATAAATTAGAATTTAGCAATATAATTTACACACAATGAAGTTCATACACATTATAAAATATGCAACATTTTTGCTAGTACAACTTCTCCCCCTTTCATTCATAACTATTTTTTTTGGCTAGTATATACTTATATACTTTTCCCCCTTTTGACATCAACAAAAAGGTATATTAAAAATTGTTCTAACATAAATATATCTTATCTTTGTAAATTTTTTTTCCCTTATGTGTCAAAATTGTATTGCGAGATTATATCTCCCCCTGTGGTACTCAACTTACTTCTCCCCCTTTCTAAGGTATATTTGTGTTGTTGAATCAAATTTCAATGTGAACATGCACAACATTTCTATTTACATAGACATGGATGAGCAAATCAGTCCATTAAAGTCCAAAAATTTATGTGAGCATCAACATATGTTATGTATCCATAGAAAATTTAACATACAATAACCATTCGATAAGTTTAATACCAAATGTGGAAAAAAAAAACCCAAATATGAAAATTTTAACCAAATGTTACTTTTAATTGAAGTTGCTCACCTTTGATTATATAGTCTAATGTAACTCTAGGCAACTTCTCGACTATGCATTAGACCTAATTCATGTCTAATTTGGATAAACCTATCCTTTGGGAGTGGTTTCGTGAATATGTCTGCCCATTGCTCATCTTTGCATACAAACTCAAGTGTCACATCTCCTTTTTGCCCATGGTCACGAAGAAAATGATGTCTAATTTCTATGTGTTTAGTTTGTGAATGTGATATAGGATTCTTTGAGATGTTTATTGCACTTGTATTGTCACATCGTTTAGGAAATGTGTCATAGTGTAATCCAAAATCCATAAGTTGTTGCTTCATGTATAGCGTTTGAGCACAACAACTTCTAGATGCTATATATTTTGCTTTGGCTATGGAAAGAGCGACTGGATTTTGCTTATTTGAAAACCAAGGTACTAAAAAATGTCCTAAGAAATGACGTGTGCCGCTCATACTTTTTATATTTACTTTCCTACCGACAAAATCAACATCTGAATAGCTAATAATCTCAAAGGATGTATACTTCAGATACCATAATCTAAGTTCAATGGTTCCAATGAGGTATCCAAGTATTGTTTTGATAGCTAATAAGTGGGACTCTTTAGGTGCAGCTTTAAATCGTGCGCATAAATATACACTAAACATTATGTTAGGCCTGTTGGCAGTTAGATATAGTAAGCTACCAATCATAGTAAGCTTAACATCTATTGGTATGCCTTACTTGTCTTTGTCTAATTTTACTGAAGCACTCATAGGCATTCCTAGAATTTTACCATCTTCCATATTAAACCATTTAAGCAAGTCTCTAATATACTTCGATTGATTTTTGAAAATTCCATGTTTTTCTTGTTTGATCTGAAGTCCTAGGAAGAAATTAAGTTTGCCCATCATGCTCATCTCAAATTCGTTTTGCATACAACTTGCAAAGTCATTGCACAACTTTTCATTTGTTCCTCCAAGTATGATATCATCTACATATACTTGTACTAGGAGTATGTTATCATCCTTAGATTTTATGAAGAGTGTTGTGTCTATCTTCCCTTTGATAAATCCATTATCTAGTAGAAAACTGCTTAGCCTTTCATACCAAGCTCTAGGAGCTTGCTTTAAACCATACAAGGCTTTAGTTAGTCTATAAACATGATTTGGATGCTTATGGTTTTCAAAGCATGGGGGTTGTTCTACATATACTTCTTCACTTATGTAGCCATTTAAAAATGCGCTTTTGATATCCATTTGATACTGTTTAAAATTTTTAAAAGCAGCATAAGCTAACAACATTTGAATGGCTTCCATTCTAGCTATAGGTGTGAAGGTTTCATCAAAATTTACCCCTTCCTCCTGGTTATATCCTAGAGCTACAACTCTTGCCTTATTTCTAACAACCATTCCATGTTCATCTTTCTTGTTCTTATATATTCATTTTGTTTCAATAACTGTCTTATCCTCAGGTCTAGGAACTAATGTCCAGACTTCATTTCTCTCAAACTGGTTTAATTCTTCTTGCATAGATATCACCCAAGATTCATCCTCAATTGCTTTGTTCACATTCTTAGGTTCTTCTTGTGACAAAAAGGCAAAATAACTAATCATATTTCTAAGTGAGGATCGTGTAGCTATTCCACGTGATGGTTCTCCTATAATTTGATCTATAGGATGATTCTTTATGTACTTCCATTCTCCAGGTAGTTCACTAACCTCTTTTTCTCCTCGATTATCTTCAGAGTGTGTTTCCTTAACTTCAATGTTATTATATGAATTATTATCAATAGACAATTTTTCAAATTCCTTATTTATCTCAATTTCATTTTCTTCGTCAGACTTTTGAGCAAAAGGATTGGACTCATTGAATACTACAAGAATGGATTCTACAACGGTTAATGTTCGTTTATTATATACCCTATACGCTTTAATATCTATGACATATCTTAGAAAAATACCTTCATCAGATTTTACATCAAACTTTCCTAAATGTTCATTGTCTCTAAGCACAAAGCATTTGTAGCCAAAAACATGGAAATATGAGATGTTTGGTCTATGGCCAATCCATAATTCATAAGGAGTCTTATTTAGAGATGGTCTAATCAAAACTCTATTTAGAACATAACAGGTGGTGTTCACTGCCTCAGCCCAGAAGTACTTAGGTAGCTTATGTTCGTTAAGCATGGTTCTGGCCATTTCTTGTATAGACCTATTCTTTCTTTCAACTATACTGTTCTGTTGTGGTGTTCTAGGAGCTAAAAAGTTATGAGATATTCCTAATGAATAACAATATTCTTCCATACCTTGATTTTTAAATTCTTTACCCCTATCACTCCGAATTTTTGTAATTGTATATCCCTTTTCATTTTTGTTGGAATTGGTGTATTCCCAAGAGTGGGGGTGAATTAGGTATTTAAAAATTTATGCCTTGGCCAATTCAGATTCCACAAATAGTATTATAGAAACCTAGGGTCTTTCTATATAATCATAAACCATATCAAATATTCAAACAATTAAACACAAACATTCAAGTGCTGAAATTTAAATTGTGAAAATTAAAAGCAAGCACAAGAAATGTTATCAGGGTTTGGCCAATACTGCCTACGTCCCCACCTCAAGCTAACAAGCAAGATGATTCACTATGGCTCGCTTAACGGGTGGAGAGACACCAAATACAACACCTTAACAGGATGATGCACCTAGTTTTCCTATCCGGGTCTGAACCAGTCTGGGACTTTTCACAGGGCAAGTCTCCCTCTTCCGACCACACGTCAGGAGTACAACAGATAATCAATATTTTTTTGTACAAGGAAATGTGCTTCTAACACAAGCAAATGATGTAGAACAATATGCTCAGAAATACACTCATGTATGATAAGGAGTTAATGCTCAAGTCAGATTTCGTTAACCAATGTGTTAACTCTCAACAATATGTGTGTCGATATGTATATGTGAGAGTGAGACCTTTGATTTCAAGATAATGTATTTGCAATATGAGTGTTCAAAGCATCTCTAGAACACTAAGCATTTATCTCAAAAATATTTTCAAATATCAAGCACAATGGATAATAGGATTTAAGCTTGTTAAAAATCATTTTATCAAAACACAAAGCAAGCTTATGAAACTTGCAATAAGGATGCAAGTTCTTAATCCAATGAAGAGTTTTTCCCAATCTAATATTTACAAGTAAAATGCCATGGGAAAAATTTTAAGCTACTCTCCAAAATCAACAATCAACAAATGCAAGTATAGGAGAGTTGTTAGCTTGCAAAGAGAATAAATGAATACCCACAAAAATAATCTCTCTCAAAGATATGTAATTTAAATGAGTATGAGAAGGAGATTTTGCAATATGCTTTGTAAAAAGTGGGAGTATGAAAGATTTAACACAATAAATTTTTAGAGAAAAATTTTGTTAATCTATATGCTAATCACTTGCTAATTATGACAAATGCGCCGGGGGGGGGGGTATATATAGAGTTGGGCAAAAATATAATCGTTGGGGACATCAACGGTATTTTGAAAATTATTTAATTGAGTTTAATGAAAATTAACCCTGATTTACTGTGGTAAAAATTTGCCAACCCAAGAGGTTTTGGTCGACCATTTTCAAGATTCGGTCGACCTTAGTACTGTGTTTGGTCGACCAAGTCCATTTTGAACTTGAAATATAGTTTACCATCTCAAGATAAGTTTCAAACCCTTCGAGGTTCGATCGACCGAGACAGGTTCGGTTGACCATCTTCACAGGTTCAGTCGACCGTAGCCAAATGAACTAACAAATTTGGTCGACTGAGTGTACGAGGTGTCAGGCACGTGGGGATTCGGTTGACCGTAAGTATCACGTTCATTTTGTGATGGTTGAATGAGCAAAGTCAAAGTGTTGACTTCAGTTCGATTGTCCGAAGCCTTTATATAGCTTTGGGTTCGGTCGACCGAGACCACTAAAATTATGCATTTAAGCCTTGTTTTAGTCTCAGTGTTTCATCAACCCAGTGTAATTAAGCATAAGACATTTTAGGTTATATGGGTGATGATTCCTATGGTCAAACTATGGTCTTGAGCATATAATTCTTATCATGCATGATATGCAAATATTACATACCCAAAATATAAAACAAAATGCATTTTACAATAAGAAAAAATGTCTTCAATCTTCTTGCTTGCGTGTCTTCATGGTATGCGCCATATACATATGATCTTGCTATTTCTTCTGGCTTCTAAGTCCCTTGATCTTATGTCCACTGAAATTTAGACCCGTTCACATACTTAAACACATATAAGATACTGGTACTTTGTTAGTATCAAAACAGAGATTGGACTCAAAAAGTCAACAATTTTGAATTTTCTTGCACGGTTTAATAAATTGTTCACACGCTTCATCTTTGTGACCTAAAAATAGTACCCAAGTAAATCTAGAATAATCATCAATGATAACAAAAGCGTATGATTTTCCAAGATTCTTAGTATTTAAAATTTTGTATAGTAAATGCATATACTAATTTTTGACTTTTTAGACACGAACCATTTCTAAGCTTTTAGTCATCACCTACCCTATAACTAGTCCTAAGAACAAAGAAAGAATTAAATGATCATGTAATTCCAATTAAAACCTTTCTTGATTACCCATGTCATTTTCTTGTCTTTGTCTCGGACACCTTTAAATGGACACTTATATCGGGTATGCCCTTTGTTGACCCTATAGGTCATATCCTGTAGAGACCTGAAAAATTTGTAGCAATTAAATAATAAAGGAAAAGAAAGAAAAAGGATTTTCCAAGGGAAGCTCAGTTGGGTCTCGTCGACGAGTACAAAGTATTCGTCGACGAGTATCCTTCTTAAGCACGTCGACGAGGACATGTGTCTTGTCGATAAAGAGATACTGAGAGGGTGATTTCAAGGCCTAAAGTTTGTTAATGAACTCCCTTCTTGGATTCATCGACGAGGTGTTGTGGCTTGTCGATGAGGCCACATGGAAAACACTCTATAAATAGGCCAAAATGCAATTTTGGCGAGCAAAACCGCATACAGACCCTATCTTTCTCTAAAATTCGTTTCCCTCACCTTCTCTCTTTGATCCTGGCTTCAATTTTTTGCTGGATTGACTATCAGAAGCCACCACGTTACTCGTGGGAAGATTCTATATAATACTACCGGATTAGAATTTTGATTTGGAGCACTTGGGCACCATCTCAAAATCGGGGAAAGTAGGTTATTTTGGTATTTTCAGAATTACTAGCTTTTTCTGAACTAAGATTCTTTGTTAAATGGGTATATACTAGTGTTTTGTGGGGAAAATATAAATTTCAGGGTGTTGAGCTAGGACCACCATGGGCGCAGGTTTGGATTAAATTGTAAGCATCTCAGTAAGCCAAGTAAGGGGAATAAATTATAGCAGTTTTTTACGAAAATTATGGGTTGAGAAATATGTGAAAATGGTGTATGGTATTTTACTAGAAATTTATTAGGATATAAATATCAGATGAAATCTGCATGGCATATGATTTATATTAAGAAATGTTTAAATTAGGTTAAATGATTTACCATGTGAAATATGTGATACTAAAATGTGTTTTGATATGAGAAATGAAATGTGGGAAAATGATGAAAGTTAAATACACTTGAAAATTTATCCTCCGAAAAAGGATAAAAATGTGAAATATGGAAATGTGCATTGAGAAATATTGAATTACATGAAATGAAGTATGTATATGTTATTATGAGATGAAATGAATTTTGAAGTGATGAAATGATGAAATGAGTTGAGAATACTGAAGATGTGAAATGAAAATATTGCAATGATATTTCTGCAATATGAAAATGAGAAATGTGAATATGAGAAATATGATTATGAGAAATGTGAATATGTGAAATGAGAATATTGTAATGATATTTCTGCAATATGAAAATGAGAAATATGAATATGAGAAATATGATTATGGGAAATGTGAATATGTGAAATGTGAATATTGCACTGCTAATTCTACAATATGAATATTAAATTGTGAGAAATGAAATGTGAAATTCTAAAAGGGGAATGCAGACATGTGATTGATGAAACGCCAATACCACATAATGATTGTTGGTATGTTGCAGTGAAAACCTCAATGGATGAATAAGGAAACCCTAATGATGGGTTGTGATATTGAAAGCATGGTACCGTTGCTAGTGGAGTTAGTGCAACCACACGGGCTCGTGGAGTGTGTGGCGTGACAATAAACTGAGGCGTCTAGTAGAATTGTTGTGCCCCCTGTGTTCGGATCAGGGCTTTGGTCGGATAGTCGTACTACTGACATAAGATATATGATGACATTTGACCTAATCGGGTCGGCCAACCATGGTTAGGTCCAGCCTTTAGGCTGCACAACCCTATTCATGAGGGGAAGCAATACGTGGCGCAAGATCCTCAGGGTAGCCATAAGTATAGACACAGATAGATTAGTATGGTGACACTCATGAGCTAGATATGGAAATGGAAATGAAATGAGAATGGAAATGATAATGAAAATGGAAACGAGAATGAAAATGAGAAATGGATAGTGTGTGTTAATAAATAATTAAAGCGAGGTAAAACACACTGCTTGAGGGCTTACTGAGTAAGGTGAGTGCTATGATAAGTATCAGTTGTAGCTGATCCCGAGTTAATCGGGTTAGGTTGCAAATGATATCAGGGCAGAGGGAAGCTGCTTGTATGGGCGGGTAAGCTTCCCTATTCTCAGGAACTACTCTGGTGAATTTGGGTTACAGTGAATGGTTTTGAAAATGAAAGTAAAAGCTTTTGAAAGCTTATATTGTATATCTATATGATAGTAAATGCGAAATGGTATATTTTCTTAGAAGACACTGATACTGATATGTTTACATGCTATGATATAATGAATTTCATATTGCTACACACTGGAGATAATTTATTCCATCTTACTGATATGTGTCTCACCCAATCATTTAAATATTTCAGGAAATCGAGATAATCCGGTGATAGAGCTTCGAGATAGAGGGGAGCAGATACCCTGAGTAGTCAGGGTGAGTATTTTGAGGTAGGGTGGTTTGATTCCCCTAGAGATTCTGTGTATGACTTGTATATATGGATGGGAGTACTCTGGTATGTGTATATGCTGTGGTATGTATGTTTATATGTTTGAAAATACTTCCGTTGTTAGGATTGTGAATGGACATGATTGTATACCCGGTACCCACTTGTGGGTCAGGTTATGTATTATGATATCAATGTTGACATGGCCGATATGTGGTTATATGTGTTCTTTATATGAAAAAAAAGTATGAAAATCGGGGCGTCACATATCCCATTTTGATTATGACAAATACCTTAGTATTTAATGTTTGTCGAGTTTGCGTGCAAGATCAATCTTGCATGTATTGGCAAAATCATATGGCATCGTAAGGAGACTTGAAGGAAAATGAAGACCCAAAATGTTTAAATCTTGTATTTTATATTCATTTTTATTCGGATCTATAATAATTATTCGAAGGTCTGTAATAATTAATGCATGACATGCATGGTAGGGACTTTAAGCTCAAGACCATAGATTGACCTTAGGGATCGACCAATGCCGGATTTTTAAGGTTAGCTCAAAGACCTTAGAAAGATCCTAGGTCCTTGCATAATCACTTAGGAAAATCCCCTATTTTCTATAAGTCATCTATGCAATCAGGGGAAATCTATATTCAAAAACAGGACTTAGAACAAAAAATGAAAGGAATTCGGGCGAACATTGGCATTGAAAACGCCTCGGTCGACTGAACGTATGGAAAGTCAAAATGTTGACCTAACTTCGAACGACTGAATCGAAATGAACTAAACGTTCTCAGTCGACCGAACTATTATCTTGACTTTTCCCACCTTCCTCAGGTGCCCGAACTTCATGTTCAAATTCACCTTGGGTGACCGAATGTTGAAGTTCAACAGACTGAACTTCTTATTAGGCGACCGAACCTCGAGTAGGCCAGAAAATCGCCTAATTCAGCCACCCGAACCTATCCTCGGGCACTCGAACATGAAAAACTCACTTTTCTTTATGTGTTTGTTCTGGCGACCGAACCCAAGGGTTAGGCGCCCAAAACTCTCAGGTTGGCCAATTTTTACCGTGGATAATTAAGGGTAAAACAGGGTTATTTTACTAAAACATGTTTAAATCAATTTTAAGAATTATCCTTATGTCCCCAAATGGTAAAAATTTTGGGCATCTCTATATATAGGCCCTCATTTTCAAGATTATGCAATGATTAGCAATTTAATTTAGGAGAAAAATTCTCTAAATTTTTGAAACCTTTTTCTTCCAATACAAATCCTATACACTCACCCATTGTTATTCCCTTGCTAAATCAAACTTGGTGAGAGTGTCCTTGAGTGATTCCACATTGTTCTCACTTACTTAAACTCTCATTAGTTTAATTGCTTGTTGATTTTTTGATTGAGAGCTTTGGCCAAAGTTTTTCCCCCTGGTTTAATTAATAAACTCATTGAGTGGGGAAAACTTTTAGCTAGTGAGTCTTTGCACCATTATTGCAAGACTCATTAAGCTTGTCTTGTATTGTGTTATTGCAAAAATCATTTGACAAGCTTATTCTCAAATATCTCTTGTGCTATAATTTTGAGAAAATCATTTTAGAGATATTTTGATTAAACTATTTGGATATTTTTGAAACTCTACTTGTGATTGAGATATTTTGATATACTATTTCAAAGATTGTTTGAAAATGTACTCTTGCACTTGATTGGCTATTGACATAAGATTGAGTGTTAGCACACATATTGCACTGAACTTATAGTTCTTATCATATTGAAGTGCATTGATTTTACATGTGTGTATTGGTACATAATCTTCTTGTGATAGAATTTTACACAAATTTGTATTTCCTTGTTGTATTCTAGGTGTGGTTTGAGGGGGTTTGATCTAACCCGTAAGGATCAGGTTGGGGTTAGCCCTGTGAATTTGACCTAGGGTCTTATCCGTCCTATAAGGAAAGTTCGTAAAGGTTGAGGTCAGCCCTGGGAATTTGATCTAGTTGTAATCAGGGCCACCCCACCCATTAAGTGAGCAATAGTGGTAATCCTCGGGCTTACGAGTTGAGTTGAGGACATAGGCATAGTTGGCCGAGCCCCGATAACATATCATGTGTGCAATTTAAATTTTCGCAATTTATATTCCTGCACATGTATGTTATTGTGTGAATGTTGCGCATGATATAAATTTTCGCATCTTACATTTATCTGCGCATTTGGGATTGCATAGACAGACCCTAGGTTGCGTAATACTGCTGATTTGGATAAACCTAGGAATAAATTTTTAAATACCTAATTCACCCCCCTCTTGGGAATACCCCAATTCCAACACACTTTCATTTTACCAAATAAGCAAGTTTTGTATATTCATGAGAAAGTATGCTTATTTCTTCTCTTCTTGCTTAATGAGGCATGTCTATGAGATTTTTGAGATAGATATGAACCCTTTTGGAAATATAATTCCTTTTAACTTTTAAGGGTTTATTTGAACTATTTTCACTTGTAACCCGAAAAATTGTTTTAGAATGTTCATATAGTTTTCTATCTAAACAAGTGATCGTCAGAATCATCATGATTTTCTTATTTTCTAGAATAGCGTGATAATCTTTTAATTCCTCTAATTGTTTAGTTATCATTTCATTTTCATTTTTCAAGCACATTTTCTTCTTAGATATCTTAGCTAGAAGCTTATGCATTTTAACTAAGATTTTTTCTAGATCTCCATATGAGACATGCTTTCATTATACAATTCAACACATGATTCAACATAAAATTTATTACAGTAAACATCACATGAATCATTGCACGCATTATTAACAGGATTATCAATAGATGATTCCACATACGATTCATTACAAGAATTGTCATAATATCCATCATTTGAATTATTGCATGCATCAATAGCAATATTGTCACAAGAGACACTGCATGAATCGTTATGAGAATTATCAACAGATGATTTAACACATAATTCATTACACAATATAACGCAAGATTCATCACATGATTTTTCATAAGATTTATCGCAAGATTTATTGCAAAAATCATCACATGAATCAATAAATGAATCTTTAATTGAAATAGCCTGAGATACATATACTTCCTCCTCGACTAACTCAGTTTGTTTACAATTTGCCAACTCCTGATAATTTGAACATGACATTTCCAGAATGGTGGTTTCTTTCTCCTGGGTTTCTCCATATTTCCTATCAAGTTCTTCCCAAATATCTCTTGCACATGTATATGCTATAATTTCATGAAAACTATTAGAATCTAAACCAAGATATAGCATGTCCATGGCATTTGAATTTGCATGCATATCATTTTTCGTTATTGGTATACTAATTCTTTTAACTATTGCCTGCAAGGCCTTCTGGTCCATTGATTTTATAAAAACACTCATTTTAAGTTTCCAAATTGAAAAATTTCACTACAAAATATTGGAGGACTAAGATAAGATCGTCCCTCACCAAATGGGGTTACACCGATATGTGCCATTGTAATCTTTTACAAAAATAATGGTTAAGTCTATGTAACCTCGCTCTGATACCAAATGTGAATTTTGATGTTATCCCAAGAGGGGGTTGAATAGGGTATTTTAAAAAATTAAGTCCTTCAAGTTCAAATTTTGAAAACTTTCAATTACAAACTTGCAAGCTACTTACAACTAGCTCAATATTTTTCAATAAATCAATCTAATGAGTGACTTTGTCAATCAACTGATTTTACCCAATTACTTTGTAGACTTACTATATATTCAAAACATTCACAATATTCACATAAGTAAATGTTACGCGAAAATTAAAAGGAGTTAAGGATAGGAGAGATGCAAACACAATTTTACAAGGTTTAGCCAACCTGGCCTACATCCTCGCCTTGAGCAACCCACTTAAGAATTTAACTAATCCCTACTTCTTTAACTGGGATGGAGCTTCCCTTAACAGTCCGCTGCTTACAAGAGGCGTAGCTTCCTCCTCAAACCCGGTGCATAACCCGAACCATGAATACAATATAATGAATTCAATTTCTACAAAACTCAAAATGCTTCTGATCAAGTTGGTGAGTACAAGACAAATCCTAGTACATGATCATATGATAAAACATGAAACTCAATATGTATGTAATGATAAGATCGTTATATGAGTAATGAGATGCTTCACAAATCTACCTTTTAATCAATATCTCTTAAAAATGTTTTCTTAAAAATAAATTCTTTGGAGATCTTAGGGTTTGATGTCAGATCACTTTATGCAAGAATAGAAAATAAGTTATTTTTCAAAATAATCTTGAATAATACATAGATCTAAGTTCATGCTATCAAATAATTTGTAAAATTAAATCTTTGAATAAATATATGACTTTGAATATTGCAAAGATTTAAACAATATTTTTCAAGAAGATATTCCTTAAGAATATGTATTTAGAAGCTCTTGAAATTTGCAATCAAATAGTTTTAGCAATAAGCAAATAGCAAATCTTTGAATGAAAATATAGATTTGATTATCTCAAAGATTTTAGTTTCAAAAAACTTTTCTCAAGTATTTTATTCAATCAAAGAATATAAAACACACAACAATGATTTTTTCTCCCAAGAAAAATATTAAATATAATGAATATGAGAAACAAAAAAAAAAAAAGAAGATTTGAATGCTCAAAATACTCAAACCTCAATACCAACAATGATTGCAAAATATGTGCATGAATGCCTTTTGATCAATGTAACAAATGCCCAACACTGGATGTAAATGCTTTGGAGTGCAGGCACAGGTTCAGCAATATGTTCAAGGTTCTTAGAATGTGGGCAAAAGTTATCTTTTAGGGTTTAGGGTTAGTGTATATAAGCAATCTCTCCATATAAACAATTTCTGGCTGTTGGATCATTTAAAATATCATATTTACGTCGGTGTTCGTGCTGAAACGCGATTTTGCGCCAGGAGCTCGTCAACGAGAGAACGCATTCGTCAACGAGTGAACAACACTCATTCGTTGACGTGAACATGAGTTCGTCGACAAGAGCATTGTCTGAAATTTTTGGGCTCTCGGTATCTTATTGTTGACGAGAATAGAATGCTCGTTACTGAGTGGCCTTCATGCGTTCGTTGACAAGGCCATGGGGTTCATCGACGAGGCCTCCAAAATTTGCTTCTAAAATTGATTCAACCTAGAACCAATGTAAATGAATCTTTCATGTAATGCATGAGTCCTAGGGTCTGTCTAGGGTATTTTTGAGCTTTGAATTATATCATATGACATGCAAATATATTCAATTCTAAATACCCATTCCAATTGAAGATCTAGAACTTGAAGCTTGCTTCTTCATCCTTTTACTCTTCTAGTTCCACGGATGGAGCCAAGTGATATGTACTTTAGGTTCCTTGTGGTTCCATATCATGCTTACCATTCGTGTATTCTAAATCATGATCCTGTTCACAAACTCAATTGCACAGGTCAAATACCAATTGATTTGTCATTATCAAAATAGGATTGGACTCATAGAGTCAACACATACGTTTGTTAGCATTTTACACACTTCATCCTTGGAGGATAAGAATAAAACCTAGGTAAATCTAGAGTAGTCATCAACTATGACAAAAGCCTATTGCTTTTCTCCTAGAATTTGTGTTTTAGTGGGGCCAAACATGTAGTGACCTGAAGAATAATATTATTTTAATAATAAAGAGGGAGAGAAAATGGAAATATGAACAGAAGGAGGTCGTAAAGCGTTCGTCGACAACATCACATTTTGGAGAATACAATAATTTCAAGAAATTGCTAGAATTCATTGACGAATACAGGGGTTCGTTGACGAGTGCATAAGGGAATTCATCAACGAATACAAGGGTTCGTCGACGAGAAAATACCGAGTGAAGGTTTTGAGCTGCTTTGAATTTCGTCGATGAATATAGGGGTTTCTCGATGAATTTATTGAAGGACTCATCGACGAGGTGACGTGTCTCATCGACAAATCTAGCCCTATAAATAGAGCAAATTCGGATTTTTATTCATATTTCCGTGTTCTTTCTCTCTCCTCTCTCTCTTCCACGGATCCTCTCCCTTCTCTCTTTGATTCCGGCCTCGACAGTCGCCGGATCGATGATCTGAAGCCACTGTGACGCTCCTGGAGAAATTCTCTGCTAGTCTACCTTGAGCGGATCATTGGTGAAACGGGGTTGGATTTCATCCCAAATTCAGGATAAGACCTTTTAGTCCATTTTTGGATTTATTATAGTTATAGGAAACGATGTAGGCAAAGAAATACTAATATTATGTTCTGGAAAATATTATTTTCAGGGTGTTATGTTGAAGACCCTGCGGGTGTTAGGCTAGTAGACCATAGGGGTTTCCAGTAGTCAGGTGAGGGAAATATGCTATGCTAGGTATTTTTAAAATATTATACAGTTTATTAAATTATGAAAATTATGTATTAAAGTATGGTATGGCTTGAGATTATAAGTATAGTATGGAGATATATTTTACGAATTTCAGTATTATGATTTTACGAATATGTTTTACCATGATTATACGAATTTCAGTATTATGATTATGCAGTTTCAGTGTTATGATTATACAGTTCTTTGTATTATGACGTATGAATTACAGTACAGTTTATGCAGTATCATAGTTATTACGGTTATTTCAGAATCATGGTAATTTAGATAGTGGTATATAGATATATATTATATGATATCAGACCCTATTGGACTATGTAGTTACAGAGCACGGTACCGTTGCTACAGATCTTATATAATGTTATGAGTGCAACCACCTATTTAAATAATACGTGGTAGTAGGTCGATCACCTAGGCCCTTGACGTGGATAGAATCCCCATCAGAATGGGTTGAGGTGTGCAGATCAGACTGATAAAGTATAGTGATTTATTCCTGGTTGGCCAGTCAGGGTAAATCCCACCTACGGGCCACACAACCCTGTCATGAGGGGTTATGTCATGACACACAGTTATCAACAGGGAAAGCTTTGATTTACTATTACGTATGTATAGATTTCAGAAACAAGGAACATACTTATGTATAATAGAATTATTGTGAATAGTAACCTACAATACTGTTATGTTAAACAACATGGAAAGGGGGTGAATTTTATGATTTATACTGTAATTACATATTCAGTTATACATGTTTATATGAAAATAGATTTTCATAATACTGTAACTCATTTGCCACAAACTAGTAATAACATATTTCGTCTTATTGAGCTTTGGCTTATCCCAGTGTTGAATCATTTTTCAGGTGATCTAGGTAGGTAAGCAGACCAGGCTCGTAGATAGAGGGGCTTCGGTAGAGCCCTGTCAGTGAAGTGAGTATTGTGGAGGATTTTTGTTTGGTATTGGTATTGGTATTGTATGGTATGGTATTGTATATATTTACATATGGATATGTTTATTCAATTGCCGCCTCTTCCTGCTTAGGTTTATGGTTGGGTTTACCCCAGTATGGTATTAGAGCATGTTAAGTATCATGGTAAAAAAAAAAAACCCCCCCGTTGATTAAGCAGGTCGTTACAAAACAAGTCTAGGTGAATTAGTTCTAGTGGTCTACCAATGGAGATGTGCTGATTCTTCCTAAAGCTAGTATTGGTTTGATTCCCAAGTTGGCAAGCCTTACAGACCTTGTATTTTATGAATTTTGTGTTGGGTAAACCCTTGACTAATTTTTATAGCTAACTTGGAGATAAGGTCCATGCTAGCGGGTCCTAGTCTCCTATGACATAGCCAACTAGCTTCATTTAAGGTTGTGAAGCATTTAACCTCTTGAGATACCAGGTTTTCCAAATTTATGCAGTATACATTTTCAACTCGGTTTGAAATGAACAAGATTTCATGTTTTCAAAATGTTCAACTATGCATTTTTCCTTCTTAAATGTTATGTCAAAACCCTTATAACTTAGTTGACTAATGCCAAGTAGATTATGCTTTAACCCTTCAACTAATAAACCATTTTCAATTATCAAAGAGGGTTCCTTAACGACTTTGCCAATGCCAATAATTCTCTCCAAAAGTGACATGTCCACCATCCTTTATTGTCAATGTTGTGAACTTGGACTTATCTCTAATCATATGCCTTGAGCATCCACTATCCAAATACCATTTGTCTTTGGATAGGGTGGACCTAAAACAAACCTACAAAAAGGATTTAAGATGTTACTTTCGGTACCCAAATCTTCTTAGGTCCTTTTGGGTTTGTTTTAGTTGTATTTTGTACTCTCCACACCTTTTTGATTTTAACATTTTTTTTTTATCTTAAACGGACATTCAAATTTTATGTGTCCATTTTCCTTACATACGAAACATGTGGTGTGTTCATATGCATTAGTTAAGGAAGTTCTAGCATAATTTTTATAATCTTTCACAAAGTACCCCATGTAGAGGTTCTTTTTCTTCTTGTTTTTAACTCTGTTGAATCCTATGCCTTCCTTATTCATTGCGATACAACTAGTTTATCAAAGTTTTCCTTTCCTCTTACGAAATTGTAAATGATTTTAGATTGATCCTTTATTTTACTTTCAAGACTAAGTATTTTTTAGTCTTTTATACCTTTACAATTCTCTTGTAGCTTTACTAGTTCTTTGGCCATCTGGTTGATCTTACTTTCAAGTTCATCAATAATCAAGTCCTTTTCTTTTTCTGCTGATTCAGATGACTCTAGTTGGATGACTAGCATTTCATTTTGACCCTTTAATGTAATGTTTCTCTTGGACACTTTAATGAACCACTTGTGCAAAGAGAACAGTTCATCTTGTATTTCATTATAAGAAGGTATGCTTGCACATGAGTCATTATAAGATTCATCACTAGATTCTACAAGTGGGTTTGAATAAGAGTTTACCTTGTCATCTCTCACCATAAAGCAAAGGTTGGCTACTTCTTGATCACTTAAGTCACTTTCCGAGCTGCTTGAACTGGAGTCATCCCTAGTAGTGGCTTTTGTTGCTTTTTTTTTTTCTTCTTAGCATCTTTTTTAAGTTATGGATAATCAGGTTTTATATGGCCTACCTTTTTACAGTTATAACAAGTTGGGGGTTCAGCCTTTGTCTCTTTTTTACTTGATTCACTTTTTTCCGTTTTAGTTGCTCTAAATTTTCTAGCAAATATTTTATTCTTTTTAAAGAATTTGCTTAGTCGTCTAGTGAACAATGCTAAGTTATCATCATCCAACTCATTATATTCTTTATCACTCGAGCTTTCCTTTGAAGCTTTGAGTGCAATGGATTTATTTTGTTTTCTAACTTCAGTTGTCCTTTCATTTATAGCCATCTCATATGTAAGAAGCGACCCTATGAGTTCATCTAGGGAAGTGTTCTTCAAGTTTTTGCCTTTAGTTACGACAGTGGCCTTAGGTTCCCAAATAGGAGAAAGTCCTCTAAGGATTTTCCTAATCATTTCATATGTAGAGTAGTTCTTCCATAGTGCATTTTGGGAGTTAATTATGTGAGTGAACCTTGTATACATACTAGTTATGGACTCCTTTGGGTTCATCCTAAAAGCCTCATACTCAGCGGTGAGCATGTTAATTCTGCTATCCCTAATGTTTAAAGTTCCCTCATAGGTTACGTCTAGTTTGTCCCAAATTTTCTTTATAGATTTACATCTCATTGTCTTGTTAAACTCATTGGCGTATAGCGCACAATATAAAGCATTCATTGCACTTGAGTTTATTTTTAGTTGTCTCAAATTAGTTTCACTTAATTCGATTTCATCTTTGGGAACTTCTTTGTTTTCTAAAGTCTTAGAAGGCACAGAGTTGCCTTAGGTAACTATTTTCTAGACTTTCCAATCCATAGTTTACAAGAATATTCTCATACGTTGTTTCCAAAAGGTGTAGTTCACACTGCAAAAAAAATAGGAGGTCTAGATAAGGATTCCCCTTCACCGAAAGGGGATACACCTATGTTTTCCATTTAGATATTTGTGTAACTACTTGTTAAGATTTGCTACAACCTAGGCTCTGATACCAATTGAAACTAAGGATGTAATCCCACGAGGAGGGGGGGTGAATTGGGTATTTAGAAATTATTCAGCTAAATTTGAGTTTATTTTAAACCTTTAAAATTAAACCAATCACAACCTCACACCAATATCAAACACAATCAACTAATCAGCTATCGTACTATACCAATTGACTATCCTAGATATATATGAGAAACAAAAAACACAATCCAAATTTTTACTTGTAGATATTTTAGTAATCAGCTAGTTCAATATTCAAACCTGAATTTCATGGACAATCAAATATTATCTTAAGATAAAAATTCCTTAATCTAAATCAGATAAGTTAGATGATTAAGCTTTGAATAATTTAAACAACCATAGTAGCTTTTACCTCAGCCAACCACAAACAGATTCAAGTATTAGTACTTGTGTGAATTTTCAATCAGAAATATAAACCATACAAATCTTCAAGGAACCAATTTATTTACTTGAAGCAAACTTGATAAAATCTCAGTGTTCAACAAATTATCCAACAAATTCAGGACATACATGCAGAATTTAAATATATAGGGGAAGAAGAGCAAACACCGTATTTTTTACAAGGTTCGGCTTACCACCTACATCCTTGCCTCAAGCAACGTGCTATGAGGATTTCCTTTACCACTCCTTTCAATAGGGGGAGTATACCTCTCTTCATTGGAAGGTGGAGACCCCTCTCTAACGAGAACACCCTCTCGCTAGGCAACGATTCAAAACCCTGAACCGTTAGTTTGCAAAACAAGTAATACAAATAGTTAGTACAATAAAAGTACTCTCAGTAGAGAAAAATTTGTACAAGATAAAATAGTATATACTTCAAGAAATCAGTATAGAGTTAAAGCTCATAAAGATATCTAAAGTATTCTGATTGTAGGATGAAGAATTTAGAAAATCAAATCAGAATTTTGTCTAACTAGGGCTTTTAACAAGAACTCACAACAATTATCAAAATGAATATCAAGAGTATAACAAGAATTTGGATTGTACATGTGAGTATTGGTCACCCTAATTTGTGCAAAAGTAATCTTTATATAGAGTAGGGAAGATTGTTACTGTTTTCCCCAAGTTTTGGAACCAAATCATTCGAATTTGGAAAGAAATCAGTGCTGTTAACAAGTTTAAAACATAGACTTCAGTCTCCTGAACCATGAGGTTAGTTGCCGGAACTAATTCAAAATAGCACTCTAGAACAGGTAGTAGCAGTTCAATCGCCTAACCCCAAGAGTTTAGTTGCCTAACCCTATTATGTTTCCTTATTAACAATGCAGTAGCATATCAATCGCCTGATAGAGAATCATCAGTCACCTGAACACTATACTACTTAGTATTTTTCACATTTTGATTCCAAAACTTGTTTTTGTTAACTTTGAGAAGTATTTTGGACCTTATAAAAATATTTTCCATACTCTAAATCAGGTCTCTAAGTATAGAATAAATGCTAAGAGTTTCAAACACAATATTGAAATTAGAGGTACTTACATGAGACTCTAAAAAGATAAATAAAAATAAATTCCTAAGTCTTCATGTCGTATAGCTACAATAATTGTTCTAGCTTTGATCAACTCTTCAGTATGCTTCATATTCTTCACGACTTGTAGCTTTAAGTTTATGTTTCATTTGATCCTTTCAAGTATAATTATTTTACTTTGTAAAACACTTGATTCCTAAAACTTAACTCGAAACACAATTAGTAACCTTAATTTGTTATCATCAAAACGAGATTAAGCCTTATTAGGCCAACAATCTACCCTTTTTTGATGACTACAAAAAAGGAACAAAATGAGAAAGCCTTAATAAGGCTCCCCCTCACAACAAGATTTCCCTTAATAAGTCATTACATGAATATTAACATTTACAATGCTTATGTCAGAATTTTAATATAACAAATATCAAGCTTGTTGACCTTATAGGTCATGCCCAATTTTGATTATGACAAATAATCATTGTATCTAATGGGTATTTGAGATTATGTGCAGGAACCTCAATTGTCAAGATCATAATGCACATGGAAAGAGTGAAGCGTAAAGACCAAATTTCTACTAAAGGCCCTATTTCTCATGTTGTATTATAATTTATTCATGTAAAGGGTCTATAATAGTAATTAGGGCTTTTCGTATGTAATAATCACAAACCTCACATGCATGGTTAAATACATAAGCTCATAATGCAAATGACCTTAGAAAGACCTTAGACACCGAATTTTTTTGGTGTCTTCAAAAGGACACAGAAATGACCCTAGGATACTCACCTTTGCACTCATAAATGTTAGGCACTTGAATAGGGTGAAAGTGTATTGAATCAAGATCAAAATGCACACTTTCTGCACTTTCGATCGACCAACCTTGGCAGTTCATTCTGCCCTGGTCGACTGAATCCGGTCTAGGTCAACATTTTGAGCTCATCCCGATGGACCGAACCATCATAGTTCAAACCTCCTAGTCGACCGAAACCTCTTGAGATCAACTTTTTGACCACTTGGTCGATCGAGCCCAAATTGCATTGCAACTGTTTGGTCGATCAAGGGTCCTTAAGAGAAATCCCAACTGTCTGGTCTACTGAATCACCTAGTGCAAATCTGCCTGGTCGACCGAACCTCGGTAAAATTGAAAAATCACCACAAACAAACACTTCCGTTCGACCGAGTCCCCAATTAAAAAATGTCCTGGTTGACCAAGGCATATGAACTTCGATCGACTAAAAGTGTTCTAGTCAACCGGGCCTTTTGGGTTGCTGTGAATTTTTACCGTGGTTAATAATTTTAAAATGGGGTTAAAATGGCTAAAATATCATTAAAATTTTCTAATAATTTCGGTTATGTCCCCAACGGTTATATTTCATGGGGTGTCTATATATACCCCTTCATTTGGGAAAATTAGTAACAAGATTAGCAAAATAAAGTGAAAAATTTCTCTGAAACCAAAAATCTTCCCACTACTCATACTCTCTCTAAAACCACTCAAGCTTACCTTCTTCAATTCTATATATCATTTGTAAGTGTAGTGAGTGTTGATGTTAAAAGGTTGGCTCTCTCATTGTTGTGTATTTGAATCGATTTTCATTGAGAGCTAAACCTAAGTGTTCTTAGGGGGCTTTTCTCATAAGCCTATTCTAAGTAGACTTTCCTAAGTTTCCGAGTATTGCATTTGTATTGCAATATCTTAGGAAACTTGTATTTATTTTTGGCTTGCAGAAATATTTTCAAACTTACTCAAATATCTTGTGGGATTTATATTGATATATTTGTGAAAAGATATTTGTATTTGTGATATTAATCTTTGTTGCAATATTTATTCAAATACATATCATTTTGCTGAACACAAAGATTACATATATCTTGCAAACCAAGCATATACACTATTGTTGACCCTATGGGTCATACCCTGTTTTGATTATGAAAAATACTATGGTATATAACGTTTGCCAAGTTTATGTGTAGGACTATATTAGGAAGATCATATTAATGGCATGCGGCAACCTGAAAAGAAGTGAAGACCCCGACACATTTATTAATTGTTGTAATGTTATTGGGTCTATAATAGTAATTAGGATATGGTCTATAATAATCTCTGCATGTCATGCATGTAGGTTTCTGTAAGCTCAAAAATGCCATAGACTGACCATAGAGACCGAATGACCTTAGGGCACCCTTCGGTTGACCGACGCCAGCTTTTTTGGTGTACTTGAAAAGACACTAGGCCCCTACACAAAATGCACAAAATAGTCCCCATTATCATGCACTATATCAAGGGAATTAAAATTGGATAAAAATGGACTTAATTGAAAATATTATGAGTGTTCGGGTGACCGAACCCTAGACAAGTCAACTTGTTGACTTTTGTTCGAGCACCCGAACCATTTTGAGCGTAAGTCTTTTAGTTCAAAATGAGTCCCGGGCGATTGAACACAAGAGTTCGGGTGACCGAACTTATGACTGGGCACCCGAACTTACGAACAAAGGCTACTGACTTTGTTTCGGGTTGCCGAAGCATGACACGGGCGACCGAACCTATTTGAATACCTTTTATTCTTGTGTCTGTTTGGGCGACCGAACCATGGTTCAGCCACCCGAACCACGGTGGGTTAAAATTAATTTAACCGTGGTAAATTAGGGTTAAGTTGGGTTAATGGTGTTTTAACTATTTGAAACTTTTTTAATAATTTCCAACAAGTCCCTAACGGTTATAATTTTACCCTTGCCTATAAATATGGGTTCATTTGTGAGGATTAGAAAAAGATTAGCCAAAATCATTAGAGAAAATCCTCTCTATCTCAAAATCACATTTTACCCAAAATACTCTCAAATATTCACTCCCTTGATACATCTTCATAGTGTGAGAGTATATTGGTTGTGCTAGTGTATAGTAGGATTGCTCATACTCCCATTGCTTTGCTTGATTGTTTGATATTATTTATGGGGAGTCAAGCAAGAGTTTTCCCCCAGATTTTTATTTGATAAATCTATTGTTGGGAAAAAGGCTCATTAGCTTAAGGATCTTTGCATTGTCATTGCAAAGATTTATACAGCTTGTTTTTGTTGTGCAAAATATTTTTAATAAGATATATTATTCTTTTAAGCAACTCTTGAGCATATTACATTGAAGAAAATATTTTGAATTGTTTTGAATATTTGCAGCATCTTTGAAACCATGGTTTATTATTGAGATTTGATATTTACTGTTTCAAAGAAATAGTTTGATTAGAACACTCTTGAACATATTAGTGATCATATCTTGTTAAGTGTAACTTGCACAAAAATACACATCACCGAGCTTACATTTACCTACATTGTTGATGTGTGGTTGATTGATTATACTGCGCGTGTTTGGGTACATATCTGCTTTATTTGAGAAGCATAATCACTGTACCAGTTACTTTGTGAAAAATAATATTGTATTTCCAGGCGTGGCCTGAGGTGGTTTGATCTAGCCTGGAAGGATCAGGTTGGGGTCAGCCCTATGAATTTGAACTAGGGCCTTCTCTGCCCCGCAAGGAGAGTTTGTAAAGGTTGAGGTCAGCCTTGTGCTAATTGACCTGGTTGTATTAGGTGCCGCTCCACCCATTAAGTGAGCCATTAGTGGAATTCTTGTGCTGGTGTAGCCAAGGTGGGGACGTAGGCACAGTTGGCTGAACCCCGATAACATATCTTGTGTGCACTCTTTATCTTTCTGCAATTTGCATTCTGCACATGTATGTTATAGTTGGTGAATGCTGCGTATGATTTTAATTTCTGCATGTTATATTTATCTGCGCATTTGGAGCTGCATAGACAAACCCTAGGTTGTCAATGTACTGCTACTATTTAGGTCAAACCTAGGAAAAAGTTCTAAATTCCAATTCACCCCCCTCTTGGGAATACACTAAAGCTAACAACTATTCACGTGATTGATATATTCTGCACTTTGGAATATTTGAAACTTGAGTGATATCTTTGTTTGAGCAACTTGATTGAGAATATCTTGAAATACAAAGATTGATTGTTGACACTCTCATGCACTCACTACACTGATAGAAAATACATTTGAGAGTTGAACTATTTAGACCACACTGAGCTTGCGTATTAAATCATTTGTGGTGTATGTGATTGAACGCATTTGGGTAGATATCTACTTTACGTGAAAGCTTTTTTATCTATACCATTTGATTGTAAAATCTGAGTGTTTCTAGGGGTGGCCTGAGGGGGTGATAATTCAGTCCTATAAGGATTGTTGTAAATGTTGAGGTCAGCCTTATGCTAATTGACCTGGTTTGTATCGGTGCCGCTCCACCCATTTAAGTGAGCAAATTATAATGGTAATCCTTATGCTTATTAGCCAAGGTGGGGACGTAGGCAATTGGCCAAACCTCGATAACATTTCAGCGTGTCATCCTTTCTTTACTGCTTTCTAATGCTTGTGTGATTGATTAAATTGCATTATTTACTTTCTGGTATATATTTACGCTATCGCGACGTCTCGAAGCGCGTGTGCCTCGGGGTGGCGAAATGAAAATGTGGTTTAAATTTTCAAGGAAAAATAGGAATATCGGAGTCGCCACTAACCTTTAGTGTGGTTAGAACACATGATTACTACCCCGTTAGGGGTAGAATGGGTCTACGTTACCAGAGCTGGGGTCGGGAGTTCGATTACGCGAGGGGAAGGTATGAGCACCCCCTACGCGCCCGTTCTTACGAACGGTACCTAATTAATTTAGAATTATCCCTAAGTTAATCTTAATAAGTCTTTCAAATTACCCCTCTATTAGTAGATTTCTGAATATACATATGGTATAAATGAATAAATAAATAAATTAATAAATAATATAAAAATATATGTATTATATATATATTCCCTCAGAACTAAAGGTACGTAAAACCCGAAGGCTAATACCCTAGCATTAAAATCATAGGGATAAAAATCAAAAATATTTAATAACAAAAATATAATAAAAATAATAGTAAATAATAATAATAATAATAATAATAATAATAAATAACAATAGTAATAATAATAATAATAATAATAGTAATTCCATAATGTTAATAATAAATAATATTGATCGTAACAATATGCACACATTAACAATAATTACATATTCTGAATATCATAATGGTAACGTAATAATTTCACACATGATAATAATAATAATACCTAACATACACTATAATAGTAATAAAAGGTAATAATAATAATCTTCCTAATGATACACACCCCTAATATCCTATAAATATCGTCACACCCATATAGAAATAAATAATAAAGGAAATAAACCAAATTTAGAATTAAAACATGGAAACCAATGCAAGGGTAAGGAAATTATAAAATTATGGAAACAAGTTATCGATAAAAAAATAATATATACCGATTCAGTATGGTCACCAAAATTAATATACACCCCTAAACATATAAATATTAAATATTAAACATATGTCATAATAACAAATAGCCTAAATAAGTACCATAAAATATTGCATCCTAACATCATTTAACATGTATAGTGAATACCCTAAAAAAAAAAAAAAACTGAATAAACATTATCATAGAAAGAATAAAAAAAAAAATTACATTAGATATGTATATATAAAACCTGAATAAAAATTATTACACAAGGGAAGAAAATCCTGAATAAAAATTATTACAAAAGAGAAGAAAATCCTGCAAAAAAAAAAAAAATTGATGTAAGATATACCCAAATAAATATTATCATAAAAAGAAGAAAAACCCTGCAATAAGAATAACAAATCAATTAATATTCACCATTATAAAAATTTAAACATGGATATTAAACACTAAAGCTAATATTATCATATTCCAAATCCTACGACAATAATATTAAGTAATATACACAATAAAGACAATAGCACTTTAAACCTAAATTTTAAATATTAAAAAAAAACTACTAATAACAATCAAAACCCAAATATGTGATGATGAATCAATCAATATTTACAGTTAACACTTACTACCTATTTCTTCACTGCCAACATTATTATTATTATTAAAAAAAACAAAATATGAAACTTGCATCTCTCACGGCCTATCTAACATAAATGTATATTCCCATTTACAAATTTTTCAAACAAAATAAAATTAAATAAAGAGAAAATAAAAACACAAAAGATCAGGCCGTGCGTATGTGTGTGCTTACCAGGGGCTTTGTGCTTACCAGGGGCTTACCTTTGTGTATGAGGCTGTGGCTGCAGGCTTGTCTGGCGGTTGTGGCTTCTGTTGGTAGCTGGGCTTGGAGCCGACGGCCAGGGCTGAGAGACTGAGGAGTGGCTAGGCGGAGATGCAGTAGCCTGGAGCAAGCCACGGCTGGCAGCTGCCTGGTGTTCTAGTGGTCTAAAACAGGATCCGCAGGGAGCAGGGGTGTTGCTGTGGTGCTGGTGCGGCTGTGGGAGGCTAGGTGCTTGCCGGAGATTGATATGTGATGGTCCGCGATGTTGGCTGCTCTGTGGTAACTGGAGATGATGGTCTGGCCTGGTGGTGGCTCGTCGGAGTTGTAGCAGAGGGGGGTCTCGCTGGGAATCTTGTGAGGTCGTGGTCGTGAGAGAAGAGGGATGGTTGGCTAGAAGTCAGTTGCTGTGAGGGGGTAGGGAGATCAATTGCGCAGAGGAAGAGGGTGAAGTTGAAGGAGCTGATGGAAGAGAGACTGGGGAGATGAAGAAAAAGGGAGCTAAAGGTCCAGGGGCGGCTTCCTGCGCGAGAGCAACGCCAGGGTTTTTTTTTTTTTTTTTTTCTGAATGGCTCTTCACCCCCGTTTGCTATGCGTGCGCCCCCTCCTTTTATAAAATAAATTTGGAAAACCCTAGCTCCTCTCCTTTTCCTTTTTTTTTTTTTTTTTTCATTTTTCTTCTTTACACCTTTATGGTAATAAAATATATGGGAATACTAATAATACTAATATGGTAATAATAATAATATAATGATGATGATGATAATAATAATAATAATAATAATAATAATAATAATAATAATAATAATAATAATAATAATAATAATGTAATAATAATCAGGTTTGAAAATAATGATAATACTAATGAAAATAGCAAAAATAATTATAGTAATAATAAAAATGATAAAAAAATAATGAAAATAGTAATAATAAAGTAAAAATAAAATAATAATAAGAATGAAAATACTAAAAATAATAATGAAAATAATAATGATAATAATAATAATAATAATAATAATAATAATGGTGGTAATAATAAGAATAATACTAAAAATGATAATAGTAAAATAGTAATAATAATAATTATATTAATAATAATAATAATAACAATAATAATAAAAGAGCAATAAATAGTGACAATAGTAATAATAATAAAATAATAAAAATAATGGTAATATCAATAATAATAAAAATTTTGTTATATTGGGACTGGGAAAAAGTGGGGTGTCTACATACTTTACTTGCACTAGATCGACCATAGGGTTGTAAAAATACTGGTGTTAGGAGATTGACCTAGGGATTAAATTTTAAAAATACCAATTCACCCCCCCTCTTGGGATCACGGTAAAACTAACAAAACTAACATGTATTACTCCCCCTAAATGTAATATTTCCTTAAACAATATTCAATGTTTAGTACATTCATTAGAGAAATACATTCCTTAAAATATATCTATATTCAGCTTTAACTTAACACAGTATTAACTCAATATTCAATATATATCTCATGAATATCTTTTAAAAAATGCACAACCCTTCTCATTTTCGTTTTGCTATAACTTCTCCCCCTTTTAACATCAACAAAAAAGAATAAATTAGAAAAGAAACATGAAAATACTCATATGACCAATAATTAGCATCCAGTTCACAAAAACGAGGTTCAATATTCTGCATGTAATTCTCAAATATCCAACAAGATGTCCAAAAAGATATCTAGTAATCAGCATGCAAATAATTCACAATAAGATCCAAACTCAACATGCATTACTTAATATACTAAATAACAAAAATAGGATAAAGTAGCAAGACAGATAAGAAAATGACAAGAGGTTTAAACAAAAACAAAAATAGCAAGTATAAAAATATTATAACCCAATTGCTTGCAGTTAAAGAAAATAAGAATAATATCAAGTCTTCATCAATTATCACCACCATCAGAAGAATTACCCTCTTCCTCATCATCATCAGCATCATCATCATCTCTAGTGCTCGTCTAAATGGGAGCCTTCCCTTTCGAAGTGGGAGAACTGCTGATATAACTTTCAATGTGCCTAAGCCATTGATCAAATGAAGTTAAGCTAGACTGGAGTGCATTATATTTTGTATTCATATCACCTCAAAACTGACTTAGCTGATAGTCCATGTATTGATGATAATCGAGAAACCAGGAAGGAGCATCAGTATTGGGTACTGCTGGTGCCGATGGTACATCCTGAGGTGGAGCTTGATCTGGTTTCTGATTGGCCTGAAGTCCGACATTACCTTTAGGATCTCTATCAAACTTAGGTAACCACCCATGGTCCCAATACTTCTTGTATTCCATGAGATGAAAAGTTATCATATTGTGTGCATTTGATGAACAATGTAGATGGGGTGGTAACTCCAAGATGATCGAAGATTAGGTTCAAAATTCCACCATAGGGAAGAAAAACTCGTCGTGCTTCTTCTTTGGAGATCATCCACCTTAGGATTATGCTTGGAAGATCCAAGCGCTTCCCTTTATATAGACACCACAGTACAAAATAGTCTAAATAGGATAGATGGTCACGAGACCCCATCGTAGGTAGAATGTTATAAGTAACGAGAATATGTATTTTTAAGTTTTTGAGTCTGATCCCTATTTTGATGCTGACAAAGCATATGTATCTTATTTGTGCACTGAGCTTATGAATAGGGTTAATTCATTGCACGCATGGATGGTAAAGATACAATTGATGCCATAAGGAACTCAATGCTCACACCATATGATGACGTTTGGAGAAGTAAAAGTAAAGAAGACTACTATTGTCAATTGTATTTGCATTTAATTTTGTTGGTCTGTAATAATTTCATTTCAAATTGGTCTGTAATAATCTTTGCGTGTCATGCATGTAGGTAATTGTAAGCTCAACAAGACAAGGACCTTAGGGCACCCTTCGCTGGATTTTTCTAATAGGATAGAAAGACCTTAGGTCCCTAAACAAATGCACAAACAGTACCTATATCACCTACATAATCAGGGGAATCAATTGGTTTAAAAAGGGACTAAAAAGGAAAAATATGTGAGAGGTCGGGCAACTGAACTCGTCATGTTCAAAACACTTCAGCCGCCCAAACCGCTGGGAAGTCAGCAGGTTGACCCGGTTTCGGGCGACCGAACCAGAAATGAGCGTATCGTCTTTGGGCGAACGAACTCTTAAAAGGACACTTTTTACCAACTTGGGCGACCGAACCTTCGTGTTCAAAATACCCCCGGGCGACTGAATTGGCTAGTTTGGGCTACCGAACATATGACCGGGCACCTGAATCACGGACATAATTATTTTTCTCCGTTTGTTAAGCCAATCGAACTTAGACTCGGGCGACCGAACTTTTTAAAATGATTTTTGGCTGAGTTTATTTGGGCACTGAAACCTCAAATCGGGGACCCGAATCTCTCAGGTTAAATTAATTTTTACCGGGGTTAAGATTAAGTAAACATGGTTAATTTTCTTAATGGTTTTTAGAATAAATTTAATAATACCCTTGGTGTCCCCAACGGTCATAATTTTGCCTATGCCTATATATATCTCTTCATTTGCAAAATTAAGGAGAGATTGGCAAATAGGATTAAGCCAAAATTCTCTAAAAAATTCCAAATCCTATTTTATCCTACTAAGTCCATAACACTCAAATACCTTCATTTCTTTAAGAAATCTTACTTAGTGAGTGTTTTATTAATCGTTTTGAAATTGCTAAGAAACCATCACTTGCTTTGC
The DNA here is from genome assembly GCF_029873635.1 of Malania oleifera. Taxonomy (NCBI): domain Eukaryota; kingdom Viridiplantae; phylum Streptophyta; class Magnoliopsida; order Santalales; family Ximeniaceae; genus Malania; species Malania oleifera. The sequence goes on from NC_080421.1 coordinate 86,172,748, forward strand.
TTGTGATTTTATTGGAGGGTTGAGCAAAGGATATTTCCCCTTGATTTTATTAATATATCTTTGGTTGGGAAAAATCCTAAAGCTAAGTGAGTCTTTGCATTTAGGTTGCAAGATTCATTGAGCTTATATTTTGTGTGCAAAAATATTTTTACGAAGTTAATATTTTAAAACTACTCTTGTGCCTATTTCATTGAAGGAAAATATTTTGAGTTAGTTTGAATATTTGATTAGCATCTTTGAAACCTTGATTTGTTATTGAGATTTGATATAAATTGTTTCAAAGATATAGCTTGTTTTAGAACACTCTTGATCATTGTAGTGATCACATCTTATTGTGTGTTGTTTGCACAATTATTCACATCACTGAGCTTAAATATCCTATACTATTGATGTGCATGTGATTGATTACATTTGGTACACATCTGCTTGATTAAGAAGCATAATCACTGTACCCGTCTTTATTGTGAAAATATTGTTGTATTCCATACGTGGTTTGAGGCGGCATTGATCTAGCCCTCAAGGATTGGTAGGGTCTTCTCCGCCCCACAAGGAGATTGTGTAAAGGTTGAGGTATGCCCTGTGCTAATTTACCTATTTGTTTAGGTGCCGTTCCACCCATTAAGTGAGCCATAGTGGAATCCTTGTGCTTGTGAACCAAGGCGGGGACGTAGGCAACATTGGCTGAACCCCGATAACATTTCTTGTGCTTGCTTTTAATTTCCACATTTTAAATTCCTGCAAATGAATGTTTATGTTTTACCATTGAGATTGATTAGGTTTGTGAATATATAAAAAGACCCTAGGTTTGTGTAATACTGGTTGTGCAGTTTGGACCAAACCTAGGAGGAAATTTTAAATACCCAATTCACCTCCCCTCTTGGGAATACACCACGGCTAACATGTATAACCCAAGCCTCAAGGTTAAGTTGCCAATACAATGGAGGGTGACCAAGATTTTCTGAGGTGTGGACATGCAAAATCACCAACTTGGATCCTAAGTCTAGTGGCAATGGTTTGTGGAGTAAGTGCAATCGCCTTATCCATTACAGTGGCCATATGCATATTTTCACCATTTTCCCTATTGGCATAAAATAACCGAACTAAATTAGGATATACGCCCCTAAGCTGATATGCAATGAATCGCTCCCAATCTAAGACATTAAACATTTGTACGATGTTGGGAAAGTCCTCTTGCATAAAAGAATCATCAAAGACCTTATCGAGGATAGGATTTGTGGATCTGATATGCTCTCTGAACATTATCTTTGCTCCAGAAGAGACAAGCCATTGTTGAAGTGCTTCAAAGTCTTCATTCCTTGAGGTGTTGCTACAATTTGCCCTTTGCTTTGTTCTTGGCATAATTTTGGGAAAATGAAGGGTTAAAACTTCTTAAAATCAAGAGTAGTAAGCAAAATACGAAGTTTTAATGGAGGTTTTGTGGCTCAAATGAAGTGAAAGAACACTTAGAAGTGGAAGAAGAGCCTTTGGGAGAGGAGTCAACAGTGTTCAAGTGCTTAAGGGTTCGTAAAGTTAGGTTTTTTGCGAACATAATATTTATATATCTACGCAGTTCAAGCACCTTATCTAAAGCAGTCAGTCGATTGACCTGTTTGGGTTTTTAAAACCTCACAAGTTTGTAGTTGTTCGGTCGACTAATCTCAAATGTTTAGTCCCCTGAAGTGCCCGAACTTTGAAAAATACACAAGTCAGTAGCTATGCAATTGACTGATGGTGAAGGGTCAATCACTGTCCTTCTAAAATTTTGATTAATTTGCTCTTTTGATTCAAATACTCATTTTAATGAATTTCTTCCTCTTAAATCACTTCTCTACTATGTAATAATCCTAATCTTATCATATTGAGATGAACCGGTCCTTTAGAAGAGGTTTTGTGAAAATATATGTCAATTGTTCATCTATGTTTACGAATTCAAGAATAATATCCTTCTTTTGCACATGATCTCTAATAAAATAATGTCTTTTATCAATATGCTTGGTCCTATAGTGAGATATAGGATTTCTAGATATATTTATGGCACTGGTATTGTCACATTTAATAGGCACAACTGCATATTCCAAATTAAAATCTTTAAATTGTTGTTTCATATACAACGTTTGTGCACAACAACTACTTGTTGCAACATACTTAACTTTAGTAGTGGATAACGCCATAGAATTCTGTTTCTTGGAAAACCAAGATACCAAAGAATGTCCTAAGAAGTGGCAAGTACCACTTGTACTTTTCCGATCGATTTTACATCCAGTGTAATATGTATTTGAATAGCTAATGAGTCCCTAAAATGTACTATTTTAGGCCCTTATTTACCTTTGTTTTATCTTCTTTTACCTTGTAAATACCCTTTATTATCATAGTTCAGAGTTATTCAAGGTTTGTTCATGTTTCGGGAAAAAAAGGTTAAAACCGAGGAGTTAAGCATTACTAGAAGCCAAGGGAGTAGGTGCAACCAAAGGAAAGAAGACTCTATTCGACCATGTGGTGCAACCAGCAACATAGGCGCAACTAGGTCACAAACTACAGACTCTGAGGTTCAGACTGAAGAAGAAATGCTACAATGTTTGACCAAGTGCTTGACCATGTGACCCTCAAGGGTGACCAAGTCAAGATAATGAAGCTTACTGAGCCAGAGATACTGAGAGTCTCAACCAAGTTTTCGACCAAGAGACCTTGAGGTGCGACCAAGTCGGATTCCTGAAGCTGAATAGAAGTTGAGATCCTGCAAGTCTCGACCAGCAAGACCCATTGGCATGACTATGTCAAAGATTCTGAAGTTTGAATTCTTGATTTCCCGCGAGCCACGACCAAGGGAAAGCATGGGTGTGACTTGGTCAACAGCGATGATCTTCTACGCGAGATACTCGCATTTCCTATTTTGAAATTCAAACCTTTTAAACCCTTATGGGTATAAATATTAGCTTCAAATATGAGCTTAGGATTCCTCTTTGTACTCTTTTAGGTTAGTGATAGGCCTAAAGAGCCATTAAGAACCAAAGTAGATTAGATTTTTTGCTTTCAATTTAAATTCTTGTTCTGGTTCTCGGTTGTACTCTTGATTGTTAGTTGCAGACTTTTGAGTTTGCAATTGAAGCCATCTTTACTACTTTCCTTTATATGTTTTTCTTAATTGATTTCATTTATATGCTTTCCTTTACATGCTTTCATTTAAATACCATGCAAGTTTAAATCTTTGAAATTGATGATACCCTAGGGGATAGGATAGCCTAGTTAGGGATTCAGTCATCTATACTAATTAGGCTACGAAAAATTAAAAATTTTTAGTTCAAAGTATTAGTGATGAATTTCTAAATTCGTCACTATTGACCACTTATTAGTGACGGATTTGTGAACCGTCGCTAATACTTCCCTTTTTAAAAAAAAGAAAAAATAATTATCTGAAACTATTAGTAACGAATTTGAATTTTCGTTACTATTAATCCTTTATTAGTGACGGTTATCAAAACCGTCACTAATAGTCATACATTGAAATTAAAACCCACGCGTTCCCCTAATCTCCCTCGCTCCTTTCCCTCCCATCCTCTTCCTTTCCCTTCTTTCCCCAATCTCCATTGCAGCCGCGTTGCATCACAACCACGCTCTTCATCCTTCCGCCCACCGTCGCCATCTCCATCCTCACCGCCCTCCCCCCCACCGATCGGATCGCGTGTGCTAAGTCCTCGTTCAGACTAGGCCGGTCCTCACAGCACACCGTCGCCTTTATCATCTCCCCGCCTTCGCCGTAGTAACTCACCGGGGAAGCACTAGGAGGTCTCAGATTCATCGCCGCTGTGCTCTACTACAACTGACGTCGCTTCCTCTGCATGCTTCTTCAGGTCCCTCACCTGACGCACCACCTTTGTTAATTTTTGGGAGAGGAGGCCATGGAGAGTGGCGAGGTGGGTGAGATGTCACTGCCGGCATCTCCGTTTAGCTTTGCTGTGTTTCTTGACTTGGCTAGGAATCAATTTCTTGACTTGGCTAGGAAAATGCTCTCATAGTTATAGCAGAACATCAAGCTTTTGGAATAGGTTTTTGTTTATTAATGTAAGACCTTTTTTTCCAAAAAAAAAAAATTCAAATTGGTTAGCTACTGCTACTTACTATTATGAAAACTAGAACTTGTCTTTTTCAAAAAAAAATTGATTATCCGCTTTGATTTTGTCGTTCTGTTTTGAGGAACAACTCTTGATCAATCCATGGAAGAAGCTCGAAAATGAAAGCATATCGATCCCTCCTTGATTTCTCCCATTAGATTCAATTCCAACAAGTACCAAAGTCCTCTGTAGATGGATTTTATAGAAGAAATCTATGAAAATTTAGAAAATTTTGCACTTAAATGACGTAAGAAGAGTTCAGAGCAGTAAATCATTGGATTAAATGCCGCCCTTTTACTTGTTAAATTGGTGTAAATTATTGTTATTATTATTATTAGTTTAAGTTAGCACATATGGGAAACCAATGTATTTGGTTGGTCTTCCATCAAAGCTGGTCAAGTCTACACTCGCACTGTCTCCAAAAAAAGCAAAAAACCAAATTAGCACAAACCCCTGGAAGAACCCTAAAACAGTGAAGATGATGAGTTTAAAAAATGGAATGTGGGGATCGAGTGTCATAACACGTGCCAAGCTGAGACACGGACACACCCTCATTTGAGTCTTATTTCTTCTTAATTTCCACCGTGTTGTGACCATCCTAGCCCAGCCCATCCTAGCCCAGAGGTGGCTTTCATCAGCTTCTGCTTCCTGTGAAGGAGCTACTCTGTGATCAGTGGTGCTAGGGCTGTGGAAGTGCTTGATCTGTGCTACTCTGATAAATGGCTTCTGGGGCTTTCATGGTGCCTTCAACTCTCTCTGTGTCCCTTTCTTAGTTATTAGCGCATTTTGATTTTGTTTCTTTTTGGGTTTTGGGTTTTTGAATTGTTTTGGTTTATATTGTTGTAGATGTTGTGAAGAGCTAGTTGAAGCTTGTGCATGCCATGAACTAGTTTTTGGTTTTGAAAAAAAAAAAAAAATTTAGTTTTTGAAACGTAGAAGTTTATTGGTTTTGATGTATTAAGTGTTATGTGCTGATTTTTCAAGACTCATATCAAAGGTCAATTGGAATCCATGGACTTGCTCCTCGTAATTCTCCATCTCTCTCTCTCTCTCTCTCTCTCTCTATACAAAAATGATTTTGACTTTCACTATTTTTTGATATTCAACATCAATGCATGACTTTCTCTATTTACATATATTTTCTTAATATTTTTTTATTTGTTTTTATTTTTCATTACCATTTTATTTTTAGTTTTGTTTCTCTGGCTTATGCATCTGCATGTGTTTGTGTTGCCCTGTATAAAATTACCTGCCTGTTGAAGAAATGGATCAACATGTTCATTAGAAGCATCTAGTTGATCCACATATAGTTATGGCTCAAGGAGTCATAGGTTCCATGATTGTCTTATTTTACAGATTTTCTAAATGGAAGGATTGCCAGTATGATTGAACATCATATATGTATAGAATTTCTTGGTGTACAAAGCATTTATTTTTGGTTTTCATAATACATTTGCATATGATTGTGCAAGAGTCTAAATGGAGGGATTGATAGTTAGTTGCTTTTTTTTTTTTCCATTGTGAATTTTTCAACTGCATTCATATTCGTATTTTGTATAAATACGAATGAGTGCATATCTAAAATCATAGTTTTAGCTTGTATTGCCTCAAGGTTTGCATTGACTGTTTGATGGGTAATTATATTGCCATTTTGTATCAAGAATTTCAAAAACAGTGGTGACTGGAAACACTAATTGATACAGCAATAAAACAATTGATCATTTACGTCAACAATGAATGCATTGGTCTCATGCCATTGTTTGACAGTGGCAAAATTATTTATACAAGTATGTTTTTATTTATGCACATTCAATGTTATGGATATATATTCGACAAATAGGTGCTTCAGTGCAAAAAGAAGGGGTTGGTCTGAAGCAAGTTCAGCCATGGTTTTTCTTCCAACAGCTGATGTCCCGAGTCAGTGACTGCCAGTCTATGGTATTGTTCTTCATCTATCTTGGTTATAAAATGACTTAATTCTCTATGTTACAAGTTCTCAATATGACTTTAGCTCAATGTGAAAAGTCCCTTCAGAATTTGCAGAAAATTTGTCACTGATGGAAGCACCGCTCGGTCTCAAACTTTGAGACTTTGGCTATTCCAATTTAACCAACTCACTAGTATGGTTCATGAGTCAATAACTATTCGACCTAGAAAGGGTAATATATTCTTGACAATCAAAGTGTAGAAGGAAAAAAAAAAAGATATGCTTACTCATTAATAAATGATAAGTGTCACTTAATGGTCATAATAGCCTAATTTCAGGATTTTCCTGTAGGCTTACAAGAAGATTGCCAAGTGAAGCGCATGATGAGTATCATTTAAACTAACCTCGCCCGGTATAAAGTTGATTATTTTGAGGTAAAACAAATTATTCTTAGAAAATTTCTGAAATAAAATGCCCGACCAGCATCATCGAGGCTAATATGGAAAACGATTTGAAGCAAATATTAGGTTTTGTTTAGGTTTATTTTAATTTCTGAAGTTCTTGGGACTTTAGTTAGAGAAACACAACATAAAAAGAGCCTTAGTCTAATTCTTCAAGTATCTTGACAAGGGTAGATAGATTTCATAGCCATTGAAGCAAGTCCTCTTCATTGGCCAATGTCATCTTCGCTCTAAAACGATTGTGGTGCACACCAACGAAGTGATTCTATACTGCTAATCGTTTTGTGTTTTTCTCCTTTGCTGTATCAATGTAATTGGGGATAAGTATAGAAGAACTCTAAATTTTGACATGAGTGGTATTACCCTTAGCCTCTAGCTTCACTAGCTATTGAACATCCTTACATTTTTTATTGTTGAGCTTATGATACTAGTCTCTAATGGGGTTGTTCATGATTCTGTTACCCGAATCGAAACTTCCAAAATTGAAACGAACCAAAAGTTTAGGTTCGGTGCTTTTGTAAATCGAAATTGAACCAAACCTTTTGGTTCACTATGGTTTGATTAACCAATAGTTTAGTTTGATAATTCGATCTGAACCAATTTTTAAATCATTATAATTTTTTAAAGAAAAATTAAATATTTTACTTGGATTTTGATTTAGTTTGAGCATTTACACTTTATTTATATAAATTTAATCATCCAAAAAAATTTAGTGCATATTATATTTCAACTATAAGATATAAACTATTGTATAGAAATGTATAATATAAATAATATATATCATAAATAAATACATGGACAAAAGACACTTACCTCTTTTGAGGTTTTCCAGAAAGACAGAGACCTCCTCTAAGGTTTCAAAAATGTCGGACCTCTGAGGTTTCAAAAATCTCTCGACTGCCTTCTCCAACATCTCCTTTGGAAAACCAGCGAACAACAAAGGGACAACCTCTAGGGGTGAGCATTTGGTTGATTCGGTGAATTTGGTTAATTAACTGAATTAATCAAAAAATTTCGGTTAAAAAAACTCATTAACCGAACCGATTGAAATTCCATATTTAATTGAACTCAAAACCGACCGAACCGAATTTTGGTTACATCGGTTAATTGATTTTAACCAATGTAATATTTTAATATATTTTTGATGGATGATATTATGTTATATGAATTGTAAATTAAATTATTGGAATACATGCTTGTGTTGAATGCCAACTGCATGACTGATGCAATATATTGTGAATTGCATGCTGGTAATTGATTTAGGCTGTTGCATGTTTGAAATGATTTATGTTGAAAATAACCAGGTTTCAGGTACAAGTTTTATAGGAAAATGTCAAATTTACAGACAGTATGCTGCCGAAATTTCGTTAAAATTTTCTCAAAATAAAATTATGTACAAAGATAGTTATGATGAAATGAATGCTAAAATATTTTTGAAAGAATGAGTGAAAATTAAATGAATATTAAAAATTCATCCTTTATGTGAACAACATTGCAGATTACTATCCATAATGCACTGAATGACTAAATCTTTTTGCGAACTCATCAGTAATTCCTCCGATGTACGTTTCCCATAACTGCACTTAAATTATTATACTTCTCTCGAGTTTTTTTTTTTTTAAGTTTTTTCTTTCGCATTAGTGTCTGAATGTCTGATTATTTTACTATCAAATCATTGATACTTATGGTACGTATACATATATGATAAAAAATCATATACTAATTTTATTTTTATAATTCTTAATTTGTAAGGTTTGTAGCTGTCATAACATCAGCACGATGCAATACACTACAGTCAGATGCAACTATTGATTTTTTTTTTTTGTAATTTTTTTTTGTTATCTAAATAGATGGAATTTATGTATTTTAATTTGAATTTGTATAATGTATTTGTATTTGAATTTTATTTTTTAAATATATTTTTTTTGTTATCTGAACAGATGGAATTTTGTATTTCAATTAAATTTGTATAATGTATCTGTATTTGAATTAAAATTTTGAATAATTTATGAATTTTGTTGTAATTATGGTTTAATGTTATGTATGCAAAAATGTAATTACAGATTTTCACTATAGTATTAGTGAAGGATTCAAAACCGTCACTAATAGTAGGGCATTAGTGACGAATTTCAAAATTGTCACTAATAGTAGGACATTAGTGACGATTTTGAGTTGAGCCGATGTAGAATTTATAGTGACTGTATTAGGGTTTTAGTGACGATTATAATCCGTCACTAATACTATATTATTAGTGAAGATTTCAATATTTGTCACTAATAATTATTAGTAACGAAAGATATAACAACTAATTTAAAATCGTCACTAGTACTTATAAATTCATCACTAGTACTATTAGTGACGGTTTTAGGATTATTAGTGACGGTTTTGATCCTTCACTAATAACCTTATTTTTTATAGCGATTTGGTCCAGCTGGCGCTTGACACATGCACAAATTAGAGGAAAATCAAGCAATAAAGAAGAAATTTATTTCCTAAAAATGTATTGATGTACAATTAAATTGAATGATTTGCAAAAAAGAATGATATTTTGTTTCCTAATTCAGTTGATTTGCTTGATATTTGCATGGAAAGAAATAATCTAATGGAGCCTATAATAGAAACTTTTTGCGAATGGACAGAATGCGCATGGAAAGAAAAAATTTGCCCTAAATGGTTTGATTTTCTTTAATGATGTATGAAGCCCTAGCCCTATAAAAAGAAGGCATCCGCAAGGGGAGTGCATGGCCACAAAAAGGGGAGCATGACCTCCTAAGGAGAGGATTGGAGATGTCTGCACAGTCAACTTGATCAAGACGATAGTATGGTGATTTCTTGTCCAATGAAGCTGAAATTTTAAAGGGTTGTTCATGACTCACTCTTCATAATTCTGATTCGTCTGATTATTATTTTGGAGTTTTGAAATTTTTTTTGTGCCTCGGACAATAGTCTTATTGCAACAGCAGCTTCATGATTAGAGGTACCAGTGCAGTCAGCTTGATGTAGACGATCAGATGGTGATTTCTTGTCTGATGAAGTTGAAATTTTAAAAGTTAGTTTATACTTCGTTCTTCTTAATTTTGATCGGTTGGATTATTATTTGGAGCTTTCAAACATTATTTTTTTGCCTTGGACAACAGTCTCATTGCAGCAGCAGCTTCAGGATGGAAGGTGCATGCGCAGTTAGGTTGATGTAGACGATCGAATGGTGTTTTCTTGTGTAATGAAGCTAAACTTTTACCAGGTTTTTCATGACTCATTTTTCTTAATTCTTACTATTCATATTATTATTTGAAGCTTTGCAACATTGGTTTTGTGCCTTGGAGATTTGCCTCATTGCAGCAACAGCTCCAAGAGTGAGGCTGCTTGACACTTGGGTTCTTAAAGGTAATCCCATTATTTTCATGCTAAATTATGCTTTATTTTTGTGATTAGGGGTAAAAATAAAAAATGAAGAAGAAAGATTAAGAAGGCAAGAAGGAGGTTATGACCATTAGAAAAGCTAAGGGCAAAGAAGGAGGAAGAAGAAGAACTTGAGAATCCTATAGTCGGCTACCCTAAATGTGAGTCCTTTTTGCTTTTAATTTATTTTTTGATTATGTCATGGAAAATCCTTGGTTTAATTATGATGAGTTTATTTTATTGTAATAGTGAAAGAGGTTATTTCGTTTTTCATTTCTCCTTTTTTTTTTTTTTTTTTTATCTAACCCTCTTGGATTTTGGGATAAACCATTTCGTTTTTGGAAGAGTTGTATGGTTGATTTGGGGCGGCCATGGCAGATTGCCGGTTGGTGCTTCTAGGGTTTTACTAGATTTGCTTTACTTTTTTATTTTGATCCATGAGCAACAGCTAATAGGGCTACTGTTTGTATACGTTGGGGCTGCTTGGTTTGGAGTTCTAGGGTTGTATAGCAACAAACCATGGGGCTAGTGGTAACTAAGGTTGAGGAGAGATGCTTAGAGTAGTGGCTAGGGTTTTCCAATTAAAACCTAGCCATAATTGAAGCTAAATAAAATCCTTGGGCCACCCACATAGCTTATGGTAAGCTAAATCCTCTTTCCCTTTCTTCTCTTTTTTCTTTTTATTATTGTTTCCATATATGTTACCCCAATGGTTGTTGAGTTCTTTGAAATGCCTTATTATTTATGAACTACCTTATTGGTAATATCCTTTGCATATTAGATGTTTGAAAGTTAAACTTGGTTATCTTGATATGACTTTTTACCCAAAAAAAAAATCTTTGAAAAGTCCTAGAAGTTTTGGAAAAATCTAAAAAATGTTCAGAAAAATTCTACAAAGATTTTTAAAAAATATGGGAATGTTTTAAAAAGATACCTTTTGATGATTTTCTTGATTTTTGTGTGGGTGTGTCCTTATGATTTTAAAAAGGGCAATGGAGTATGTTTAGACCTCACTTGCATTGGCTTTGAGGGGGGATTTTTTCTAACAAGATCCCTTCTTTTGGAGATCTTATTAGACATTCCTAAGTAACACTTAATTTTTATTATATCTTATTAATTTTGTACATTTATTTATTTATTTTAAAACGAGATAATTAAAAGGTTATTAAATTCAATTTGGGGATAATTATTCATTAATTAGGTACCGTTCGTAGAACGGGTGTGTAGGGGGTGCGAATAACTTTCCCTTGCATAACGAAACTTCTGATCCCAATCCTAGTATACGCGGACTAAGACTACTAGTTCCTTGGCCTAGGTTCAGTCTAGTGACCAATCAAATGAGTAGTAATTAGGTGTTCTAACCGTACCAAGGAAAATAGGTTAGTGGCGACTCCAAAATCAAAATTTTCAATATCTTATATAACTTATTTCTCTCCCCTCCCTTGGGGCACACTGCACTCATCACGACAATCATGATTTTCAGAAGCTTCAAATTTTCACAATGGTCAAATCATTCTAGGTTCCCAATCATTTCTCAAAAAATAATTTACAATCATGCTCATGTTTTTTTTTTTTTTTCTTATTTCTTTTATAATATTCACCTATGCTTGCTCCTCCTTGGTAAATATCAAAAGGCTTTTAGGAGGGGGGGAAAATGTTTCAAATTCATAAGACATTCATATTATTATTTTAATATGCTCAAATTTTCTCGACTATAAGATATTCAATCAATCTTAGTAGTAAATTCAATTTCAAAAAGCTCAACATACTATTCAATATGTTCAATTCATCATGTTCATCATATTCATATTCATCATTAAAAAATTTTTATTGTCACTGTAGACACCCTATTTTTGCCCTAGCCAAATAGAACACTGGGTCCCCTCTTATTTTATTATTATTATTATTATTATTATTTTCCTATATTATTAGTACTCTACTATTATTTTGCTAGTATTTTTATTATCATTATTATTGTTATTATTATTTTTATTATTATTACTAGTACTTTTATTATCTTTATTTTATTTTTACTTTACTATAATTATTTTTATTTTTCATTTATTTTATTGTTTTTGATATATTATTATTTTTATTATTTTTGGTAATGTTATCATTATTATTATTTATTACTTTTAATATTAGTATTATTACTTTATTTTTATTAATATTATTATTATTATTATTATTTTACCAATAGTATCTTAATTTTTATTTTTACCATAATTATTTATTATTATTAGTAGTATTATTATTATTATTATTACCTTATTGATACTTATATTATTATGATAATTATTATTACTATTTCCATTTTCATTATTACCATAAGAATAAAAGCATAAAAAAAAAAGAAAAAGAAAAATAAATTCAAAAAAGGGAAGTCTTTTTAGGGTTTTCTAGAATTTTTTTATAAAGGGACGGGGAACACACAGCCAAGGGGGGGGGGGGGTAGCGCATAGCGCACGGCAAGAGCAAAAAGCAAAAAAAAAGAAAACCATTTTTTTTTTTCTTCTTCTTCTTCTTCTTCTTCTTCCCGGAGACACTGCAGCGGCCATTCTCCTCCAGCTCCAGCAACCACCATCCCTCCTCTACTCCTCTGCAGCTCCCTTTGCTCCAGCCAAAGCCCACACCAAACCAGACCCGAGGAGCCCCACAGACCTGAGCCTTCAGCTGAGCAGATCCATCCCGGGCCGTGAGCCTCTTCCAGCCACAGCAAACGCCACAGGGACTCGTGCACCAACCCGACATCACACACAGAAACACACACACAGAGCACACACAGCAACACACACACACACACACAGCACACACAGAAACGCACACACACAGCACACACACTCAGCACACACTGCAAAACAGACGCTACACACACACACAACACACACAGCACACACACAGCAACATACACACACAACACACACTACAAAACACACACTGCACACACACACAACACATACAACAACACACACACTGCACATACAGTAAAGCACACACAGCACACACATGTTTTTATTATAAAGTTTAAATTTTGCTTGGTTATTGTTTTAGGATTTTTAATAATTAATTTCCATATTTATAAATACTAATTTTTTTATCTTCATTATCGTAGGATTTTTTCTTTTTATTACCAAGGTAAGATTTTATTTGTAATATTTTTTGTTGTCATATTTTATTTTATTTTTTTTTAGTGCACAATATTCAAGTTGTATGTGTAATATGTATTCTTAGGTTTCGGGTTGTTATCTTGTTGTAGTTCTTATGTATAAGATATTTTTTATTTTATTCATGCTTATATTGTATGTTAACTTTATATTATATTATTCGTATTTTAGAATTTTGGTCATGTTATATATTAGTTAGGATTTTCTAGTTGATTAGTTGTAGTACTTGTGGTATTTTAGAACTATAGTTGTATGTGTATTTAGTATTCTAGAATGTTAGTCATATTAGGTATTTAACAACTTAAGATTTATAAGTAACATCATACATCTAATTTAGTATTTTAGGTAACTTTTAATATAGCATCTTGAGTAATACTATATATTTATTATTATGATATTTTTAGTATGTTAATATATAATGTATTATGGTAAGTTTAATATTTTAGGTAATATAATATATTTGGTGTTTTGGTATCATGCTAGTTTAGTATATATAGTTTTATAGTAATTTGTTACGTATTATAGTATTTGTGGATATTTATTATTATTATCGTGATCATGTGTATTATGGTAAGTTTGAGATTTTTTGTTTATAATGTACATGTAGTATTTTAATATTATGGTATTGTCATTAGTCTATATTATATATTTTATATTCTACTATCATTAGTATGTTTGATATTTTAGCTCGTGTTATATATTTAGTTTTATAGTATGGTGGTATGTTTGAATCTTAGTAAATACCATATATTTATATCTAGTATTTTGTATTGTGCTAGTTTTAGTATTTTAGCTTGTATGTTGATTAGTATGTATTGTGGTATGCTAATACTCTAGTTTATTACTATTTTTTTATCTTTATTATTATGTTTAAATTATTATGTCTATTATCCAAAACCTTCCAAACTAGTATTTTCATACTTAGGAAAACCTATAAAATTTCTAAAATTTGGGAGTGTATTTGATAAAATATTTTTGATTTTTATTCCCTATGATTTTATTGCGGGGGGTATAAGCCTTCGGGCATCACGTACCTTAAGCTCTGAGGGAATATACATGTATATATTTTAGTTATTTATTTATTTTTCATATGTATTTATAAATTCATAAAAAGGAGTAATTTAAAGACTTATTAGATTAACTTAGGGATAATTTCAAATTAATTACGTACCGTTTGTAAGAACGGGCACATAGGGGGTGCTTGTACTTTCCCCTCGCGTAACCGAACTCCCGAGCCCAACTCTGGTAACGTAGACCGATTCTACCCCTAACGGGGTAGTAATCAGGTGTTCTAACCACACTAAAAAGTTAGTGGCGATTCCGACATTCAAATCTTTAATTGAAAATTTAAAATTCATTTTAATTTCGCCGCCCGGGGTACACGCGCTCCCAAGATGTCGCGACAGTCACCATCAAAATATTCACTAAGCTCAATTTTATGACAAGTTTGAATTTCATAATGAGACATATTCGATATTTCATACGTTCAATAATCTCAACAATATGCTTAAATTCATAACAAGCTCAAAATTCATAACAAAATAATCATGAGAAGATATTCAATATGATCAATTTCATGCTATTCACAACAAAATCAATATGCTTAATATCCAATATGCTCTTGATCATCAAAATATTTAAAAGCGTGATATTCAATTTGAGCTCAGTATTCACAACACAATGTTCAATATGCTTAAGAGATCCTCATCCAAATATTTTAAAAACATTCAATATGCTCAAAATATAAGCATGCTCCCCTTAAAACAATGCATGCGCATTCAAAAATTCTAGTAAGGTTTTCACAATGAGCATATTAACATAAGAAATTTTCAAATTTCATCAACATGCTCAACATTCAAATTTTTGGTTTTTCCTCAATAAAAAAAATCAATATTTCACAAACTTTTCATCATATTTCAAAAGATTTGCACAGAAAGTCATCTAAACAAATATGTCAAGCAAGAGTACAAGTTTAAAAACAATTTAATCCCTTATTTTAGATAAATCCTTGGATGAAAATAATTTTTTTTTGAAAAATATTAAAAGATTTGAAAGAGCCGTAGTTTCATTTTTCAAGGAAAGAAGATTTTCAAGTAAGTTTTAAATTTTAGTGTATTATGCAATTAAACTTAAAAAAAATTATTCAAGGAAAGAGATCTTACCTTATCTTTGTCCTCATTGGTCATGAGGTAAAGATTTGTCGTTTCTTTGTCGGAGTCTAATTCAAAATGACTATCTTCCCAAATGGCATTAAAAGTATTCTTGAATCTTCTCTTTTCGCTCTTGAGATATGGGCATTTGGTTCAAAGGTGCCTCCACTTCTTGCATTTATAGCAAGTTATCTTCTCTTGTTTTCTTGCTTCATCATTCTTTTAATCTTTTTTCTTTTTGAGGAATCTTTTGAAATTTTCGGTGATGAGCATAATTTATTCATCATCATCATCATCTTCTTCCTCCATTTCTTTTGTTTAGGGAAGTACAAAATTTTTTTCTTGTATCTTGAGTCTATCATCCTCTTTGCTTCCAATTTATACGCAAGAAGAGACCCAAAAAAACTCCTCAAGAGGAAGTTCTTGTCATTTGAATCCACAATTGCGGTCATCTTGACCTCCGA